>NC_058092.1:188764166-189110833 GCF_020171115.1 Neogale vison
TATGTCCATTGATACTGGCTCTTTGCTGTGGAGCTGTGGAAAACAAGTTTCTTTCAATTATCATTTTCCCTTTCCCACCATCATGAGCATCTTTAGTTCCTCATATTGATGTGGAATTGTTCAGTTCAGAGCAGAGAAAGAATTCTTGAGACATCTTCGCTGCAAAAAGGTGGTTTTATTAAAGCACAGGGACAGGACCCGTGAGCGGAGAGATCTGCACTGGGGTTGTCACAGGTGACTGATTGATTATAACTTTCAAATTGAGAAGGGCTTAGGGACTAGCATTAAGTCTCTAGGGAATTGTGGAAACAAGGTTTTCAGGGCCTTGAGGGGGCTAGCTATTGTTAGGACAAGGTCATTTATTACTGTCTAGTAAAACCTTAGTCATGAAACTCTTCAGAAATATATCAGGGGTCCATTATCTTAGAGGATGGCTACTGCCATATCTTAGGGGATAGAGATAAAGGAAGTTTCCAGAGGATTTTTTTTTTTTTTAATTTATCTGACAGACAGAGATCACAAGTAGGCAGAGAGGCAGGCAGAGAGAGAGAGGTGGGGGGGAAGCAGGCTCGCCGCTGAGAAGAGAGCCTGATGCAAGGCTCTATCCCAGGACCCTGGGATCCTGACCGGAGCCGAAGGCAGAGGCTTTAACCCACTGAGCCACCCAGGCATCCCTATATTTCATCTTTTTAATAGCTGCAGTGTCCATTGTATGATTTACCAGTTTCTAAATCATGTACATTTATGTTTTTTCCAAATCTTACTATTTATAAATCATGCTATCATAAATGTTCTTGTGCATTTATGCATTTTCTGTTATTTAATCATCTACTTAAGATAAATTCCTGTAAGTAGAATTACGAAATCAAAGAATATATACATTAAATACATACTGCACAGATGGCCAGCAGAAAAAGCAAATTTATCACTACGACCAATACTGTTACATACTGCACAAATATCCAGCAGAAGAAGCAAATTTATCACTACTACCAATACTGTATTCATGTCAGTTTTCCCACTCCTGATGCCAGCACTACTCAACTATCAATTATTAGAGTCATTGCCATTCTGATTGATGAAAGATGGTGATATGAGACTTTTACAGTTTTATGTTTTAAAGGTTATTATTTATTTCTTAGAGACCATGAGCAGGGGGAGGGGCTGAGGGAGAGGGAGAGAGACAGTGAAAGAGAGAAAGAGAGAAGCAGGCTGCCTGCTGGGCAGGGAGCCCGCCTCAGGGCTTGATCCCAGGACCCCGAGATCATGAGCTTAGGCGAAGGTCAACGCTTACGCCACTGAGCCAACCAGGTGCCCCTACAGTCTTAATGTTTTATATTTCTTATATAAATTTCTTATATGTAAATTTCTTAACATTTGAATTTATTTCTGCACATGATGTGAAGTAGAGATAGAATAGTTTTCCCCGGCTAGTATGGTAATGGATTAGAAGATATTTTAAAGAATAAAAATATAAGCTTATTATACTGAAAAGAGAATTTTCTGTAGCAGAGGGATTTAATTGTGGGTCAGCCACTAACGAGAATGTTATATGTGCATTGGGCTATAATGTGTGCTACAAAAATAAATTAGATACCATTCCTCTACAGTATGGATAGCCCTCTTTCTGTCTCTGATGACTGTGTTTCATTATCAGTTAGTTATATATGGACATTTCTATTCAAATCTGCCCTAAATACTGTTAATTGTTTTTACATTATAATATAACCTACTTATTGACCTGTATCATTCGTAGCAGTTGTTAAAAATAGAAAATTAAGGTGATAGTAACTAGCAATCAAGTCCCTTACAGTAAACTCCGTAGGGCATTTTCATTGAAATAAAGTAATTGCTTGAAATCTCATTCCCAGAAGTAGGAGGTTTAGGGACAAAACCAAGAATCTACCTATTTTTGAAATGTAGCAATGGACCCACCTTAAGGAAAGAAAATACAGAATATTTGGGACATTTAAAATTGGAAGGGATAAGGAGACTGGGTATCTGAGCAATTATTGTTTTCTTTTGACGGGCATCACTTGTTTCCTGCCCTTGTCTGAGAGAGATTTTCCTAGCAGTCTCTGTTTTTCACTGCCTGATTTTTTATTTTCACAAGAGTACCACCTCCAGCTCTATTCTCATTAGAGGGCTTAGAAGAACCAAACTATGTGTGTTTTAGTAACTTTTCTTTTCTCTAATAATAAATCCCTTTTCCTATCTTGCCCTTCAATAAGGCAGAAAGGGAAAGCTAGGTAGTACATAATCAGCAAGTGAGATTGCTAATGAAATTGTGTTATGAGGTTCTTTCTGTTGTTAATTAGCCATAGTAGAAGCTTCAAAACGTAGGCCTTTAGGGGCGCCTGGGTGGCTCAGTGGATTAAAACCTCTACCTTTGGCTCGGGTCATGATCCCAGGTCCTGGGTCCTGGGTCCTGGGATCGAGCCCCACACCAGGCTCTCTGCTCAGCAGGGAGCCTGCTTCCTCCTTTCTCTCTCTGCCTGCTTGTGATCTGTGTCTGTCAAATAAATAAATAAAATCTTAAAAAATAATTAATTAAATAAAACATAGGCCTTTGTTTTTTTGTTTGGTTGTTTGTTTTGTTTTGTAAGGTTATTTTCTTTAAAGCTCTAATTGACTTTATTGAACGATTCATGAATTGGGTAGCACCCCCAGGAAGTAGAGAGGCCCTCTAAGACATAGGACTTGGAATTGGACTTCCTGGATTCACATCTTGGTTATGTTACTTACCAGCTGTATGACCTCTCTAAACCAATTTCCTCAGCTGCATAATTGAATCACTTCATAGGATTGTTGTGGAAATTAAATACAGTAATACATAAAGCACTTAGCAGCATGTCTTTCACATAGTAAAAGCATGTAAAATTTTAGGAATTCTTTGTACTGTTACTATGTGTTAAATGCTTGCTTTTTTTTTTTTTTTTTTTTTGAAAGAAGGACCATTACTCAAACTCTTCCTCCAAATGGACGGCTTTTTTAAGCTTATATATGGGAGTTGGCATTGGGTTTGGCTGTTAATAGGAAATTCAGGATGGCATAGTTTAATAAATAGTGGTTTATTCTACCTCATAAGAGAAATCTGAAATTAGGTCATGTGTATCCATATGGACTTATTAAAAACCCACGATTCTGGGGCACCTGGGTGGCTCAGTGGGTTAAAGCCTCTGCCTTCGGCTCAGGTCATGATCCCAGGGTCCTGGGTTCGAGCCCCGCATCGGGCTCTCTGCTCAGCCGGGAGCCTGCTTCCTCCTCTCTCTCTGCCAGCCTCTCTGCCTACTTGTGATCTCTGTCTGTCAAATAAATGAATAAAATCTTTAAAAAAAAAAAAAAAACCCCACGATTCTTCTGTCTTTATCCTCTCCTATCCTAAAACTTCTGTATGGAGTTCTCAAAAACCCATGATTCTTCTTTGTACTTTCCTGTCCTCACACTTGGCTTGCATCCTCAAGGCCACTTAGTAGTCCAAGATGGCTGCTAGAGCTTCAGCTATCATGTCTGGGTTGTAGGCTCAAAGAAGGAAAGGTGAAAAAGACTTCCTCCTAGTTGTTGTCTTTTTCCTTTATAAATAGCCTTCCCACAACTCTTTTACACTTTCATTTACATCTTATTTTATAGAACTTAGTCACAAAACCACACCTGCAAGGGAGGCTAGGAAATGCAGTGTTTTGGTTGAGTTCATCGCTGTGTCAAATAAAGTAGACGTTCTGTTACCAGTGAAGAAGGGAAGAATAGATGCTGTCATAGCCTCTTTCTTACTGGCAAGAACAACCAGCAAATACTATTGCATTATTGGATGAAAAACTTGAACATATTTTGTGTAATAGTGACCTTTTCTTTTTTTTTTTTTTTTTTTTAAAGATTTTATTTATTTATTTGACAGACAGAGATATCACAAGTAGGCAGAGAGGCAGGCAGAGCGAGAGAGAGAGAGAGAGAGGAGGAAGCAGGCTCCCTGCTGAGCAGAGAGCCCAATGTGGGGCTCGATCTCAAGACCCTGAGATCATGACCTGAGCCGAAGGCAGAGGCTTTAACCCACTGAGCCACCCAGGCGCCCCTAATAGTGACCTTTTCATTGTAAAGGAACTCTTAGAGAAATTTTAATTTACATAGATTTCATGTAATTACCAGAATATTTCTGACCACACTTTCTTGATGTCTAGAATGAATTAATTAGACTGGGAGTCTGGTTGCATTTGTTCGAATCTTGTTTCTAAGTCATTCGGCATTTGAATTTCAATGTGAGGGATGTTTGGAAGCCCCTACCTCTCTAGGCATTAGAAGCACTAATTTGTAGCTTTCTTTATAGATATATGGCAGTGTATGGGAGAAACTACACCGGGCCTTTGCCATTTGGAGTGGCTTTGGTATGACCCTAACTGGTGTTCACACTTGTGGAGATTACATGTTCAGTGGCCACACAGTCGTCCTAACTATGCTGAATTTCTTTGTCACTGAATGTAAGTATCTCTTTAGTGCTTCCATGTATTAGATGACTGGCTACAGGGTAGGCTGAGGGAAGGGTGTCAAGTTCTATGAAGAATGAAAGTAGCAGACTGACTTAAGAAACATGTGACTTAGAAGCATTGGAAAGAATGTGGTTTTAAAATGATCTTTCTGTCCTTTTCCCAGATACACCAAGAAGCTGGAATTTCTTACATACTTTATCCTGGGTTCTCAACCTCTTTGGAATCTTCTTCATTTTGGCTGCTCATGAACATTATTCCATTGATGTGTTTATTGCCTTTTATATCACGACAAGACTCTTTTTGTACTACCATACTCTAGCCAATACCAGAGCATATCAGCAGAGTAGGAGAGCGAGAATTTGGTTTCCCATGTTTTCTTTTTTTGAATGCAATGTGAATGGTACAGTACCTAATGAATATTGTTGGCCATTTTCAAAACCAGCAATAATGAAAAGATTGATTGGCTAAAGTCTATCCTTGTAATGGGTTCATGGTTAAATATGCAGTAGTTGTTGAAAGTGAATAATGTTTGCTTTCTCCCCCTAAGCTGTTCCCGGATGCCTTGCATTTTGGCTTATATGTTGACAAAGTGAAGTTCCATGTTCTGAGCAAGGCTATGATTGTAGAAATCCAGAAAGAGCAATGAAGAGTCCTTACATATCCGTGTGAGTAGGAAGCTTAAGTAGATGTTTCTGACCCTTCTCTTTCGGCAGACTTAATGTTGTGATTGAAGTCAGGCTGTTACCCTCACCTGTTGAGAACTTGCTTATTGAATTTAAGTAATTTGGTGATTGAATGTGTTTTTTTTTTTTTTTAATTTTCTAACTTCATTAGGACTCTAGTCAAGAAATAATTTTTTTTAGGTCCTTATTATCTTCAAAGGAAAAACCCCTACCAAATGAGCAATACTTGTTCTTTGAACTAATCTCTGTCTTTTTAAAAAATGCAACTCTAGAAAGTGATCTGTGTCACTAACAAATAATTTCTGTCTCTGAACCATCTTTAAGAAAAGTATACTGAACATTACCAGGATGCCTGAAACAAGACGAGAATGGAAGGGGCCATACATGAGGTGACAAAAGTACAAATACAGTATTGGCATTTTTCACCAAAGATGCAACAAAAGATGCAGTTCCTCTTTTGTTCTGAGGGTTCAGTATGACTGTCATTAAGTGTTTATGAGGGAAAAATGGCTGCATCCATAAAAATAAAATTGGCTTAATTTTAGTGAGATAGGTACCTGGAACAACTTTGTGCTACAGTTGTTATTTAGACATATGACAGCCCAATTTTATGCCTTTAAATTATGTTACTTAATGAGCTAAATAGTGGAGTGTGTTACCAAATGTTAGATAAAGTTCTTATGTCTATAAGTAGGGAGGTATGCATGCAAAGAATATTTTTTCTGTTTTTGAAAAGAAATTTATAACGGTTGCAGGCATAATACAACTTTTTGGTTTTTGAAATTTGTCATTCTTGGCCATCAAAAGTAAACAGTCTCAGATATATTCGGATGTGGAAAAAAGGTTTTGTTGTTTTTCTTTTTTAAATACAGTTGTGTACATACATTCTTTCTACTTAGTCTTAATTTGGCAGTCAGGAAGTGATAGAGTTAGTTGCCGTTTACAACACTAGAAGTTTAGTACCTTAAGTAACTTGACCTTTGTGGTAACATTTGTCACTTTACTTTTAATGATTCTGGTTAATAGTTATGACAGTAGAAAGGTTATGGAATTGGCTTTTGAGCCCCAACTGATTGAGCTTAGTTACTTGGAATATTAATTGCATGGTTTTTACATTCCATTTTAAAGCAAGGAGTTAGAAAAAGTGCTGGCATATTGAGGTCTAAAATTAGGCCACTTAGCAGAGACCCACTCCTAATGTGGGTGAAATATTTTATTTTTGCACTTTAAGTCATATTCCCACCCCTGTATAAGCTACAGAGGAGCCTGAATGGATTGGGCAGGAGAAGAATATTATGCAAACAAATTCCAGCCAGTGCTGAATGACCTCAATTTGAGTCTACTCTGAATATTATTTTTTTCTCACCTGAGAAATGGCACAAGGCAATTCAAGTTTTATTATGCTTGTAAATCTCATGCTTCAGAATCTTATAATATCTTAAATTATTGATTCTAATACATGCCTGGGACAAAAAATGTCAAGATTTCATCTAAGGAAACTGATCATGAAGGGTGAGGGATGTTTCCTATACTACTTAATGTACTTTGACCCTTGAGGTCAAAGCCGTGTAACTGCCATTCTTTACAAGTGACAGAGCAAGACCATATTTAGCTAGGGAGGATCGAGTGTTGGCTTTTGGAAAAATGTTTGAAAAAAATCTGTGGCAACATTAAGTCAGGAATGTTAGATAGCTACTTAATGGTAAACTTCCTAACATCAGTCTTCTTTCCTTCATATGGATTCTATTCTAGAACAAAATAGAAAAAAATTGCAAGTAACTTTGCAGAGCTGTTGACATCGAGAGTGCCTAACAGCAGACTGCAATGAGGATTGTAAAATAAGTTTTCAGCCTCGCATTTATCATATCTGATTTGAGGAAAAGGTAAGCTAGATTTATAATTTATTGTTATAACTAATACAAGGCAGTGTTTACATAAATTCATCATCTCCAAGTCTCTTGGAAAGTATTGATACAAAATTCTTTTCCATTTCTTTTTTTAATATGAAACCTGTATTTTAGTTGTTTTTTTTTGTTGTTGTTTTGTCCAGAAATTTCCAGATTTTGTCTTTTTTTTTTTTCTTGTTAAAATGTAAACCATTGGAAGAGTGGTATTTGTATTCACATTTTGGGGGTGAATGGGCCTAGGTGGAGAAGCTACATACGTATTTTTTTATCCTTTCTACAGTTGAAGACTTAGGAGAGGCTTATATTCTTAAGTACTGAGACCTTAGTATAGAAGGAACCAAGAAGGTTTTTGGTTTGGGGATACAAACTGGAAGTTACATTGAAAGTCCTTGATGATGCCTTTCTCTATAATTCTGGTGGCAGTGTAGCCTTTTTTTTGTTTTTTTCTTTTTCTTTTTCTTTCCTTTCTTTTCTTTTCTTTTTTTTTTTTTTAAATGTCTGTGCAGGGCATTGTTACTGAAGGGTATTGAAGTTCATAGGGAGTAAGGAGGTTTTGAAGATGGCAAGTAAGCTATTATCACTGAATAATTTGGGAGAAACTTTTTGGCTATGCTGCAGAATTTTCAAATGGCTATCCTCTCCATCGTTCTCAGTGGCCAGAATTGCTAGAGTAAAAATACAACTTCCACATGTTGGGTCTGTTTTTTAGTTGTTATTGGCTTTTTTTTTTTTTTAATCAGAAAGCAATGAGAATAGCCTTAGAACCAGTCAGCCAAAGAAATGTGGGCCGTTCACAAGAAAGAATCCATTGAGTGAAGACCTGCTGGTTTTATAACTCTGACACCACAAGTGGTGTTCTTTCTTGCCCTGTACTTGCTGAAGTATTGTTACTCAGAATTCCAAAAATCTTATAATTTACAAACAGAGAACAGAGAAGCCAAACCCTTTTATAGTTCATATGAAACAGTCTGTTTTAGAGACATCTGTTTGGAAAGTGTTACTTATATATTCAAAGTCATATTCATAACACTAACTTGCTTGGAGTGTATTCTGCAAAAGGTAAATTTCATCATGAGTTTTATAGTAAACATTTTTTAAACATTCTTGGTCCAAAATGCTTGAGAATGTTAACCATATTCTTGTTTTAAACTCTGTGATCTAATAAACTTAATTCTTTGATAGTCTTTTTGTAGACTTAAGTTATCCCTTACTAAGAGTAACTAGCAGTAATAGTCATGTGTCAGTTCTTTAAGGTATTCAGGCATTTGTGACAAGAAAGTTCTCTTTTAGAGTAGTCCAATAGTTTTCTTAAACAGTATTGGTTTCTTTTAGATAGTTTCAAAGCCAACAAAGCATGTCAATCTCAATGCCATCTTCACTTGGCAGTTAAGATGGTTTGCATTTGTAAAAAGTGCAACCTGAATTACCCCTACACCTCTGTAGAGACTTGTTAGTAAGTCAAAAGTCAGGCTGCTTCAGGTGACCAGTGAGAAAGGAAAGAAGTTGAGGGTTTTTCCTTCTTTGTGTTTGAGTGGCTCTGAATGACTGAAATTACTATGAAAGTAGGTTTTGGTCTCCCTCTCACCTACTGCTCACACCCAGTGAATGCCACCAATTTCAAGTAACTAAAATGTGACCTATTACTTTACATCAAGTTCAATAAAAGTATCTATGAAATCTGTAAACCATAATTCAGCGACCAGTAAGGTTGGTTTTAGAATATGTTCTACTCTAAATTAGCCAATAGACTTTTTATTCAGTGTATTCCATATTTAAGCATAAGGAAGATTTGTGTCTGATAGGAAGGGAGAGGGAATACTATGATAATCTCATTATTATTTCAGGTCTCTTTCAATATGAACTACTGAGTTGTCTGAATGGTAGCCAGGCCATGTTATTAATGTCATCTTAAAAATGCTTAATTTTAATAATTTTTTATTCAGAGAATCTATGGATTATTAGGACAATTGAAGCATTTCTGATATGGAACAAAGGAAGTGGAAACTGGTACTTAGTGGGGGAAGCAAAATTAGCTTGTACTAAAGTGGGCATGTTTTGTTTTAAGAACTCTACCTAAATGTAACTCTGTCCACAGAGAAACTAGTATTACTTGAAGATGTGAATGTTCCTGTGGTAGCCATACCTTGAAGCACAGTGTTGTATATAAGTAAATATCTTGATTCTAAATTAAATCCAGATTTAACTAATATATTATTTTATATCTTTGTTGTATTAAAATGTTTAAAAACACTAAAAATAAAACATTTGAAAGTTGAATTGCAGTCTCTTATTTGAATGTCTTTGCATTACTAATGCAGCTTGTCTATTTTTTTTTACAGTAAATTTTTATTTTTGTAAATGATTGGGCCCAGCAACTTTAAATTTTAATATAGTATCTAGTTCCTGGCTCTTTCTAATGCTTAGTTGTCTCTTAGATAAGCCATTTGCCCTTTCTCCTTTCTTTTGTGTAAACTAGGAAAGAAAAGTAGTCTTCCTGGGGTATTAGAATAATTGTGGATTAAGATGAAAGGGAGAGAAAAGATGCAAAAAACACATTAAAGTTTTTGGTTGGTTGGTTGGTTTTTATTTAATTGTGGATTATATGGGAAGATGCCATAATCCTGGCAGGTCAGCTCTGGAAAAAATGATGAACAGGGAAAGAAGGGAAAACAGCTGTTAGTGGGTAGCACAGTAGCCCAAAACCATGGAGTAATTGAAACACTAAGCATTGTGATAGGACCATATGAATTTAATCCGTGACTGAACTTAACTTTCATGACCACTCCTAATCTGTTGGTGGCCCCAGCTAGTCTCTGTCTCGGGAACTCTGGGAAAGAATAGTCTAGAACGGACCTAGAGGCTACGTGGTGGAATAGAGAATGCACTGGGTTTAGACTCTGAAGGCCTGGGTGTTGCATCTCTGCCACTGATTAAATTAGGTCTTTTCTTCCAGTTCCACCTAACTTTATGTTTAAAAAGGGGTGCAAAAAAATGCCTTTCTCCTGTATTAAAGGACAGATACGAAAGTACTCTACCCTTGCTGTCTTAGTAGCTGGTACATAATGCTGAAATACTAGTTGAATTTAGGTCAATAAAATGGCCGATGCCCCCAGGAAATTAATAATCTAGCAGGGAAGTTGACATGAAACATTCATTAGGGGAATCAACCCACAGTTTTTAAAAAACTGCCTGGTTGAATATCTTCAGGGATGGGGAAAGGGAAATGGGGGAATTTGTACCATTTTCATACAAAGTTACTGTTTTACATATTTGATTTTCCTTGTAGGCTTTCCCTTTGAAAAAAGAGTTGAGGATAGGAGAAGGAAATGTTTGGAAATAAATGAGTCAATAGAAATTTTACTGTCTTCATTTAATGGTAGCTTGGGAGAGGAAAGGCTCAGTGGGGACTGAGGGTCCATGCAGAATTTACTAAGCATGTAAAACTTGAACTGAGCATTCCCTGAAGAAAAAAATTCATAAGAACATGATGAAAGCTTTAGAAGACTAATGTAAAAAATTGGATTTGTGTATGTGTTAGAGAACTGATGTCAGGGTATGTGGGTTTTTTTGTTTGTTTGTTTTTTAAGATTTGTTTGAGAGAGTGGGGGAGAGTAGGAGTTGGGGCAAGAGCAGAAGGAAAGAGACTTAAGCAGACTCCTGCTGAGCGAGGAGTCCAACAGGGTGCTTGATCTCACAACCCTGAGATCATGACCTCAGCCGAAATCAAGACTCAGATTCTTAGCTGACTGGGCCACCCAGGCATGCTCACAGGGTATATGTCTTTGTTGTTGTTGTTGTTTTTAAGATTTTATTTATTTATTTGAAAGACAGAGATCACAAGTAAGCAGAGAGGCAGGCAGAGAGAGAGGAAGAAGCAGGCTCCCCACTGAGCAGAGAACCTGATGCGGGGCTCAATCCCAAGACCCTGGGATCATGACCCAAGGCGAAGGCAGAGGCTTTAACCCACTGAGCCACCCAGGCACCTCTGACAGGGTATATGTTTTTAATACAACCATTGGAATACCTGTTGCCAGGGTCTAAATTGTTGGGACACGTATAAGTAGTTTTATAAAACAGGAGTTAGTAAAGGGCACAAGTATAAGTCAAAAAGAGAGAGGTAGGATGATGGAAAGTACACAAAAGATCAAATGGGAGATGAAGGAAAGGCTACAGGCCAAGTTAGTAGGTCATGGAACCCACGCCTGGGCACAGCTTGTAGGAAGCCTCTACACCTAACCGAGGAAGATCAAGACCTCCCAAAATGACCTGTCAAGTGCTATTGGATTATGTAATGTGACTGTAGAATATAATATACCCTTTATCCAAAATTGTCTGTCTTATGGTCAAACAGCTCACTTACCTGTCCAAGTGCTGGGCTGCCAGGCATAATGTGGAGTGGGAACAGCTCTGGCAGAGACTTGAGAAGAGTGCTGGGGCAAGAGAATGCCTCAGAGGAGCTCAGTTCCCACCATCAGCAGTAACTTGGAAGAAGACCACTTGATAGCTGTAAGGCCTCCATGGATATTTAAATGCTGTATGTTCTCAGCTTAAAGGGCCCCCTAGGAGAGCTACAAGTATGAAACCACCATGAACCATTCATATTCCAGCCTTAAGGGTCTTGGATCTCACTCTAAAGAAAACACATGTACGTAATGGTTTATCTTTTTCTTTTCTTTGTTTTAAGATTTTATGTATTTATTTGAGAGAGAGAGTGTACAAGCTCAGGGAGTAGCAGGCAGAGGGAGAGGGAGAAGCAGGTTCCTTGCCAAGCAGGGACCCTAATGTGGGGCTCGATCCCAGGACCCCAGGATCATGACCTGAGCCAAAGGCAGATGCCCAACCAAGTGAGCCACCCAGATGCCCCCTAATGGTTTTTCAATACAGACTAATCAGCCTTTAATAAGTTGTCAGTGTATCTGAAATTTGATCCTGTTTTTCCTCAAAGACTGTTTTGGAGGCCTAGCTGGAGAGCAGTTGGCAGTAGTAGGTGATGTGATTTGAGGGACTCCAACATGGTGGAAACCATCTGAGCCACCCAGCTACCCATGATTCTTAGTATCTTTTTTAAAAAGTTATTAATTTAAAAATAAATAAATAAATAAAAAGTTATTAATTGTGAGTAATTAATGAACATGGTAGCAAACTATATAAACTGAAAACTTTTCTTCCCACTCCTGTGCCCAGTCTTTAGTTCTTTTTCCAAGTGACTATCATTTTTAAATAGTATGTTTTCCCAGAGGCATTCCATGCATATTCAAAAAAATACATATTTTTTCTATTTATGTTTATATTATTTAAACAAATTGTAGCAGATATAGATATGGTTTTGCACCTTATTTATTTCACTTAACATGTACCAATGCCTTCCTCTCCAAGAACACACGTTAGTTAAATAAGTTAGATTTATTGTTCATTGCAGTGAGGGAAAATGCACACCATGGTAAATTACAGAGCATCTCAGCTGGAGGGTGTTGGGAAAGGTCTTACAGGATTGCGTTTGGATTAGGTGGTTGGGAGGAAAGTTTTAAGGAAGTGGGGATTTGCTCTGGATTGGATATTTTCAGGATGCTGGACCAATTTTATAATTGGGTGCCTTAATAAATGTTAAGACAGAAGGAATAGATCGAGGCTTAATGTTATAATTAGTAAAGAAACAAATCACTTGGGATAGAAGGACGCTTAGTGGGTTTTGTGGTTTAGTAATGTTCATGTTTTTAATCTGTGTTCAGACATGATTATTGATAGCCTTGTTTTTATCTTGGTCTATCATGGTCACAGGTCTCCTTGTCATATGTTGGTGTTCTTTTTTTTTTAAGATTTTTTTTGTTTTTAGATTTTAAAGATTTAGATTTAGATTTAAATCTAAATTTTAAATCTTTAGATTTAAAGATTTTATTTACTTATTTGACAGACAGAGATCACAGTAGGCAGAGAGGCAGGCAGAGAGAGAGGGGAAGCAGGCTCCCTGCTGAGCAGAGAGCCCGATTCAGGACCTGAGATCATGACCTGAGCTGAAGGCAGAGGTTTAACCCACTGAGCCACCCAGGAACCCCAGATTTTATTTTTATTTATTTGACAGACAGAGATCACAAGTAGGCAGAGAGGCAGGCAGACAGAGAGGAGGAAGCAGGCTCCCCGCCCAGCAGAGAGCCTGATGTGGGGCTCGATCCTAGGACCCTGGGATCATGACCCAAGCCGAAGGCAGAGGCCCAACCCACTGAGACACCCAGGCGCCCCCATATGTTGGTGTTCTATGAATATCTTTATGTTCAACAAGAAAACAGTAGTCCTAACTGTATATGCCAGGCCAGCTCCCCCTTTTCTCTTTCCCACCTGATATATTTTTTCCATATAAGTACATAAAGAATGCAATTTGCTTCATTCTTGTTAATGACAACATGATATTCCCTTGCATAGATGTCATTCATAATTTATTACTCATTCCCTGAAAGATGGACTTTCAGATTGCTTACTGTTCAAACAGTGCTGTAATAAATACTGCTTTGCATGTGTACAAGTTCATCTGTGGAATAAATTGCTAAAAGTGAAGTTGTTGGGTCCCAGCATTTGTACATTTTGAATTTTGTTAGATATTACCAGATTGACCCTAATAGAAGTTGTACCAATTTATTCTTCCACTAGCAGTGTATTCGTTTGACAGTAAATCCACACCATTGCCAAAATAATGTATTACTGAACTTTATCTTGTTTGCCAGTCTGATAGGTTTAAAAGTATCTTAATGCCCTTTCTACATAAGTAAGCTGCAGAAGTATTTTTAAATAGTAATATAGTAAGGGAACGTGACAGCTTTACTGGGATCCACATCTTTCTGGAGGACTAACAGCATTGCAGACTGTGTCATATATTTTGTTAAAAGCCCATATGATTATAAAATATTGAATGGGAAAAGAAAGATGATTTAGGGGCGCCTGGGTGGCTCAGTGAGTTAAGGCCTCTGCCTTCGGCTCGGGTCATGATCCTGGGGTCCTGGGATCGAACGCCGCATCGGGCTCTCTGTTCAGTGGGGAGCCTGCTTCCTCCTCTCTCTCTGCTTGCCTCTCTGCCTACTTGTGATCTCTATCTGTCAAATAAATAAATAAAATCTTTTTTTAAAAAAAAAAAAGAAAGATGATTTAACAGATTGAGAAGGGTCTCTCCCACTTATTTATAGTGTTGTCTTTACCATCTCCTGCCACTGCTGAGTCAGGGGCGGGGGTGAGGATGTGGATAATTGTCTTCCCAAGCACCCAAAGGAAGCTAAGTCCTGTTCAGTCTAAGGGAGAGTCTGGAGGACTCAGTTGCTTTCCATTTCAAGTTTTGTAAAGGGTGGATGTTAATACCTGCCTGCCCACCAGCAGCTACAATTTGCTCTGCCATGGCCTATGAGACATTCCAAGGATCTGAATTTACCCTGTCCCAGATACAGGGCTCCATTTTAGATATGTAGGACCTGAAGCATGGAAGATATTTTGAAAGAATATTTATCAAGCATTTATTGAGCACCTATCATATGGCAGGCACTATCTTTTTAAATTTATTTATCAGACAGAGATCACAAGTAGGCAGAGAGGCAGGCAGAGAGAGGGGGGTAAGCAGGCTCCCTGCTGAGCAGAGAGTCCGATTCAGGCTTGATCCCAGGAACCTGAGATCATGACCTGACCCGAAGGCAGAGGCTTAAACCACTGAGCCACCCAGGTGCCCCACCAGGCACTATTTAAGCATTGGTGCTTCAGTGGTAAATGAAACAAAGTCCTTGCCTTCAGGAACCTTACTTTCTAGACAGTACTATATGAAAAAGAAAATCATTCCTGACAGGTGTCAACTAGTAACTGGCAGTGGTGTTCCATTACTGAACATAGACACTGTTATAGAATATCACATCAGGTGAGGGCTCTGCACGATTGTGATGGACCATCTTCACTCATAAACAGACCTGGGTTGACATACTCAACACAAAAAATAACCAGATACCCCATCTCCCTTTTAATATGAGTAACTAAAATAATGAATTGTCCGTTTTCTAAAAACACTCAATCCAGAATAGCATCTCACCTCCTTGTTCCCTGGAACCCTCTGCAGCAACTCCTAACTCAAGCCCAAATCCTGTGCAAGCTGCTCCTGACACCCTCTTACTGAATTTTCCTATTCTTTTCAATAGTGTTTTGTCTCTCTTATGTAAATTTAAAAAAACAAAAAAAAACTGTGACTAATGTGTGCCCCTTCCTACCCCATGATCTTTGCTTGGTGGGAATTGGTTCTTGGTAGCCAAAAGTGGATACACAAATACAACACACACTCACTCTCTCTCTCTCTCTCTCTCTCTCTCACACACACACACACACACACACACGGAAACAGATAAAAGGATAGAGAGTGATAGGGAGCACTTGCTATCTGACAGCGCTTTTAAGGCCTTCTACTCAGACATTAGAGTCGAGGCCTGAATGGGGAAGGAACCATGTGGATATCTAGGGGTTGAGGGAAAAGTAAGTGCACTCACTGACCTCTATAATAGGCTTGGCATGTTCTCCAAACAATTAAGAGGCCAGTTTAGCTTAAGAGTGAGCAAGGTGGTGGGGGTGGGGGGCGCCTGGGTGGCTCAGTGGGTTAAACCTCTGCCTTCGGCTCAGGTCATGATCCCGGGGTTCTGGGATCGAGCCCCGCATCGGGCTCTCTGTTCAGTGGGGAGCCTGCTTCCCCCTCTCTCTCTGCCTGCCTCTCTGTCTACTTGTGACCTCTGTCTGTCAAATAAATAAATAAAATCTTAAAAAAAAAAAGAGTGAGCAAGGGGAAGAATGATTGGAAGTGAACTTAGAAGTAGCCGGGGCTCTAAGCATGCAAGCCTCAAAGGTCCTGGTGAAGATTGATTTTGCCTCAAGTCATAGGAAGCCATTGAGAGATTTGGGGTTTGTGTGTATGAGAGTGACATCTCCATTTTAGCCAGAGTGACACTGCCCTTAGTCTAAGGCAGAGAAGACCTACGTGGGTGACTGGCCTGGCCTTGGAGACGGTTGTCTCTGAAAATTTCATCAAACTCTTCTGGGTCCTTTATTAGAAGTCTGGAAGAAGGAAGGATGCACAAGGAAATGAAAGCCACAGAAGAACCAAAGGAGAATGCACCATAATCTCAGAAATCCTATGGTAGAATGAGGCATCAGCGGATGTAATAGGAAACAGGATTTTTCTTAACATCTCTTCACTTGAATAAAAAATTCAGTTTGGCAAATTAGTTATGAGAGCCTTATTTTTGGTTCAGAGGTTGGCCTTTGCAAATGGGCACCAGCAGAGGGTGCTATAAACCTCAACAGCCTGGATGCCTTAGGTCTCAGGCACGGAATGAAGTATGGAAGTTGCTGTTTTGAACATAGTGTGTGCATCGGAATCACCGGGCTTTCCCTTCCCCCCTTCCTCTGTTTCTAACAGGTTCTCGGGTTAGATGCAGAAGATTTTAGATGCTGATGTTCCGAGTCAGTTTTTCTTTCTGGAGGTGATAGGAATCCCCTGAAGAGCCTTTCAGCAATCTGAGGTGCCCTCTCCTAAGGGCATTTCAGAATGGGGTGGAGTGAGAATGCAAGTGTTCCTGCATTAGTTCCTTCCTCCTTCCTCTTAGCCTGTCCACTGAAGCTCTATACAAAATAGTTACCATAAGCGTCACAATTAGCTTTTTTTGTTCTCTCATTCCATCTTTTAATTTTGGTTTCCAGTTGTACATTACAACTGTACAGAAATCAATTGACTTTTGGCTGTTGACGTTTTATCCTGTGACCCTGACAAACTCATGTACTGTATTAGTTCTAGAGGTTCTTTTGTAGATTTCTTAGGATTTTGCACATAGTCATAGACAATCTCATCCATCCATGAGTAGTGACCATTTTATCCTTCCTCCATTCAAACTTGAATTCTTGTTTCTCTGGTAGCCAGAACTAGATCTACTACCCCCATTCTGTCATGATATTCAAGAGCAGTTAACACACCAAGTCACAAAGCAATTGACAGTATTCTGAGTTCTAGGTGACCACTGAGGATGCTTAGGGGAAAGACATCTGAAATAATGAGAAGTGTGTTGGCCCTAAGATGTGAGAGAACTAGCCTTGAAATAGTTTTCATTGGCCAGAGCTAGAGAGTAGAATCCTGCCTTCCTACAGTGGGGAGATTAGGCTGTAGCCAGGAGTGGAAAGAATCTAGCCTTTAGCACAGTCCTGCCACTCTGAGCCAGGAGTTCCTGTGTGGGTCAGGTATCTGAGTTGTAGCTGCCCTTGTCTGGGTGACTGCTCTGTCCACAAACTGGCATGAAGGACTGAGGTCCTCATTATAGAGGGGGAGGGGTTTTGGGGAGAGAGACCTCAATAGGCATCAGGGACAAGGACATGCCCTGGCATAGGATAGAGAACTGAGAGGGAATCATGAGAAGCCCGACTCTTGTGCCAACCTTCTGGAGGACTGGAGGATAGTCCCTCCAGGTCCTAGTTTCCTTATCTCTAAAAGAAGAAGAGGAGTTCTGTTCTGACTTCACAAGGTCCTTGAAAGAAGACAGTGAGGTAATAGGCCCAGATATGAAAGAGAAAAGGTATTATTGGAGTATAAGGTCATACTAGGTGAATTACCATACCTGAACCAAACCTCCCTAAAAGTTGAGTTCTGTGGGAGAGTCAGGGTGTGAGGGTAAACAGTATGCCCTCTTTTGACACAGGGTTCTCTTGATAGCCTTTATGTTTCCTTTGATTAGCTTTTTCTGCTAGATGGCCCTCTAAGCTGTACTCACTGAAGGCTTTGGTTGAAGTTTGGGCATGGCCACTCAGCTTTTCCAGCGTTCTGTCTCTGCATGGTCAGGGAATGGGGGAAGGCGCTCTCTGCTTTTCAGCCCTTCAGCACTCACCGGCATCATACAGATGTTTTAGCAGTAGGGCTCAAGTCCTCTGGGGTAGACTCCTACTCTTTTGTAATATGACTTTACCGCTCCTTCCACCAAGAGGCAAAGTCTATTTCCCCACCCCTTTTATAGGAGCTGTCTTTGTGACTAATAAAATGCGGAGGAAGTGCTGATATGAGGATACCGTTTTCACCCTCTTGGGATGCTGGCCCGAAAGGCTGTGCCATAAAGGAACTTGGCATGAAATATCTTGTAAGGAGAGAGAGGCCCAGCAGATCCAACTACCCAGCTGAGCCCAGCCTCTAGCTGACCCATCAGCTGAGACAGCTGCATTGAGTAAGCCCAACAGAGATCAGGAGAACTGTCCAGTCGTGCAGAATCATAGACATAAACCATTTTAAACCACGAAGTTTTAATGTATTTGTTAGATTGCAATAAATAACTCATATACCTAACTTTTTTTTTTTTTCTAATCCTCCTTCCCACTGGTCTTCTATATTTCGAAAGGCCTGCCTTTTTTATGAGGTCAGAATGTGTTTTTCCAGCCGCCTCGGCCAATATTCAGTTCCATATTGTCCTGAAGTCTATTTTCACAGGGCTCATGTTGGCTCTGAGGCTGTATATCTTAAATGCAATCTCATTGGTGAGTCACTGATGCATTCTTACTTGGCTTTGCCTGGAATTAAATGGATCAACACATAGGCTTTCAGAATATTTTTTTATTAAGAAATCACAAATTTAGACTTTTGCCTGCGGCCAAGGTAGAGTATAGGGACCAGATTTACCCTCTCACTTCATCATTGCCCCCTAGTTTGCCACCATCATGCTAAATATACTCCAGATGTGATACTGCAGAAGTGATGTACTGAGGACAGCCAGCCCATACTCCCCTTGATCTGGCCTCCGCTGACCTCTCTAGCCTTCCCTCGTTAAGTAACCCTTCTTCCTACTATTTCCTCCTCTGACATCCATCTGTTGCACCTTTCTTGCCATATTATTTGCAGTTTGTTGAACATTCCATGATCTATCATGCCTCGGCATCTTTCCTTATGTGCTGCCCTTTCCCTCCTAGCTAGCCAACGTAAACACGGCCTCCATTTTAAAGACTCTGTTTAAATCTGAAACTTTCTTGATGCTCTCAGAGTGAGTTGACTCCATAATCCATGGTCCTTTGTTGATACAGCAGTCCTTGTGCCTACAGCGCTTCACAATACTCGTTCATGTTTGTCTCCCTTTCTAGACTGAGATTAGTCTCCACTGCAGTGTCTGACACACACTAGTTGCTTAATAAACACAGAAGGAAGTATGGGAGGAAGGAACGTGTATCACAGAATCTGAAAGGATAGGGATGTCCACAGGGCTAGAGGATGAGCTCATGCAAAAGCTGAGTGTTCCTTCTGAGTGATGAAAAGACTAGCTTGATATCATGGCTAACAGAGCCATGGCGGCATTAACTGGGACTTTGCTAATTTTGAAGGAATAATAAATTGGATCTTCTATTTTATAGCATTGATCAACAGAGTTTGTTCAGCTTAAATACTGTGATACAAAGAAGACCAAGCATTTCAGGTAACCATTATACACTTGACAAGTAACCCTTTCCATATAAACGATTGATGGACTAAATTAGAAAATACTCTCATCTGTTCATTAAAACAGATTTCCCTGAAGATCTGTACTGAGGAGCAATTTATTAGCATAGTTCCACTAGATTTCCTGAAGGCAATAAAACTGAATTTCTTTTTTTTTTTTAAAGATTTTATTTATTTATTTGACAGAGCGAGATCACAAGTAGGCAGAGAGGCAGGCAGAGAGAGAGGAAGGGAAGCAGGCTCCCTGCCGAGCAGAGAGCCCGATGCGGGACTCGATCCCAGGACCCTGAGATCATGACCTGAGCCGAAGGCAGAGGCTTTAACCCACTGAGCCACCCAGGCACCCCAAAGGTTTTGTTTATTTAAGAGAGAGTGAGGAAGAGTGACAGCACAAGCAGTGGGAGGGGCTGAGGGAGTGGGAGAAGCTCCCCGCTGAGCAGGTAGCCTGTCTCGGGGTTCAATCCCGGGACCCTCAGATCGTGACCTGAGCCGAAGGCAGATGCTTAACCCACTGAGCCATCCAGGTGCCTGAATTTCTTTTAATATGCTTTATGATTCAGTCAAGCCAACTCTTGTCAGTGGGACCTAGTTAATTTGAATTAACTATATTTGAAGTCTTAGCATTACAGATCGAGAGCAGAGTGATTCATTCAAATGGTGTGTCTTTGTAGCTTGTCTCATAAAATTACTGGAAACACAGAGAAACCTAATGCTGTTTTGAACGAGATAAAGGAGATGTCCCTGATATACTTTGGCCTCTAGATTTGAGGCTTAATGAGTTTGGTGACGTACTAGTTGTAGGGGAGCTGTAGCAACAGCCCTGACATTTAACAGACACTTGCCCCTCCTCCTTGTCCTAAAAAGAAAGAAAGGAAAGAAGGAAGGAAAGAAAAAGGTAATAGAAAGCCAACTTGTATACACATATACCCATAGACCTTTCCTGTGGCATAAGGGCTTTAAATGAAGAAAATAAAAGGCCAGTCATGGAAGGTCATCCTGTTAGAATAGAAGGTTGTTACCTGGGGAGAGAATCTTGCTACACATGAACACATGTCTTTTGGGAAAGCAAAGAGGCGATTAATGCTGGGTGGCGCTCCAGAAACAGGGCCTTAGACATTTCTTCCAGCTATGATTTTTGTACTTTACTAAAAATGTCCTGGAGCTGGGGTTTTAAGGAATCAATGAGGCTTTGGGGAAAGCTGAGGTGAGTATGAAGCCCTCCTCTCCCATCAGAAAGCAATGTTGGGCTCCTGAGATAGATTAGTCCTTTCCTGAGCTTCAGAGGTGGAGCCATAGCTGGGTATAGTGACATAAGATCTAGGAATTCCAGTAGCTTCCTCCTTTCTCCTTTCTCCAGTAGCCTAGCAGATTATTCTGGGGGCCACCACGGCTGTGGTTTCCCCCTCCAAGCCAAGCTAAAATCAAGGTGGCTTGATACCCTGAACTGAACAAGAAGGCAGTATTCTGAACTTGGATGGAAACCCCTGGTTCTGTATATTCTAATTGTGTCTCTTCATTGACACACTGTTTTTCATCCATCTTTGCAATGTCCTTCCTTTGCATTCCTGCCATTTTTTCCGAATTGCACTGAGTTTAGGTATGAAGATTTCAGGGCTAACCTGCCCTTCCAGGTTACGTTTACAGGGCTTAGAGTGCAACCCTCTGCAAACGGGTCTGGGAGCATAACTTTAGTCTTCCTAGCCCTTTTCTAAGCAGTGAATTCTGAAATCATGGTTCTTCTATATATTTAAATATAAATATATATTAAAACATATATAACACCATATATGTGTATATAAGCACATATAAAAACATGTCTGCTTTTGCATGTATTATATATTTTGAATATTTGCTTTCCTGTATCATTGGCTGACTCTCCCAACTGGCTCTTCTGCCCCTCTTCTCTGAGATGCCCCTCTCCTTCTGCATTTCTTCCCACTTCGTTTAACAGCTGTTTGGTGATCCACTATGAACAACACCTATATCTGAGGTCCTTTGGGGGAGTTAGAGATGCAAATCACACTGCAAGTAATTATAAGGACCCTCAAGTCCTTATAATTTGATAGGGGAAAGTAGAAAAAAAACACAAAATGACTGTAAATGATCATTATTCCATTTTTGAGCACCTGTTATATGTTGGTGCTTTAAATATAATGTTCTATTTGATCCTTGCAAACCTTGTAAAATAGTGGTATCATCCCCCCATTTATAGCCTGTCAAGGAATTTCCTTAAGGTTATACTGCTAGTAAGTACAGAGCTGGGATTCAGATCTGGGTCACCATCTCCAAGAGTGTCTTCTGTGAGCTACACTACTGTGTCAGGAGACCTCTTTCTGCAGATCACAAAGGCAGATGCCGTAACAGTGATGTGAGCTTCCAAGGAGGAGCTGAACCTGGGAAGGCTCTGGAAACACATTTGAGGTAGGTGGTCTTGTTTACATCTCCTGAACAGCAGCTTCTGGGGTAGAATTAAATGTGCAAGAGATCCATTGAGGGATATGCCTGTTGACAGACAAAGGAGAAAAAACAGAAGCTTTGGATTTCAACACAGGAAAGAAGATTGGGTAGGAAGCATCACAGATGACAACACTGTTCCCAGAAAGTTTCAGCCAGGCCAAAGGGACATCCTGAAGCCAGGAGTCCCACGTTGTACAGGGATGGATCTGTATGAGGATCCCTGCTTCACCAGCTGGGCAGAACCTGTGTGACCTTACTGGATCCAGAAGGGCGAGTCTGCTGTGCTCTGCGCACAGCAGATCTGAATAGGGCGTTTTCGTGGCTGTCATGAGAGGCTTAGAAGAATTGGTTAAATTTTGGGAATAGCTAGGCTGAGAATGACAGTTGAGACAGAACGCTTTCTATAGAACCACTAGTCTCTTAAGATACTTTTTGAGAAAACTAGACTGGGAACATATTACATTCTCCTTTCTTATCATGCACATTAATTTGAAGCTCTGAGAAGTTCCACCTGAAGAATGGGTTCATTAATCCAACAGCTCCCAAATCTGTTTGATCACAGAGTTCTTCCCGTATATGTAAATTCTATAGTTCTTTCTATGTATGTAATTCTGTTACTGCGCTGGATAAATAGTGGCCAAAAAAAACCCTGAAAACTCTGTGCTTGTTTAGAAAGTTAGGTTAGGCCATACTTGGGAGGGCTGTAGCCTGTTTAACCCGGTGCATTGGTGGCTTTATGGAGGGGTTCTGAAGAGGGGAGTCATGCATTCAGTTGTGGTATCTGGTGGTGGTGTGTAGTGATGATTGGAGCAAGAGGGTGGTCCTCAAAGTTAATCCCTGAGTACTCACAGCCATAATGAGCCTCAGGATGTCCCCTGTAAATTTCTCGAAATATGATTGCTTTATTTCCAACCAAGAGTCTAGGAGAACTCAACTGGTGGGAGGAATGGTGGGTCACCCAGTAGCAAACTGACTAACCTCCTACGGCCAGAAATAATGGCCTATTGTGCCTCTGGCTTCCTCATCAGCTTCCCTCTGTACTGAGTGTCCAGGTGGCTGCCAGCCAAGCTGTCCTTGTGACTTTCCCAGGCTTCACAACTCTTCACCCTCCTTCCACTGCCTCCCACACCAGTCCAAGAGATACAGGGCAAACACACAGTGGATGCAGGCAACCGTGAGATCTGAGTCATGCGACCTTCTCAGCAGTGACCCAGTGACAAGTCTGTGGAGAAGCCAGGTCTCCTCTCCCTTCACTGTGGAAGTTCATACCCCTCCTATAAATTTACCTGGGAAATTTTTGAAGCCAACTATCTCTGTTAATGCACTATGACAAGGATGGTCCAAAGCAGTGGAGTCTTTGAATTTTCTGCAAAAATGATTAATCTTCCTCAATGGGTAAGGCTTTGACCATGGGGAGGCGATGGGAATGGTGATTAAGAGTATATGCATGTGATCTGGAGAGCTGTAGAATGCTTCTCCTTCCCCTAGTCACTGCTAGGCTTTAACAGGCAGTCTAGATCAGTGATTTTCATGCTTTGATATACCTGAGAATGATAGCCCAAAGTTGTGTGCACAAAACCAGACACACTGTCCTTTATGCACAATTTCAGGGATTTTTCACAGGTATTGGCTTGACTTTCCTGAGCCCAGTTACTCCCAGCATGCCCCTCACCTCCAGCCATGGGTCCTAATTCCTCCAAATATTTTAAGTTCCTCTATTCACTTGCACCCTCCTTAGTTTTCACCCTGGTACTAGCTGTGCTTCCTTCTTTCTGTTTTGTCCTCTCACGGCTGGCCTCCCTGCTACCCTCTCTCCTGATGCCCTCTAGAACCTTGTTCTAATGTAAATAAACTACCCTAAGTCTTTAGCTTCACTGCTGAATGCTTTCACTCTTCTCACCTTAGCAAAAAAGGACATTTACCCACAGATGTTCCATCTTCCCACAGGGAAGCCTGCTCATTCTCCCATGCCCTCTTGCACTCAAGGGCTGGACGTAGGGTTGGGAGGGGTGGCCACTTTTTTTTTTAAACAGACAGAGATCACAAATGGGCAGGTTGGGGGAGGAAGCAGGTTCCCCACTGAGCAGAGAGCCCAGTGATGCAGGGCTCCATACCAGGACCCTGAGATCATGACCTGAGCTGAAGGCAGAGGCTTAACCCACTGAGCCACCCAGGCGCCCCAGGGTGGCCACTTTGTTTTACTCCTCCGCCCTCCTATAAAATCACCCTCCTATGAAATTACTTCCATCATCAGTTCTACCATCCTCTACTCGTTATCCTTTATGACCAGCTTCCTGGTTACTCCCCTGTGTTCCCTGAGGACTTTAGCACCTGACTCCCAGTTTTCCTCTCTACCTCTTATCGTAGCAACATCCCGGTGACTTCTGTATCCCTGCCGGTAACTTGTGCCTATCCCACCATTGTGTATTGACTGTGTGTGGGGCAGTTAGCTCCAACAACCTAGACTCACCTGTCATCTTTGACCTCTTCAACTCCAGTGAATCTCCCTTGCACTCCACTCTTCCATGGCTACTCACCACCCCAAATGCTCAACTGCTAAACCTTCCATCACAATGTCCCACATTCTAACCATAACCACAGCTTACAATCCTCCCCCACTCTCTCTCATCTCAGTATGTGTTTGTTTCAATCACATGAAGATTCCCAGTTCTTAGCCCCAACACTGTCCTTAGACCTGGGCAAGAGGGCCCTCCCACCCTGGGCTTCCTACTTTATTTATTTTTTAAGATTTTATTTGTTTATTTGACAGAGAAAGAAGTCACAAGTAGGCAGAGAGGCAGGCAGAGAGAGAAGGGGGGGAATCAGGCTCCCTGCTGAGCAGAAAGCCCTATGAGGGGCTCAATCCTAGGACCCTGAGACCATGACCTGAGCTGAAGGCAGAGGCTTAACCCACTGAGCCACCCAGGCGCCCCATGGGCCTCCTACTTTAGAGGGCGCCACTCAAAACCTTCTCAGACTCTGCCTATTCTTATGGGGTGAGGAGTCTGCAGGGCCAAAGAAACATGCCCACATGATCACCCTCTCCGTAGCTGGACCAGACTCTGGATACAGAAGCTCTGTCTTCCCCACTGGAGCAGTCCTGAGCTTGCTCTGGGCCTGCATGGATTTCTTTCCCAGAGTCCTTTTTCTTGAGCATGAACTGAACTGCCAGTGACACACCCGTAAGTCCACAAAGTGGTCAAGGATTGTGTGTATGTGAGGGGGGATGGATGTGTGGGTTGGGGTGTACCCCTCACATTGTGTGCTGGGGCAGGAAAAGAAAGACTGTGAATCTCAGGCTGTCTCTCCCTATGTGACCTCATCTGGTACAGGCAGCAACAGGACCGACTCCTAATAAGGAAACCTTTGAAATTTGCCTGGCTGGATTTCAGAACTGCTATGGAATCCTGTGTATGCCCGATTTCCCCCTTTTTGACCAGGGGTATCTTTAGCAGTTATCCTGTGCCTATCCTACCCCATGTGTGTTAGATGTATGTATGTGATGGGGGGCAGACAGCTTGTCTCTTTAGTTCATAGGTCTTCAAGTCAAGAGGAAGTGTGCTGAAGTTGCTGTACTTAAGGAAATATACCTGAGAAGCCTCTTGCCGGTGCTGTAAAGTTTTGGGGGAGGTCTTGGGAGGGAGTTAATATATTTTCCATATAGGAGAAATGTAAATAATGTGACCAGACTGTGGATATATATCCATATATATATACACACACACACACACGTATACATATATATACACATATGTGTATATACATATACACACATATACATGTATATATGTATATACATACACATATGTGTATATATGTTTGTATATACATGTATATACATGCACACATATACATGCACACATACACACATACTTATGTATATATGTACACACACACATATGTGTGTATATGTATACATATATGCACATGTGTATGTGTGTATATGTATATATACATATATGTGTGTGTATATTTATTTATTTAAAATATATCCACAGATTCTTTGACACTCCTTTCAAAACATGGAGCCTAATTTCTTTCCTCTTGAGCATGGACGGGTCTGAATAACTCCTAACAAACAGAATAAGGCAGAAATGACAGTGTGATTTCTGACAATGGATCACATGAGAAATTGAGGCTTTGGGGTGCCTGGGTGGCTCAGTGGGTTAAGCCTCTGCCTTCTGCTCATGTCATGATCCCAGGGTCCTGGGATGGAGCCCCGCATTGGGCTCTCTGCTTGGTGGGGAGCCTGCTGCCCCCCCCTGCCTGCCTCTCTTCCTACTTGTGATCTCTGTCTGTCAAATAAATAAATAAATAAAATCTTTAAAAGAAAAAAAAAGGAAGAAACTGAGGCTTTGATCTTCTCTATTGGATCACCTGCTCTGGGAGAAGTCCCCTGCCATCTCATGAGGACACTCAAGCAGCCCTAGGGAGAAATGCACATGGTGAAGAACTGAGGCCTCTTGGCAGAGGCACATGAGGGAGCCGCTTGGAAGCAGATCGCTTCCAGATGACTGGAGCCCCAGCTAATATCTTGATTGCAACTTCGATGGGAGACCCTGAGCTAGAGCCATCCAGCGAGGCCAATTTTTAACCCACAGAAACTTTCAGATCATAAAATGTTTTGTTGTTTTAAGATATTACAACATTCCACTCACTGCTCTTTGGCTTCCACTCACCTTTGGCTTCCAGGAAATTACTCCCTCCTGAATTTTCTTTTAGTCTCCTGGCCATTCACTGTGCACTTGGAATAGCAATACTCCTAAAAGCTTCTGCTATCTTCATTGCTATCCAGTCTCTTATTGACTTTAATCACACCCATGGATAGTCATAATTAAAACTAAAATTTTCATGGCAGTGTCTCCTATCCTTTCTCCTAGGCTTCATAATTGTCCACCGGACAACTCCATGTTGATGTGGCCCCTGGCTCCTCATCCTTATCTGAAATGGAATCAACCTCTTTCCTCTGACTCCCTCATCTTCCATCCTCACATCTGTCCCTCTTCCTGTAGCCCTTACAACACTGAGTGGAATCTTTGTCCTTCCAGTTGCTCAGGTCAGAAATGTTGCTCCCAGGCATCCTAGATTCCTCTTCACTTGCTGCTTTTAGGACCTTCAGAATCTGACTCCACCCAACATCTTTAGACTAATCTCTCAACCTTTCCTGCAGGCTTTTCCATCTTTACTTAATTACTTGTAGTTTCCAAAGGATTCTTGCCACTTGAAGCATGTATGGGTTTGCACATGCCTCTTTCTAGAATTTTGCTTTTCCATTCCTTGACCTGTTTAATATTTATATTAAATATTAATTTATATTAAATTAAATTTATATTAAATATTAAATAAGCTTTTTAATATTTATAACCTCTCCTTTCAGACTTTAGGGCAAGTGTCTTCTCAGTCTGACAATGCCCACAAATCTCTGTGCCTGCATTTAGCCCTGTATTTGCAATTCCTGAATTCCTCATCCTTTGCCATGGGACAGTTTTCCATGGAGTTTCGACATGTCTTGCGACTGCTTTTATGCCAAACTATCTTTTCAAGATGTCTGCATAGCAAAGAGACTTGGAAGGTAGAGGTAGTGTGTCTCTCTGAGGCAGAGGGCAGATTTTATTTCCTGAGAAGTATGTCTCATACACATACACACAGTGTGCACAGCTTATATGTAGGGTGTTCTGAATCACTCCTGGGGACAGAGAAGGGCAAGGGGTACTAAGTCAACCGTGAATCATATATTACTTGCCGTGCTACAAATAATAAAGTCCTTTGTCTCTGGCCTTCCAGTCTCGAATCTTCTGCCAACATTTATGAACTTGTGAAACTAAGGCAGACTTGTTAAATTAACTTGCAAGAATGGCAAAATCTTGGACCCTTCATAGTTCTTGACACCTCCACACACACTGGACCGGAAGTGCCTTAAGAGCAGGAAGTACAGCTGAGTGGATTCTGCTTCCCCTGTGGGTGACACAAGTAGTTGCTCTGTAAGTGGGGGCTGCTACTAATGCTGCTTTGGTCTAAAAGACTTTGATGTTTTGGGGGTTTTGTTGTTTTTGTTTTTGAGAGAGAGCGAAAGCACACACAGGAGCAGGGCAGGGGCAGAGGGAGAGAGAGAGAATCCTAAGCAGGCTGCTTGCCCAACTCAAGAGTCCAGAGTCCAAAGTGGGGATTGATCTCACCACGCTGAGATCATGACCTGTGCCAAAATCAAGAGTCTGACGCTTAACTGAGTGAGCCACCCAGGTGCCCCCAAAAGGCTGCTTCACTGACTGAGCCACCTAGGCACCCCAAAAGGGCTTTGAATGAAAGCACTAGAATATATTTACTGAATCCAACTTTTTTTTTTTTTTTAAGATTTTATTTATTTATTTGACAGAAAGAGATCACAAGTAGGCAGAGAGGCAGGCAGAGAGAGGGGGGGGAAGCAGGCTCCCTGCCAAGCAGAGAGCCCGATGCGGGGCTCGATGCGGGGGTGGGGGGCTCTATCCCAGGACCCTGAGATCATGACCTGAGCCAAAGGGAGAGGCTATAACCCACTGAGCCACCCAGGCGCCCCCTGAATCCAACTTTTAAATAAATCACCATCATTCTTCTCCTGGTTTTTGGGTATTGTGTACATTCCTTGTGTTCCCAGAGGCTAAAGCCTTAGGTCTGTGTTTTGTGGCAAAGTGAAATTCTCTGGGGGTTAAAAATGCTACAGGTAGTTCTCAGAGTGGATAAGCCCTACTGCAGGTAATGGAGGTAACTGAGCATAGTCTAGGTTTTTCCAGGAAGGTGGTTGTGTTATACTGCATCTGAGATGAGACATCAGTCTCTGCCATTAGCTTCACAAAAGGCCAGAGAAAAAAGTTCCAGCGTAGCCAGGCTGATTTCAGCTGGACCTGTCTGAGCTTGAAGGAAGAATTAATCAGTGTTTCTGGTGCCTGAGCAAAGACCCTTCCTTTGCTAATCTGTTAGAGGGGTAATTCCAACCATGACCAGACAAGGTTGCCGGCTGGGTTTGCACAGGGGAGGGAGTCCACCACGATGCACCTCTCATCTGGGTTTGCCTTGTGGAAATCTTATCTAGTTTTCGTCAGGTTTAGGAGGAAGGTGGAACTTCAGCAGCGTTTGAGCAGAGAAGGCTTTCAGAGCTGGAAGAGGTGGGGGTTGGGGGAAGTTTTGCTCTTTGTGTGTGGCTGAGTGGCTATTAAAGACCACGCGTCTCATTTAAATATGTCATTTTATTGATGAGGAAACTACGATTACAGTAAGGATAAAATGCCGAGATTGGCGATTGATTCCAGAGCTTCAACTGATCCTATTTCTCATTAGGACGGCTCATTTTTTTCCCTTAGCTTCCTCACTCTTGGTGCACACTCGGGGAACTCGAGTGCAACATTCTAATGCCTGGTCAGCAAGATTCCTAAATTTTCTAGCAGGCTTGATTTATCAAGACAGCTCGGGCTGGGTGCGTGTGCAAAGCAGTCCAATCCCCTAAACCCGGAGAAAGCGGCCGAAGAGGAACCCTAAGGCATGAAGTGGGAAGGGGCGGGGTACCCTGAGGCAGGCTCAGGTTTGTTCAGGGAGGGGCAGCCTCTACGGGAGAGCCTCTCCCGCCGAGCCCGGCCCAGCATTGCCATTACGATGGGAGGTGGACGAAGGAAACCAGTGCACGTGGGGCTGGAGGCGGCGCCCCATGGCCGCATTCGCTCTCCCTGGGCCTGGCGAGAGAGTCTTTCAGAAGTGCACGTTGCACTTGCTCAGGGTAGACCGGGTAACGCTCAGCTGACTCCTTCCATACACACCGTACCGAGACTAGTTAAGCAGAGTACGGGAGCCACCAATGGAGAGTAGTACGTGACCCCCCTAGTGCGCAGCCGCGCCTAGAGGCTCCCGGCTCCGCGCGGGCACGCGCCTGACGCCCCACCCCGCCCCTGAGGAGCGCGCGCGGGGCCTCCGTCCCATCCCCCCGCACGCGCAGTCCCTACCGCGCTGCTCCGCCGTTCCCCGCCCCCCTCGCCTCTGGGGCTGCCCTCGTCGCTGCCTGACCCGAGGTCCAGCAGCTTCTATCTTCCTGACCCCCGCCGACGGAGAGACGCAGCCCACCTCGGGGGAGAGGGTGCCTTCTGTCCTCGTGGCCGTTCTGGAGCAGGCTGGGGTGGGAAGCAGGCGGCGTTGCGGGGGCCGGCGCGGCGGACAGCCGCGGGGGCATCGGCGGGGTCCTGGCGGGGGGAGGACAGGGTTGCGGCGGGCGGAACGGTGTCTCCTTCACTTCGCCCTCCAGCTGGGGTAGTTGCACCCTGGCCCTGAGCGAGCCTAGCGGCCTCAGCTGCGAGCGGAGCGGCGGTAGCGGCCCCTCTCAGGAGACCACCAGGTACGCTGCGGCGCGTCACTTGGCTGTCTAGGCCCCGGCGGCCAAGCAGGACGCCTGAACCAGACTCGGGGTCGGCCCTGGCTCCCTAAGATGGCCGCGCTGCCCCGCGGCTCCTCGCCTATGTGTGTTTGAGACCCCCTTTCTGGCCCTTTGACCTGCCTCTGACCCCCGCTGACCGCACTTCTTGTCACTCCGCAGATCACCTCTTCCTGTGGCCTCGCCATGGCGACCTACGGACAGAGCTGCGCGCGGCGTAAGTAGACCCGCGATCTCTGCGGGATGGGGCGGGGTTGGCTGGACAGTCGAAGCCTGTCGACCAGAAAACCGCAACTTCTTTTCCCTGATCTCTCCAAAGACTTGGAAGTTCTCCCCTTTAGGTAGGCACTCTACCGTCTGCCCACCCTCCCTCTCGCTCTGCGGAGGAGGGCCTGGGCCGCGGAATTTCGGATGGAGGGTCTAGGCTAGGGGAGTTGGTCTTTGGCCGCATTCGCCTTTAATTCTCGGACGTGCCTTTGACGAACTCAGAAGCCAAAAGTTTGTAACTTTTGGATTCGGCCTTTGGAGGATTGGATCACTTTTTTAGAGGAAGTAGTAACTCCCCTTGTGAGAGCGCAAGGTCATTACATGTGCTCGTAAGGGCGTGGACGTGTTCTGTAGAATGAATGAGCTGGTGTAACCACCCAGATTGTTTGCCCTTATGCCGCAGAGCATTGGCCGAGGACTTGAATGTCGTATTAACAGACTTAAAGTGCTCTTTGATATTTAGATGATGTAGACACTAGTGAAACCTAGATGATCGTGGTTTTTTCTAAGTTCCAACATTTAAATGACCCAAGTGTTCACTATCTTTCTCTTCCCACTCCAGAATGTTGGTTTAAGAACTCATTGAGGATACGAAGAGATCTGTTAGGGAAGAGGACCTTGTCTTGGGTTTTGGTTTTATGTCATTTGGTTAAATCAGCCCATTCCAGTGAATTTTGGATATATCTGTGATCTCTCTGGGTGCACAGTATAGATATATTTACGTGTATGTGTTTGATTCTTTGTACTGGTTGGGTCCTAAGAGGTGAAAGGCTGTAGTACTGTGTAAATTTAGGAATAGAAAGTGTGTTTTTGTGTTTTGGAAACACTCTCCCAAGTTTGTGTAGTCACCTATGGTGCTTATCCATTTTAGAAATACATCCTTATTGGTGATATTATAGGGATCATTAAAGTCTGGCTTTACTGTAGCTCCTCCTAGTATCAGAAACCTCTTCAACAAGTTGGAGCTCTTGAATTTAAAGGTAGTAGTGGATCATATTCTAGTTCCTCGACAGACGAAAGTGGGAGAACTGGAAGGTTAACACTGGAATGTTTCTTCCCACCAGCAGTGTGTATTCCTCCATCATATGCTGACCTTGGCAAAGCTGCCAGAGATATTTTCAACAAAGGATTTGGTAAGAATTTTTTTTTTCCCTTTCAGATCAGAAGTGAAAATGTGTTTGGATTGCTTGGGGGAGGTTAACAACTTTTTCAAATTGCAAATACCTTGCTCTGTAATTTATTAGATAGATTTTAGATAAAACTTCTGTTAAAATATTACTGTAATAATCCACATCTCCCTCTGGCCCAGCTTTTTCCAGTTTTTTCCGAACTACTTCAACGATTTACCTGTAAGAAAAAAACAACTGTGTTCATTTCTTTCATACATAGCTTATGCATTGGTTGACTAGAATTCTGATGTATTATTCTTTTGCTTTTGTGGTGACTCCTAGTGGGTTAATGAGTTTTTTAAAATGAATTTGCGTTTTCTTGCGGGTTTTATTCCACATAGACTCCCTCTACTTTAGATTATTTTCCTAGTTACTCAGATTATTAATCCCAAAGGAAGATACCTTTTTGGGATAATTGTTTTAAATGACTATTATAATAAACTGTTGGCTATTCTGAGATTTGAGTTGATTTTCTGATCTGATTTTAGGTTTTAAAATGGTTTGAAAGCAAACTTTTTTGTGCCACATATACACCTGAACACTAGGCAAAGCTGCATAGAGATGTTCTGTGCCTGTGTATATTAGTTCCTATAAAATAATTAAAATTTTTTCATTTAAATATGGTGTATCAAGCCACATTTTTATGCCCCTCTGAACATATGAAGCCCTTCAGGTTTTTTTATGTGTTGTCAGCTATTGGTATGCTTCTTCTTATACAAGAAATTCATTTTGTTATCTTTTGCTCTCTACTTGAAGGTTTTGGTTTGGTGAAACTGGATGTGAAAACAAAGTCATGCAGTGGTGTGGTGAGTGTTAGATATCTACTGAATTCTGATGAGCCTTGATATAACTTTTCAGTCCATGAAATAGTCTCCACTGAAAAATGTCTACCCATTTTATCTTGAAGAAGAGGCAAAGTTAATTTTGTCTTAAGGAATTTGCATGAAACTTGATTTGCTTGGGCTTTGGATATGATTTCTGATTTTCAGGTGGTCTTTTGCCAAATTACTGTGTATGCACAAGAAACTCCGAAAAGACTGGTTATTGGGGACTGTTTACTCAGTAAGATTACAAGCTTGAAATCAGGGAACCTGTTAAACATTTTTATGATCCTTCTTATGCCTATTATGCCTATTTAAAAGCACTGTGAGTGCTGAGCATAAAAATACTCAGTAACTTTTTTTTTTTTTTAAGATTTTATTTATTTACTTGACAGATCACAGGCAGGCAGAGGCAAGCAGGAGAGAGTGGGGGAAGCAGGCTCCCTGCTGAGCAGAGAGCCCAGTGTGGGGCTCGATCCCAGGACCCTGGGATCATAACCTGAGCCGAAGGCAGAGGCTTTAACCCACTGAGCCACACAGGCGCCCCGATACTCAGTAACTCTTAATTTGAGTGTACTAACCATTTATATAAAGGGCGTATTCTAGCAGCCTGCTCTGAAAGAGTTTCATGTTAATTTTGTGAATTTATAGAGTCCTGATTTGAGTATTTTTAAAGAAGTTGGTATTTGGATGCCTTGATTCTGCCTAACTCACTCAAAGTAGAATAAAACTTAATTTCGTGGGATTTTTTTTTTTTCTTCAAAAATTTTTTCTTTTGAGACTGTTTTGAGTATGGGTATAGTGTGTGAATATTGAATTTTGCTGTTTTTTTTGGTTTGTTTGTTTGTTTTGATAAATTCTTGCTGTAATTGTTAACTCCCTAAGTGCATATAACTGGTATTTTAATTTTAAAATGCCCTGGCTGGGATTTCTGGGGTTTTATATTAGTTGTATCTGCCATTTGGCTTCTTTGGTCTGGAAGAAAGCCTGAGTATATTCACTGTGGTTGAGCAACTTACTTGCTCCAGGTACAGAGCAGTGATTTGTGTGTGTTTTTTTGTGTTCCCACTCTTAACCTCTTGCTGTGCACCAGTTGAGACACAAAAGGCCTTCCCTAAAAAAGGGAAGACTCAGCCCTTGTGTTTAAAAAGCTTATTACCTGCTGGTTGGAGATAAAAAATAAATTTTAAACTGGAGAACACTTAGAGAAGTATATCTAGTACTAGATTGTTTAATCAAAATCTTTGTTGAAGAGGAAAGGCTTTCTGTGGACAGTGTTAAGGTTTTATGGAATTAGGTTTGAGATTATGAAGGAAGTATATGATCTGGATTCCATATAGTTTTTTTGGTTTCCATTTAATGTATATCTCAACGTGGTACTGATCTTATATGTACCTGGCCCCAAATAAGTCCTGTTAACAGCCAGTTCCGTTTTCTCATCTAAACTGCAGAGGTGTCCAGTTCATTCCACAATGTAGAAGACAGAGTAGTTGGTGATGGAGTGAAGGGTGTAAGCTTGGCCAGTCTTGTCATCTGGTCCAGTTCTGGTTCCACTGTGTGATCTTGATTTTGTGTCTTGAGGGTTCTTGTGTCTTGATTTAGTGTCTTAGATGTATATAGGCTAGCTCATTATTTATAGGCTGTTGGGTGGCAGGGGGTGGGGCCTCCGGAGTCATTAATCATTGTCACTCAGGATTAAAAAATACCTACTTCTACACATTCCCCATTCCAGGTACCTGCTAGAAGAATATGCTCCGTATATATTGGTTTAATAATGCTTTTCTTTTGTATAAAGCGTTGGAGAATGTGCAAAGCTTTCATGGCTGTCCAACTTAATCCTCCAGAGGTAGATTTTTTTAATTACACTTGAGGGAACTGAGACCCAGGAGATTTCCAACGTCTTTCTCAGTGTTACTCATTTAGCAAATGATAGCCAGGACTGGATGCCAGGACTCTTAATTTTATATCCGGTGTTTTTTTCCTGACATAATTCTGTGCTTTTTAATATTGTCATTGAATGCCAGGCTTTGACCTGAAATTCCTGTTATAGTGTCTTATTTCAAGATACTGAGTCTGTCTCATTGTAGAGCAATAGTTGTAGAAATGTTCTATTTTCTAAGTGAAGGATGATGGGCTTTTTCTCCTGTTGTTACAGTTTTTGATACTTTCTCACTCTTGTAGGCATCACAATTTCAGGTCAAGTTCTCTTTATTAGTTCAGATCAGCTATCTTTAGATTTGGCTTTCAGTGGCCAAAGTATGTAACCATCATTAGCAGACAAAATTGTGAATCAGAATGCTCAGAGGGTATTTAAACTCTTTTGTCTTGGTCGTTTGGCTATCTGCCAAGCTTTGAAAGGTTAGTAGAGTTTTAGCTGTTTTGTAGCAGATTTTAAATTTCAATAAGGCCTTCATTTTACGCCTTTTCACTTGGTATGCAATTAGGGATTGGCAAATTACTTGTATTTGGTATAAACATAAGATTATATAATGCACTTCAAGTTGATACTTGTATTAGATTGTTTTTTCTACTGATATTATCTGTTGTACTTAATATAGTTTACATTATGCACTATATAAACCAGCTGTAGAGTAAATCTCCTATAATTCCTTTTCCCTACTTCTTTTCTTTTTAAACGAGAATGTGAAAGATGGTTGGGAAGGTATGAAATCTGGTGAAGAGTCTTTATCTCAGAAAAACAGTATTGGGGTTACCAAAGATTTTTAAATCTTTTCTCATGGCATGAATTCCTACAGTGGGGTGCTTTCCCTTTTAAGAATTTTCAGGAAGCAGGGGTACCTGGGTGGCTTAGTCCATTGAGCATCTGCCTTTGGCTCAGGTCATGATCCTTGGGCCCTAGAATGGAGCCTGTTTTTCCCTCTCCTTGCCCCTCACTTGTGTTCTCTTGCTGTCTGTCTCTGTTACTCTCAAATAAATGAATAAAATCTTTAAAAAAAAAAAAAAAGGAATTTTCAGGGAACATTTCCGAATAGTGTTTCAGTTTCTGTTGAATGCCCATTTTAATAATGGGGCTCTGTGATTAACCATACTGACCTTTATAGTGTTTTATTTAATATTAGGCAGATTGGATACAGTGCTAAAACATTCATTCCTCGCCTTTCATTCCTTCCTATTCCCCTGATTCTTGAATTCCAAAAAAAAAAAATCACCTTAGCGGAAGTTTCCTTAAGAGGTGTACAATTTGTCGTTGAGAATTACATACAAGTTAACTTGTCATTGTTTGGTTGAAAATGTAAGTGTAAGTAAGGTGGCAGTTAGTAACTGACAGGCAGTTCGTTGTTTGTATATTCAGTAGCAGAGTGTAGAAGTATTGGGGAAATGGGATAAAAAGGGTTAGTGAAATTACTGTGTTTCGGTGGGTAAGTTAGGCAGTGATTCTTCTAGGCTTACAAGAAAGCTCATGAAGTCATTTATTGTCTTAGGAATTCTCAACGTCTGGTTCATCTAATACAGACACTGGTAAAGTTACTGGAACCTTGGAGACCAAATATAAATGGTGTGAGTATGGTCTGACTTTCACAGAAAAATGGAACACTGATAACACTCTGGGAACAGAAATCGCAATTGAAGACCAGGTAACATTTTGAACATGCGTTTTAGTATTAGTTTATTTTTGTATTTTAAAAAGGGAATACAGCTGAAAAATTCTTTTTCTTTCAAAATAGATTTGTCAAGGTTTGAAACTGACATTTGATACCACCTTTTCACCAAACACGGGGTAAGCGTGGACTTTTTTGTTTGCTTTAAATTTCATTTTTATCTTTAAGTAATCTCTGCACCCAGTATGGGGTTCGAACCCATGACCAAGATCAACTCATGATCAAGAGTTGCATGCTGTACAAACTTGAGCCTGCCAGGGGCCCCTTTATCTTTAAATTTAAAAGCCTTTCTCTCTGTTTCTTCAGGAAAGATGCACATTTACTGTTTGATAGCTTACCTAACTACCTTGCAGTGAATTTCTATTTCTGCCTTGGAGAGGAGTACTATGGTTGCTCTTGTTGGCTTCCCTTCAAATATTTGCCTCTTTTCATTGTGGGACTAACTTGGGTAATTAACATATTTCTAATGGGCTTTTGTGACTGATGGTCAGTCCTGCAAAAGCAGTCTTCTCATGGTGGTGGAAGTCCATTAACCCCAAGTACCCTTGTTTTTTAGCTCATTGAGCTATATTTTCTTTACCTCTTAGGATTATCCTGCTACTGCTTTTACTCCTGTTTTACTGCAGTTCATAAATCTGTTTTGTGTCCTTCGTCCAGAAGTTATGTATGTAAGTCTTTCTCACTGGCATTACTTTTAAGTCAGTTTGTTCTTTTTCCAGAAAGAAAAGTGGTAAAATCAAGTCTTCTTACAAGAGGGAATGTATAAACCTTGGTTGTGATGTTGACTTTGATTTCGCTGGACCTGCAATCCATGGTTCAGCTGTCTTTGGTTACGAAGGCTGGCTTGCTGGGTACCAGATGACTTTTGACAGTGCCAAATCGAAGCTGACAAGAAATAACTTTGCAGTGGGCTACAGGACTGGGGACTTTCAACTACACACTAATGTGTGAGTATTTCTTTTTTGGGATTATTGTGATGTAGGACTTGGGAATGATATTGATGTCCCCTGTCATCTCTTACTAATCTAAGTACAGTCAATTTCTCTTAACACAAAAAGATTATCATTCTTAATTTTGATAATGTGAGGTACTGAGTTGGTGGGATTGCCTAAAATGTCTGGTGTTTTTACATGTGAAAAGTACTTAAGAATTTTTTTCCCATAAAATAAAGCATTGGTAAATAACAGAAGGACAAAGAAGAAAACCAAAATTTCTTACGATCCTACCACCTAGATAATTAATCTTTGTTAGTTCATGTTTGGGAGTTTCATCTTTTTTATATATGTGTATGTGTATAAAATACATATCAGAAAGGCTGGTTTATAATTCTTTCCTTCCTTCCTTAGTACATTTTTAATTATCTTACTATAGCTATGTATTCTGCAACATGATTATTAGTGGCTGTTTGGGAATTCTACTGGATGGATGTATCATGATTTATATGACCCTTTATTTGGGGGCATAGGTTGGGAGAAAGACCCTTTTAAAACTTCATGTTTTCAGTGGAATACTACACTTCCATGTGAGCAGTGCTTTTTATTTAACTATACTGCTGCAGTATCGACCTAGTGCCGCCGTCATTACATTGTCTGTTCTAGATTTACAAATTTAAAATATTTTACAGCAATGATGGGACAGAATTTGGAGGATCAATTTATCAAAAAGTATGTGAAGATCTTGACACTTCAGTAAACCTTGCTTGGACATCAGGTACCAACAGCACTCGCTTTGGCATTGCAGCCAAATATCAGTTGGATCCCACTGCTTCCATTTCTGTAAGTACTGGCTATTACTGTGGGCTTAGAATGGGGTCTTTGGTTGTGGGAATTCATCTTTGGGTATTTTGAATTGTGCTGAAAATTTGAGCTGTGGTTCCCACAATCCCTAGTTTACTCACAGATTGGGATTAGAATTTGTAATGCTGCATGCATTTTCTGTGGAGGCAGTGTTAGAACTTTGATATCCAGGTCACAGGAGTTTGTTTAACCTCAAAAGCTGCTCAGTTAGTGTAGATAACAACCCTGAGCTCCAAGCCTGTCTAAGCCCAGGGAAGCCAGTGTTTCGGGCCCCAGGCCAGGAGTAATAGTGTTTTAATTGTTACTTTGTCTTTCTTTGTGGAATAATAATACTTTGTTACTTTGTCATTAGGGTTTACAAGATCTCTTTTAGATTTGATCTTAGGGGTCAGTGGTACAAATGCCATTTTGCAGGTGGAGATAAAGCTTGGAAGAGAAAGGACTTAGATCACTGCCAGGGAAGAAGAGTGAGAAGAAAGGGGGTAGAGCCAGGATTGGGCTTGCGTGTCTTGATTTCCCTCCTGTCTAGGGTGACCAGCTAGCTCATCCTGCTTTGCCTGGGACTGTTCTGGCCTTAACATTAAAAGTCTTGCACCCTAAGGACTCCCTCCCGCCTATCATGGGTTTGTAGGGGGTGGATGGCCCCCCTGCTCATGTCCTTGGGCTTTTTTGCTACTTCCTCTTTCAGCCCTAGTGAGTTTTGGGGCAGGAAGGGAGTGCAGTGTCTGACAGTGTAGAGATGCCGGCTCTGATTTCAGGCAGGTTAGCAGCTGTTCCTGCGTGTCAGGCACGGCCTGTACTGTACGTACTGGGAATTAAAGAAAGTTAAACTTCCCACAGGAGTTATTTCTGTTACATAAAGTGGGAACATGTTTTTGATAATTTGGGCAGTTTAGCTTTAGCCCCATTCTTATGTTAGCAGCTGTAATCAGAGAGTGTAAGAAGCATCTGGAATGCTTTCCCATTGGTTGGTAAAGCAGTGATTCATTTATTATTTTTCCCTTCTCTGTTTCTGATTGCACTGTGGCACTGAAAACCTTCGGATTCACACAGCATGCTACTACTCCCTGGTAGCTGCATTGCTGTTCTTTTCAAGTGTTCGTCTACAGCAGCAGCATGGCTTTCGTGCCAGCCAGTGTAGTGGTCTCGTAGTCTAAAATGGGAAGGCAGCTTTGGGTCCGTGTGCCATTGAGTGACTTCTGGGGATTTGTTTGGAGATGTACCCAGCATTTCCCACCTAAGTAGTGCTTTGTGCCCCCAATTAAGCATCACCCTGAAGTATTGCTTAATGTCCTATCACAGTTTCATCGTTTACTTCTGTTCTAAAATAGGAGAAACTTGTGTCCAATAGTCTGAGGCTCTTAATTTGTTGGGCACAGAGTGGTCACTGGGGGGTCATTTCTTCCTTAGATTTACAGCTTACTTGGTCCTTGGTAGCTTCAGAAGACTTGGCTCTACTGCCGTGTGAACCCAAGTGCCATTCCTGTGATTTCTGTCTGTTTGTTATATGATTTCTCTCTCTGGACTATTTCGATGTTACACATTATAAAAGAGTGAAGACATCAAATAATTTCCAAATCTGTTCTGATGTCAGAAGTTGTCAACCTTTTTACTACCAAGAATATTGTGTCGTACTGACAGTTTGACTTGGAGTTTAATGGATAAGAATTAAGTGGCACCTGGGTTTTGTTGGGCTTAGTAATAGTGTTAAATTTTAATAGTATTAAATTGTACTTACTTTTTCCCAAATGTTATGAGATCTTTATTTTATACGAGTCTTTAAAAAAAATTAATTCAGTTAGCTAGTGTAACAGTACATCATTAGTTTTTGATGTAATGTTCATTCATTCATTAGTTGCGTATAGTACCCAGTGCCCATCACATCGTGTGTCCTCCTCAATGCTGTCACCGAGTTCCCCCATCTCCCAGCCACCTCCCGTTCTGTAACCCTGTTTGTTTCCAGAGTCCAGAGTTTCTCTTGGTTTGTGTAAATTTTATTATCTCACATGTGAATAAAAAAAGCGGAATACTTCATAATTTGCATAATAGGGAAACCTGCAGGGGCTGTCTCTCTCCATTCAGAAATTTTTTTACAGCTGTTTTTGTGTTTTATTTTAGGCAAAAGTCAACAACTCTAGTTTAATTGGAGTGGGCTACACTCAGACTCTGAGGCCTGGTAAGTATTCCTGATAAGTAGGATTGGTGTTTTAAAAATTATTTTTCATTTCTCAGCTTCTTACTTCGTAAACCTTTCAAAATACAGTGAACACATTTACCTTTTGCCACAGTTTTTTGTTACTCCTTTTTTTCCCTTTCCTTTGCTGGGCTCTTGGGAAGTCGTGGCTATCCTGACACCTCCCTAAATGCTTCAGCATGTGTCTACTTCGAAATAAGAAGGTCTGGTCTCCTGCATAACCATAATACCATTATCACACCTAAGAAAGTTAATAGTCCATATTATTGTTTACTGTCCATTCTGTAGTCACTTTCCTCACTTGTACCTGAAATGCCTTCTAGTGATGTTTATTTCTCTAATCAGGGTTCACGCATTGCTTGGTCTCTGTAGTCTCTTTTATGTGGTGTTTGGAGGCTTGCTGTGTTTTCTAGAACAGTACTTACCAGACTTAAATGTGCCTGAGTCACCTGGGGACTCTTGCTATAAAATGTACATTCCGATCCAGTACATCTGGGGTGAATGGTTTGTCTTTCTAACAAGCTCTTAGGTGATGCCAGCATCACTAGTTTTTTTGTATTTTTTTTTTTTTTAAAGATTTTATTTATTTGACAGAGACACAGCAAAAGAGGGAATACAAATGGGGGAGTAGGAGAGGGAGAAGCAGGCTTCTCACTGAGCAGGGAAGCCTGATGTGGGTCTTGATCCCAGGACCCTGGGATTATGATCTGAGCTGAAGGCAGCTGCTTAACAACTGAGCCACCCAGGCGCCCCAGCATCACTGGTTCTTGCCACCACTTGAATAGCAAGTTCTAAAGCACTTGGAACTTTTTCTCCCTTCAAATAGGGATATTCCCCCCAACTTTCCATATTTGGCCTTTTTGAAACCTAAAGAATTTAGGTTCTTTGTGAAAAGCCTTCTTTATGAAGAAAACCTGTATACCCTTTCCCATATTCACTAATTAACATCTCCTACATCTGTTCTCTCTTGCATATCTGCATACATACTTCCTTTTTTCCACATCCCCTTTTCAGTTATTTAAATGTATGTTTTGCGGACATGCAGACACATCTCCCTAACACGCATCTCCCAGAGTAAGACATTTTTCTTCATAACTACAATACCACTGTCGCAGCTAAGGAAATTACTGTTGTTGAACAATACATAATACATAGTCTACATTCAATTTTCCCCACTTATCTCTTTATTATAGTTGTCCTGGTGCAAATACAATTGTCTTTTAATGTCTTATAGTCTGAATAGTGTTTTGAATGTTACTGTATTTTCTAGAGCACTTTGAACTTAATTAACATTTTTAGTGCTCTGTTTGATCCTTAACCTAGGATGGGGCCACCTGAATTCTCTCCAGTATCTCTGGGACTCCCAAGTGCCCTCTGGTGGCTGGCACTAGTTGGTCATCTCATAGGCTGAGGGAGGGACAGGCAGGCTCTGGGCTGATTATTAAAGACTGCAGACTCTTGAGGGGTTTCAGGCAAATCATGGTTGCCTGCTTCTGTTTACAGGTGTCAAGCTTACACTGTCTGCTCTGGTAGATGGGAAGAGCATTAATGCTGGAGGCCACAAACTTGGGCTTGCCCTGGAGTTGGAGGCTTAATCCAATTGAAAGAAACCTCTGGGAATGGATATCAGAAGATTTGGCCTTAATATATTTCCAGTGTGACCAGCAGGCTTTCCCTCCCCCCAAGAAGGTGATCAAAACAAAGGATGATCTAAACAAGAGCTGTATTTTAAATATTTAGACAGTCACTTGTTAGCTGGTTCCTAGTTGAATTGGTTATCTAGTTACCAATGCTGCAGTGGTGCAGTCACCTATACATTATTTAAATGTATTTAACTGTTAAATGCGCTACCCACCAATAATGAAATAGACCTTTATGAAAACTGTGCAATTGTGTGCATGTTTGTTTTTATGTTCCTATTACTGAAAATTGCCATTGAACGAGATGGATCAGTGGAAGTTTTAAGATGAGGTTAAAGATTTTTTGTTAAATTCAGCCATCCTTAGAATTACTTTTGGTATCCCCAAACATTACAGATTATGAATAAAAAGAAGTATACGTAATTAATGACTCCAAGTATTTGCAGAGTTTAAACACTTGTCAGGGTCAGATCTCCCTTGTATCTAGCTAGCACATTATTTTTCTGGGGAGTGTTTTGCTTTTTACCTAAATCTGTGTCAAAGTCCTCTGTGTCCCTAAAGTAACTCCATGACCTTTTTGGACTACAATAAAAAGAGAGGATATATGCCTTTATATCTTCAGTTTGTAAGTCTGTCCAGAGATCCATTGGATTGTTGTTGACCCCAGGCAAAGAAAGGCTGTACACACTCACCAGTGTGTACAGTGCTATGAGACTGGCAGGAATGGCCTGTGTTGAATAAGACACATGATTTAATGGCAGACAGCTGGAATTTGAGCCAATTTGCTGGAGTCACGATCTTTTTTTTTTTTTTTTAATTTTTATTTTTTTTAATTTAATTTTATTTTTTTAAAGATTTTATTTATTTATTTGCCAGAGAGAGAGGGAGAGAGAGCGAGCGAACACAGGCAGACAAAGAGGCAGGCAGAGGCAGAGGGAGAAGCAGGCTTCCTGCCGAGCAAGGAGCCCGATGTAGGACTCGATCCCAGGACCCTGGGATCATGACCTGAGCCGAAGGCAGCTGCTTAACCAACTGAGCCACCCAGGCATCCCTGCTGGAGTCACGATCTTTTGCTAGGTCAAACAAACAGGAAAAGATGTCTGCAAGTTGGGTGTGAAAGCACATCTGCTTTGGGGATACTCAAGAGAGGTGTGAAGTAGAGCAGCAGACATTTCTGCAACTCCGCTTTGTGGGGAGGTCATAGGCTGGTAGCTGCTGTGGCCCCTGGTTGCCTACTGCCTCAGAGCTAACAGGTGGCCTTCCCTCAGCTATGGCTGGACATTACCTGGTCCCGGACTCAGGACTGGGGTGTGGCATAAGTGAATTACCATTTGGTCAAAGATACATTGAAGAGTAATTTGAACATATTTACCCAGGTGCATCCTAACTGCATTTTAACATGCGGGAGAGTGAAGGCTGGATCACACCCAGGGCTCTGAGGGTTGCATAAAATTCTAGGTACGTCCAAGGAGATGGAGGATGACGGAAGTTGACAGCTGTGGGCCCTTGTGGCCCCTGTGGCCTTGTTTCTTTTTTCTTTCTTTCTCTCTCTCTCTTTTTTTTAAGATTTTGTTTATTTGACAGAGATCACAAGTAGACAGAGAGGCAGGCAGAGAAAGAGGAGGAAACTTCAGGCTCCCCGATGAGCAGAGAGCCTGACACAGGGCTCTATCCCAGGACTCTGAGATCATGACCTGAGCCGAAGGCAGAGGCTTTAACCCACCGAGCCACCCAGGCGCTCCTGTGGCCTTGTTTCTAACAGTCTCCAGCCTTAGAGGACCCAGGCCTAACCCTGGTTGCAAAACCTAACTGTATTCTAGGCTGAGGCAGTTAGTGGAAGAATACTTAATATCTGCCTTGACCTTCACCTGTGACGTGGAGTTAAGATCTTCCTGTAGGACTTCTGTGGGACTGGGATTAGGGAAGTCCAAATGAGAGGAGTGAAGGGCCTGGCTCCCTGTCCACCTCCTCTCATAGATGTTGGTGTGGGAAAGCCTAACTTTATATTCATCTTCCTGTGGGGAACTTTTAAAAACTGCCATACTTGATAGTCTCCTACCTATAGGCCTGTCTGTTTCACTCCTTTCTGGCCAGTGATCCCACCCAGTCCCTCACCTTCCTCAAGGACTTCAGGGGGAGGACAGGATATATACTCCAACCTTGAGGTCCTCAGGTTTAGGTCAAGTGGCCTGGTTCTGAGGTGATGTCCACTGAGCAGAGCCTCCACTGCAGAGGTGAGGTCGAGCTGAGTTCTGTGAAGACATGGGCAAATAGAACTGGCATAACCTATGAAAGCGCCCAGTGGCAAACCTGGTTGGCTGCAAGGCCTGTTCCCTGTTAAACTCCAGATAGGGTTTCCTAGCCAGTCCCAGCTGCACCAAACAAGATCTTCATTCACTTGCCCCTCCTAGGAAGTGAAGTAGGAGGGAGACCAAGGGGTGGGGGCTGTACCCTGCAGCTAGCCCTCAGATCCTGTGGCGTGGAGGCAGACCTGAGGAGCTGGGGTCCTGTGTGTATGTGGCCAGGTCAGTCAGAACTTCATATCCTGCCTCCAGTTAGCTGGCAATAGACCTGGTGCCAGGTGGCTCTCAGGACTGTGCCAAGGAAGGGATGACGTCTGTGCCCTCAGGGCCCCCTTTTGGTTTAGAACCTGCCAGTGCTGGGCCTCCTCCTACCCACTTTAGCGCCAAATATGGAGGCTCAGAAGATCGTGTCCCAGACCCCACTTTATTGTCGAATTTAAAAGTCAGGGTTGATGTCTGGGGTTCCCACATCCCTTCCCTTGAGACCACGCGCTGGGGGCCATCCCTAGATCTTGAAGGCTAAGGTGAGGCCGTCGCCCAGAGGCAGGAGGCTGATGTGGACCCTGGCGTCCCGCAAGATGCGCTCATTCAGGTTTCGCACACACTGGGCCTCGTTGTCCCGTGGTTGAGGCTGTAACACCTCTCCGCGCCACAGGACCTGCGGAGGGGCGGGACATGGGGGCGAGGGGGTAGCAGCAGAGGGGAGAGGGAAGGTGCCTAAGCGAGCAGGGCAAGAGGTGGCAACTGCAGACCACAGGTGGGGAAAGCCTAGGAGACCGGAGGGGTCAGCCTACAAGCGTGCACTGGGTGGGGCTTTGTGGCTTGGGGCGAGGCACAGGGAGTAGCCAAGTGAAAAGACGGAGACCCAGTGTGGGGTTTTTCTCCTCCCCTGAGCCTATCCCTTACACTGAGGATGGCAAGGATGCCTCCGGGGCGCAGCAGCTGTAGGCATCGCTCATAGTAGGCAGTGCAGTTCTCCTTGTCCGCATCCACCACCGCCATGTCGAAGGTGCCGGCCTCCCCTGAGGCCAGAAGCTCATCTTGCAGGGGGGTGAGGTGCAGATGTGGCTGAGTCCACAGCCCCAGTGCTCAGAAGCCCCTGCCCAAGCCTCACTAGATGCTGTGACCATTCAAGGGACTTTCGCCTGGAGGAGCACTCTGCCACCCAGCATGTGGCCACATGGCAGTCAGGCAGGGGGGCTGTCACTGCCTCAAGGCCCCCCCTGTGGACCTGGTCACTAGTGCATGCCCAGTGGCCCCACTTGGAAAATGGTGCCAAGGCCCTTTCCACTCCCGTTTGCTCACCCAGTGTCTCCAGGGCAGGCTTCAACCGAAGGTCGATCTTGTGCTCCTCCTCAGCCTGCGAAAGGAGTGAGGTCAGCGCCAGCAAGTCTTTTATCCTGGAGCTGGGAGTGGCCAGGCTCCAAGGGACTCAAATGTGTGGGACACTCACCTGCCTCCATAGGGGCCGCCCCAACTCCGGGGGCCCCGGATTTACCTCACAGGTGACCACGCGTCCGGCCGGGGGCAGCGCTAAGGCCAATGCTAGGGCTGAGTAGCCTGTGAAAGTACCTGGGGGGCAAGAGATATGGACTCGGGCCAGAGTTGGGGGACATCCCCGTGACTTAAGCCCCTACGGATTCCGGCCGTGAGCCCTACCCAGGTCCAGTGCCTTCTTGGCCTTGATGAGTCGCGCCAGGTTGGCCAGAAGCTGGGCCTGCTCACAGGTCATCATCGAATCTCCCTGCGGCTGCTCCAGGGTCAGCTGTGTCGCGGTGGTGGGAGGGAAAAGGGTCGCGCCAGCACTGCCAGTCACCCAGCGCCTCCCCCGGCCCACAAACCCCTCCAGGTGCGCGGCCGTGGGCGTGGTGGTGGTGGGGACCCGCTCTCAGAAAACGCCCACCGCGCCCAGCCCAAGGAGTCCCGGAAGCCCTGAGAGCGCCATGGCCCAGCCCAAGGTCACACAAGCACGTGGGACCCGCTGGTCTGAGGTGGGCGCCTGTTTCCGCCCTTGGCCCTGCTGACCAGCCGCAGGCTCCGCAGCGCCGGGTGCTCCCGCATGGAGCGGCTCAGTAGATACTGCCACAGGGGGTCGTCTTCAGGGGGCAGCAGGCGCTTCTCTCGCCGGGATCGCCAGGGATGGCACCGTCTTCCTGCCGCGGAGGGGTCCCGGTCAGGGCCTGGGACTCCGGGGCGCTAGGGCGGAGCTTCACCCGCAACCCGCCTCGCGGAGTCACGGGCTCGGCTCCCGCACCTGCCCCGCCTGCGGGGGCTCTGCTGGGGGTACCGCAGGCCGCGCCCTACTCACCCAGGAAAAGGCCAGTGGCGAAAGCGGCGCCCAGTGCGGCGGAGGCCAGGGCCAGCGCGGCGGGCACCGAGAGCCGGGGTGCGGGATGGATCATGATGCAGCCAGGAGGTAGCGAAGTACGGGGTCACTTGTCTGGGGCTCCTGGGCCCGCACTGAGACCCGCCTGCCCTCCAGTCTCCGCCCTGTTCCGGCACTGCCCGCGGAGCTGCGGTCTCGACCGCCATCTGGCGACCGCACAGCGTTACTGCAAGCCCCGCTGGAGCGAGCCGGGTGCCATCTGGTGGCTGCACTGGGAACTGCGCCCGAAGAAGGGCGCAAACCCTGCGTGTGGCGTCTGAGTTTTCCCTGCCCGCCCCTCAGGTCTACCATCCTGGGTCAGGGAGGAAGAATGGGATGGCCCTCCTGGGTAGGCTGCTGCTTTTCGCTGCTGTTTCTGCTGGGACCCTGGGGCCTATGTGGGTGGGTGGGCCCTGGGTGTAACAGAGTACGAGGTGCTAGAAATGACAGGAGCTTGAGAGGGAGTGAGAGAATTAGCGGAGGATTCTGGGGGCAGGGGACTAAGGGTATCCGGTTGAAGGAGTGAAGGACCTGGTTTGGGGACAAACCCAGAGGTGGGGCTTGCGAGTCCTGAGACAGGTCTCGTTGATGGGGCTCTGAGGCAGGGTTCTTAGAATCCTCCCCTTGAGCGCCAGACAGACGTGGACCATCATGGGGGCCATCATTCTCAGCCTGTTTCCTTTGTGTGTAACAGGAACCGCAGTCTTATGCAAATGGCACCAGATCCCACGAGCTGGCACACAGTAGGTGCTCAAGAAATGGCCGCTGTTGGAGTGGAGACCTCTGGGGAGGAAAGTGATGGCAGGTGAGGTCGGCTCGCAGGGACCCTATCCGGCGAGCACAGGTGGAGCGCTCACTGTGACCGGCGTGGGGAAGGGGACAGAAGCCGCGCGGGCCGTATTCTTAGGGAAGCTGCATTCGGGGAGCAGAGCACACACACAAATGGGGGGCAACTCCACTTTCACAATTTCCTCTTCTGCAAAATGGGGTTATTCATAGTCCCCCTCATCCCCTCACAGGGGAGGAAATGAGAAAATCCCGGTGAAGGACTTACACAGGGCTGGCCCGAGCGGGCTCTACCGGTTACATTTACAAAGTGCAAAGGACAGGTCAACCGATGACCTGCTGCTCAAGGTCATCCCCTCCACCCCGTGGCTGCTCCCCCAGCCCATTTAGTGTCCAGACCACAGCTCCACCCGGGGCTGCCCAGGGGAGGCTCAGCAGGCGCGAGGCCCCCAGACTCTGATATCTGGAGGCGGGTTTGTGAGGTTTTGGTGGGGGGGTCGGTGCGGGCGCGGCGGCGGCGGGGGGCGGAGGCTCGCAGAGATCTGGGCAGAAACTGCAAGCACGGCGCCCACCCCCGCTGGAAGGCCGCTCAGGAGGGTGCCCAGGTCCGGTCAAGTGTCCGGGAGACGATGCAGACGCAGGGGCAGGGTTGGGCTGGGGTGCTGCCGTGTGGCCGCCCGCCCAGCTCCCAGTGGCCCCCGCTGGCGCCCTGCCGGGAGAGGAAGCGCCTTCCCCCTTACCGGGCGGCCCAGTGCATGCTTCTCTGACTTGGGGTCTCATTCCCCGGAGTAACAGCTGAGGCTGCGGGTCTCTCCCAGCGCTGAGCACACAGCAAATGCTAAATAATTGCTCTCTGATAGTGTGGTGGAGCTGCGTCGTCGGGCTCCTTGCTGCCTGAGCTGCCAGTCCAGTCAACACAGTAACCGGAGGGGCCTTCTGCAGAGCGCCCGGCATTCTGCCTCCAGCCTGCCTGTGAGGCGGGGTTAGGATTCCCATTTTGCAGAGAAGGAAACCGAAGCTCAGAGAGGCGCCCTGTCTGCGCTGACTGGGTGCACTGGGCCCCCGCGGGAGCCAGACTCCCAAGAAGCGCTTTCCTGGCAGTTCCGCGGGGCTTCCACCACCCGCCACCGGGCTGGGGCCCTGGGCTCAGCCTGGGCCGCAGACCAGCACTTTGTCCCCTGTCTGGGGGTCCGGATTTGGGCAGGCCCCCAGCTCATACCGGAACCTCCCTCTCCGAGAGCCCCGCTTGGAGAGCTCCGGAGAGGGGGTTGGGGGCGGAGCGGGCAGGGAGGGGAGGCATGTCACCATATATCCCCGTCAGATTAAAAAACTAATTTGAAAAGATTAATGTATTCCATTCTTGTTACGCTGGCTCTGATACCTCTGGGCCCGCGGCCGCTCTGCCTCCTGATTATTGAATTTTTATGGCCTGGTAATTAATTGCAGATTCCCTGTTTTGTTCTATTTCTTTTTCTCTGACATTTTAATTTCAACAAAAAGCAGTGGTCTCCATGCAGGTTCTCTCTGGAGATCCTAATGGTCTATAAAACAGAATGACTTATAGACGTGGCACCCACTTCAGTTGGCGAGCGATTGTTTGAAACCTTGCTGATCACGCAAAATTTAATTTTTCCACCTCCCTCCCCCGTTTGCTACTCATTTCTTGTCTCTTGTACTGTAGTGGCTGTGTCTCAGCTCACAATGGAGGGAGCAAAGTGTCGCCCCAGGATCCTACAGTGCCTTTTCCAGGCAGCTGAAAACAGTCTGTTCTGCTTCTTTTTCCCAGAGGTGCCCCTGTGGTGGTTGTGGTGGTGGTGGTGGGGTCAGCCTCCCCACAGAGCGTGTGGATGTGGGCAGCTGCCGCAGGAGGGGCTGGGGAGGGGGAGACCATTTCTACCCCTCTCAGTTGTCTTTTTGGTCAAATGTAGGTCAAATGCCCCACTAGGCATCAAGGAAAGAACCCTCAGGCTCAGGAGAGCGGAGACAGTGGGAGTCCGGTCATGCCTTTCCATCCATGTCAGGAAGGGAGGGCTGTGACCCCTGACAAATTCTTTTTTTTTTTTTTTTTTTTTTTTTTTTTTTAAAGATTTATTTATTTATTTGACAGACAGAGATTACAAGTAGGCAGAGAAGCAGGCAGAGAGAGAGAGAGGAGACAGCAGGCTCCCTGCTGAGCAGAGAGCCCGATGCGGGGCTAGATCCCAGGACCCTGGGATCATGACCTGAGCTGAAGGCAGAGGCTTTAACCCACTGAGCCACCCAGGCGCCCCACCCCTGACAAATTCTTAGCCATACTAGGCCACTGGAAGCAACTGGTCACAGAAATGGGTCTAGAAGAGGCCCCTGAGTTTCTATCATGGGACCTCCCCCCCAACTTCTACTTCTCCTCCCTGCTAAGATCACACAGGCTGGGTCTTCTCCCCCAGAGGTCCCCAGGACTGCGCAGGGCAGGGGCAGAAGAGTAGGGATATAGATTCAAGTCAAAGGATTGGAATGGGGAAGTGTTCCCAGGCTGCAAGGGTAGGTGAGGGGAGGCAGTAGGGGGCAGTGAGGATTGTAGCGCTCCAGCCCCATCTGAAGACATGACTGCCACTAGGCTGTAGCGTAAGCCACCGTATGGGACGATGGGTGCAGTATGGCCAGAGCTGCTGATTTTTCAAGAAAGGTTGAAATTTGGCCGGTAATGTGAAACCTTATAATTTTAAGCATTTGGAATAGACTTTTTTTTTTTTAGCACTTCATCAGCCAAACTGAATAGCTCTTTGATCTCTGTGTCTGATCTGGCCCAAGGGACCACTATTTCCTCTGACTGGGAGCATGGATCAGAGAAGACATAGAAGTGGAATCCATTGGGGCTGCCTGACGCTTCCGCCCTGCTCCCACCTCAGGAATCCTCTTCCTACCTCTGGGCCCTCCATCCCTTTCCCACCCTCAGTGGGCTCTCCGGAGGCACCTTTGACCCTCTCTCCAGGTCTTGCCTTCTGTAGTCCTCTCCACACAGAAACTTGCAGCCTGAAGTCTAACCACATGTGGGGGAGGTTTGCCAAGCTCCCCAGAGAGGATGGTACCTGTTAACCTAGGCATTCCAGGTGGAGGCGGGGGAGTGCCCTGACTCCAAGGGTTCTGGGGGCTGTGGGGGGGGTGCTTCAGGCTGAGCGGGTGATGCAGATAGACCATGAGTTAGGGGCTTCTGGGGCTCCTCAGGCAAGCTGGGAGGACGGAGAGCCACGGCCTGCTCCGGTCTCCATGTGCTGAGATGCTGCAGAGCTAAGGTGGGCGATGCCTCAGAGTGGAATTCACTGTTTGCAACAGAGTGGATTCTGTTGTTTGCAACAAAGTGAAATCTGCTGTTTGTCACAGAGCAGCTTAGAAGGTTTGCAGTTAAGAGTCTGGCCTGGTACCCATTCTTCTACAGGACTGCCTCTCCCACCTCCAGCGGGCCCTGCTAACAGGCTATCTGATCGACCTCGGAGCTGTTCTGCTTCTTTCTGCCTTGCTAACAGGAACCTGTTGTTGTTTGGGCAATGTAGCCAGCTCAGATGGTCTTGACCAACATAGTCCTTTTTTGAAGATAACTTGCTTTCTCACCCTCAGCGAATTTCTGGTCTGGGATAAAAGGGGTGCTACTTAGGACTTTTTTCTCCTTTTTCTTGTTTAGCTGCTTCTTACCTTGAAAGGTAAGGATGAAATGCTTGGAACCGTAGCAGCCCTCTTGCGACTGTGAGGTAATAATGTTCAGGATTAAAAAACCCAAACAGTAAAGATGGCAAGAGGAAAAGATGAGATGTTGGTCCTTGAAGGCGTTGTTTAGCCACTGAACCAACACCACCCACCATTTCCCTCCAGATTCCTTGTTAGAAGAGAAAAAGGAACCCTTTGTATTTAAGCCATGATTAGCTTATGTTTTTTCACTTAAAGTTCAAAAGCATTCTGGATACAGGCCTCCAAACATTGTGGCCTGTATCCACAGGAGTGGTGTAGAGTTGGTACTCAGATAACCCTGTTTGCTTGCTTTTTCTTCAGTCTAGAGTGCCAGATTCCCCACTTGCTTCAAAATTATGCTCTCCAAAAGTGAGGCCTCACTTTCCACAGGGGTGAGCTTCCTCAGAGGAGCTGCCCCATCTCCCATGTCCAGGCCCAGCCCCACCCCCCTCCTGATGAGTGCAAATACCAGCACTGGCCATCCCCTACTCCCCGTCCCCTCACAGACCTGTGGTATCCCACTGAAACCTCCCAATCCCTGGTAAGGTAGGTGTGCTTACCCATGCCTTATAGGTGACTCTTAGGGGAAATGACTCTTCCAAGGTCTTCTGGTGCACAACCTGGGGAACCTCCCCTCTCCACGGGGAGTCTCTATATTTGCCTCAGGGGCAGGGGCACAGAGGCTTCTGTGACAATGGATGATGGCCAGACCAGGTGGGAGATTTTGTGCAGTGAGCCGGGGATAGGGTTGGGGAAGCCCACGTCTTCCTGGTGTAATAGGTTTCTGCTGCCGAAGTGCGTGTAGCAGTCCCAAGTGTCTGTGGCTTCCAGAATAACCATGTGCTTCCCTCTCCTGGGTCAGCAGCTTAGCTGCAAGGCATCTGCTTCGGGTTGTGGGTTCAGAGCTTTTGGAGGCCAGTGGCTGCCTAGGGAGGATCGTGCCCAGTGGAGGGCACAGGGGCAAGATACCAACCACACAGTGGTTTTCAAGCCTCTGCCTTGGTCGGGTTTGTGGATGTTCCAGGGTCCACAGCAAGCCACTTGGCCAGGCCTGAGTCTGGGGCGAGGGCGTGCAATCTGCCCCCTCTGGGGAGTGGCTCTGTGGGGTCACGTGGCAAAGGGTGTGGGGTGCGATCCTGTTACGGTGGCAGAAGGAAGAGTCAGGATCAGCAGTCCCATCTACACACAAGTCCCAAGGGGCCCTGTGGGACCCCCTGTGGGTACCCCCCCCATGGGGACGACTCTTGGGGTGTTCCCAAAGATGTAGGCGCAGGGGCTCTGCCTCAGGTAGGGCCTCAGTGGGCAGGTGGGCTGTGTGTTGCCTCCTGCTGGAGCTGGGTTCCCCAGTCTGCTTCTTAGAGGAAACACATGAAGCTCTGGGGGTCAGAGTGTTTCTTGAGGCAGCAGGCGACCCTCCACCTCTGCCCACCATCCCTGCCCCTCTGACCTGGACAGCCCGCCCAGCACCTGCCTCCCTGGGAAGGACAGTGTCCTGCAGCTGTCTCCCCGCCCAGCAGCCCAGTGCTCAGTGGCAGCGCGTCCTCCTCCAGGGCTCTAGGAGGGGCAGCCTGGGACCTGAGGATTCAGACTCGTTGCACAGGACACTGTTTTGGCGGCCGGAAGCTGGTCCAGGGACACTACCTTTATCGGTGTTTTGTTTGTTGGAATGGAGCCAACACTAAACAATCAGAAATTGTCACAAGGAGTTCAAGACAAACCATAAATGACTCTTGATTTCCATTTCTTTTGAAAAGGCGGAAGGCCTGACAACGGTAGCCCATATGGACAGGTTAGCTGGCGCTGGGCCATGCTGGTCCCCAGTCGTTTGGGGCCCTGGCCCTGGTCTACACCACTCCCTGTTGCCTCAAACCCAGCACATTTCACCTGTATCTCTTACTGCTCTCTGTCCTGCTAGCTCCTGAGCTGTGTGACCTCTGATTTAATGGTTCTCTGGAGGCCCAGAGAGGAGGGGTGTCTGTGCACGGTATGTAGCCAGGAAGGGAGCCTTTTTCTCTCTTTTCCTGAGTAAGAACTTCATCTGCATCCTGGAGAGCAGTCCTCCTTCTAGGGGCCAGCAGTCTAGTGCTGCTCGGTGCTATGGCCTCAGTTTGGGGTCCTCTCCCTTGGGGCAAAGCTGTTCACATCATGCTGAAGCTCAGAACACCACTAGCCTCACTGCCCTTAGAACAGTCACCTTGAGGCAAAAAGCCAAGCTGAGATGATGCTTTGGCAGATGCTATGGGGACCCAGGTCCCTGAGCTACACAGGGAATCCCTGTAATGTGTAAAATGGGATACTGACTAATACTTACATAATGCATACGGTGCTCCAGCTACTTCTTGTAACTTCATATTAACTCACTTAGTCCACACTAATCCTCTGAGGGACAACGTGTAATTTTTTATCTCCATCTGCAGATGAGAAAGCTGAAGCACAGAGAGGTTAAGCAACCTGCCCAAAGTTGCACAACATACAAGTGGTAGAGGGGATGGGATTTCATCTTTGATCCTAAGGTTTCTGGGCTTACAGTTCTTAATCACTGAGGTGTCCTAGAGGAAATTCCTACTGAGGTGGCTGCTTTTCCTGTAATGTCTTATTTCACCCTGAGACTTGTGCAAAAAGATAGGGTTGGGTTTGGGTGTGAGTGACAGAAAAATGCAAAAGAATAGCAACTTAACCAAGAGAGAATTTGATTTCTATTTTATAGAGTTGCAACTTGGAGGTAGTAAGGAGGCTCCAGGACCAACAGGGACACAGGCTTCTACTCCGTTGTGCTGCCATCCTCATCATGTGGCTTCACCTCATTGAACAAAATGGCTGCTTGAGCTCCAGCCATCACATCTTCACCTTAATTTTCAGAAGAAAGAAGGGACAAAATAGGACTCATGGCTTTCCTTTAATGATACTTCCTGAAGGTTTCACAGGATACTCCTTGTATTATTTGGTCAGCACTTAGTCATATGGCCACACTTCAGTTTAGAAATTGTCTTTATTCTAGAGCATTATATTCTCAGAGAAAAATCAGTTCTATTATTAAACTTGAAAGGGAGAATGGGTACTGGGGACACTGAGCTGCATTTTACAGATAAAGAAACTGAGGCTCAGAGAGGCGAACAACCAGGTCACACAGCCAGGAAAAGGTGAAGCCTGGACCTTCTGTCTCTGGCCCCCGTGGAACCAATGGGGCTCCAAAGACCCATACTGCCAATTTCCTGGGGTGGGTGATGGTAAGGAAGACTGTGGATATGTGCATTCTCCCCTTCCTAGGCCCCAGAAATACCCAGGGCCCATGTCCTGCTCTCCAGACACTCCCTTGTGCCTTCAAGCACTGGCAGCCGCTCTGGGCCCAGATCCGTCTTCCTGGCACCAACCATGCCCCGGGCCTGACTCCATCCATCCCACTAATGCCGGCATCGACTGTGCTCGGGCACGTTCCTGAGGCGGCCTCAAGAGCGCTGAATAATTCAGGCCTGCGTAATGGGATAATGAATTTACTGACAACCCAGTGTGGTCTCGGTACTTACATTTCAAGAAATACTGACTCCCCAGTCCGGCTCAGCAGGCGGGAGACGTACAGATGCCAAGAAACGGTTGCCTCTGCCCGCCTCGTGGGGTTCAAGCCCGATTCAGTGGAGACCCTGCTTGGGTCTCGCTGGCTTCCACTGCCGGGGGCCAGTCTGGGGGCCAAGGCTGCCCGGCTGGAACTTCGCGGTGGGGCGGAAGTGGAATCGAAGAAGCTGGGAAGGAAGAGCTGGCCAGGAGATCAGTAGCCCTCGGTCTTGCACGCCCGTTTTATGACCAGGGAAACTGAGGCGGTGGAGGGGTGAGCCCGTTCTCTCCACCCTGAGCCCTGTGGCTGGGAATGCGGGGATGACTTAGGGCTCTGGGGACCAGACCTGCTTGTTTTCCTTCTAGACCGCTGGTGGGCGCTTCCCCCAGCTGCTGGAGCGTTGCTGCTAATGGCTCACAGCTGCCCCTTCCCGGGAGGCGATTCCAGGGCAGTCGAGGGCAGCAACACCCAGAAGGCCGCACACCGGCTCACACAAGCTGGGTGGACTGTGGCCCACGGCGGGCTGATGCGGTACAGCAGGCCACCCCACGCCTCAAGGTAGGACTAGCTCTGTGATGTCGTCCATGCTCCAGAATCCTCAGTGGGACCAGACTGCGGCTACACCCCAGCTGAGACCACATTCATCGTTAGCTTTTCCCCTTGCCCTAGGGTGCTTCCCCTCCTTTCCTCAGAGCCTCTCCCAGTAAACCCTCTGAATAGGGATCCTGGATTCAGGCTGTGCTTCTGGGGAACCCATGTAAGACACCCTGCATTTCCTGGTCCAAACCCTCCCTTCTGAAGGCTTCTCCCAGAATGCTAAGAGGGGTTCAGAGCCAGGAATGTTTGGCCCTAAGCTAGGCTCTGCTGTGTGACGATGAAGAAATCACTTCTGTGCCCCTGGCCTCGGTTCATTCATTTACATGTTTGGGGTCAGGGGAAGCTCCCTCTGGTCCCTCCCAGCTCTGAAGGTCTGTGATCTAATCTGAGATGCCAAGAAGCCCTCTCCTGCCCATACCTGTCCCCACACGTGCATGGAGCCCTACTACTGGGGCATCGCCTTTTCTCGGAACTTTTAAGATGCAAAAGCATCTTGAGACGAGGATGAGTTTCACATTAGGAGGTCAGGCTGCAGGTCAGAATCTCTCAAGGTGGGATCCTTAGATCATCTGCAATGGAATCCAGGGCCTGAAAGGGTGTTTATTAGTAGTAATATCCCCTCCCCCATCCTTTTTAAAAAAATTATTATTATTACCATACAATGTATTTATTTCAGGGGTACAGGTCTGTGATTCATCAGTCTTACACAATTCACAGCACTCACCGTAGCACATGCCCTCCCCAGTGTCCATCCCCCAGCCACCCTATCCCTCCCACCCCCTCCCCTCCAGCAGCCCTCAGCTCGTTTCCTGAGATTAAGAGTCACTTATGGTTTGTCTCCTTCTCTGGTTTCATCTTGTTTTCATTTTTTGCTCTCTTTCCCTGTGATCCTCTGTCTTGTTTCTCATATTCCTCATATCATTGAGATCATATGATAATTGTCTTTCTCTGATTGACTTAATTCGCTCAGCATAATACCCTCTAGTTCCACCCATGTCATTGCAAATGGCAAGATTTCGGGGTTTTTAATGGCTGCATAGTATTCCATTATACACACACACACACACACACACCCCTTTATCCATTCATCTGTTGATGGACATCTGGGCTCTTTCCATAGTTTGGCTATTGTGGACATTGCTGCTATAAACTTGGGGTGCACGTGCCCCTTTGGATCACTACATTTGTGTCTTTAGGGTAAATACCAGTAGTGCAATTGCTGGGTGGTAGGGTAGCCCTATTTTTAACTTTTTGAGGAACCTCCATACTGTTTTCCAGAGTGGCTGCACCAGCTTGCATTCCCACCAACAGTGTAGGAGGGTTCCCCTTTCTCCTCATCCTCACCAACATCTGTCATTTTCTGACTTGTTAATTTTAGCCATTCTGACTGGTGTAAGGTGGTATCTCACTGTGGTTTTGAGTTATATTTCCCTGATACTGAGTGATGTGGAGCACTTTTTCATGTGTCTGTTGGCCATTTGGATGGCCCCACCCTGCTTTTTAAATGTGGTATGTGATGTCTGGAGCTGCAGCAGCTATCTTTGAACCATGAAGAAACAGCATGAAATATAAACAGCAAGGTAATAAGGATGGTGAACAGAAATATAGAAACTGTTTTTCAATGATGTCCTCAATTATTGCATAAAACCTGAAAATATCTACCTCTAAAATCTCAGTGTGTAGAAGAATTATCTTGATTGCTCAAGGAAGTCTTGGTTGACTTTTCTGTTATTTGCTGCCCAAAGCATTCCAAACAAATCAAAACACTACATTATAATAACAATCCTGTAAATTAGGAATTACTATTAGTTCAGAGAGGTTAAGTGACATAATGACGGTCACATAGCTGGCAAATGGCAGCTTTCTTTTGACCTGGACCTTTCAAGTTTGGAGGAACTTCAATTATTAATAAGAGTTTTAATTCCTGTGTTCTCTGCCCTGTGTGTCTGATTGTAGTCTGACCCCAGGGAATAAGCCCCCTTCCTTGCCATTCTGGTTTTTATTTTTATTTTTTATTTTTTATTTTTTTAAATTTTTTTTTAAAGATTTTATTTATCAGAGAGAGAGCGAGCACAGGCAGACAGAATGGCAGGCAGAGGCAGAGGGAGAAGCAGGCTCCTGCTGAGCAAGGAGCCCGATGTGGGACTCGATCCCAGGATGCTGGGATCATGACCTGAGCCGAAGGCAGCTGCTTAACCAACTGAGCCACCCAGGCATCCCAACCATTCTGGTTTTTAGTCATTCCCTCCTCCATCCATCCCACCCTGGGTATTAGCTTAGAGACCTGGGAAAAGTAGGATGGGGAGAAGGAGATGGTGGGTAGCCACCATTCCTTCCTTCCTGGAGTTTCCCTAACGAGTGTGGCCAAATTTGGGGGCCAAAGACTGGAGAGAAGGTCAAACCCATTTTGGAGATAATTCTAACTTTTTTTTTTCTTAAAGATTTTATTTATTTATTTATTTGACAGACAGAGATCACAAGTAGGCAGAGAGGCAGGCAGAGAGAGAGGAGGAAGCAGGCTCCCTGCCGAGCAGAGAGCCCGATGTGGGGCTCGATCCCAGGACTCCGGGATCATGACCTGAGCCGAAGGTAGAGGCCTTAACCCACTGAGCCACCCAGGCGCCCCGATAATTCTAACTTTTAAACAGTCCTAGACCCTTGTGGGAGTGTTACAGCGAAAGAGAGGGAGGAGCCTAGAGACACAAAAAATAGAGGTGGGGAAGAAGAGGGTGAGAGAGGTGGAAGGAGGGTAAGAGCAGGATAGGAGGAAGGGAGAAGAGAAGGATGTAGGTTTCAGAGATAAATGTTCAGACAAACGTGATGATGAACTTCAGCTCGGGCACAGACTAGAATGTTCCCTCCTCCTCCAACTTCAGCTTCTTCATCCTGTGACTGAATAGACGGGAACATCTCCCTTGTACGGAGGCTGGCAAGGACAGAGGGTGCAGTACTGACGTAGCAGATGCTCAGCAAGTGGGCACTCCTGCCCGGCACATACTATACACAGCTGGAGAGGGAATTAGCATACTGGAAGACAAATCTGAAAATCCTACACATCATTCAGCACAGAACGAAAAATGGAAGAGAGGTGAAGAGACATGGAAGATGCAATGCAAACCTCGAAGATCTGTCTAGTCAGCTTTTGGAAAGCAAGGATAATGGGAGAGAGATGCTTAAAGAGATAGTAGCTGAGAATTTGTCATGATTATTAAAAAAATGAATCCTCGGGAAGTGAGGCAGCCCAGAAATCCCTGTGGCCACGGTGTTATACAAGGCAGGTGGGTTTGTCAACCCGGGAGCGAGGTTCTGTCTATCCAAGCCTGCTGCCATGTGGAGACTCTGGGTGAAGCCACCGTCACCAGTAGGCAAAACCTTCCACTTAGGACTTCGGGGATAAGAAGGAAGGAGAATACATTAAACTCAAAGTCATTGGGCAGGATAGCAGTGATATTCACTTCCAAGTGAAAATGATAACACATCTCAAGAAACTCAAAGGATTGAAATGTCAGGATGCCTGGATGACTCAGTTGGTTAAGCATCTGCTTTTGGCTCAGGTCATGATCCCAGAGTCCTGGGATCGAGTCCCTCGTCAGGCTCCTTGCTCAGCAGGGAGCCTGCTTCTCCCTCTGCCTGCTGCTCCCCCTGCTTGTGCTTTCTCTCTCTCTGACAAAGAAATAAATAAAATCTTAAAGAAAAAAAAAAAAAGAATTGTACCACCGAAGACAGGGAGTTTCAATGAATTTACTCAGGTTTCTCTTTGAAGGTCAGAGAATTGCTGATAATCACACAAAGGACTGGGAATGGAGGAAAAAGATGTGATTGAAGTTTATCAGGAATAGAAAGGGGGCTCATAAATGATTTATATTTTTTTTATCTTTTTCTTCACCCTCAATCCTTTTTTATTTTTAAAAATAGTTATTCTGTAATGTGGTGTTCAATATGGAATTGAAAACTGGCCCCCCCGTCTCCTTAAAACATCTAGTAATTTGTCTAAATTTTTTTTTTTTAAAGATTTTATTTATTTATTTGCCAGAGACAGAGGGAGAGAGAGCAAGCGAGCACAGGCAGACAAAGAGGCAGGCAGAGGCAGAGGGAGAAGCAGGCGCCCTGCCGAGCAAGGAGCCCGATGTGGGACTCGATCCCAGGACCCCGGGATCATGACCCGAGCCGAAGGCAGCTGCTTAACCAACTGAGCCACACAGGCGTCCCAAAACATCTAGTAATTTGAATTTTTGTGCCCATTGTTCATTATCCCTTGTTTTCATTGTGCTGATTTTTGATGGTCAAACCTCAGCTCCCTTCATATCACCCTCTCCTTTTTAAAAAATTACATGTGTGCACAGAGAGGCCACCTTTTCCAGGATTGCATTTTCAAGTTTCTAATAAGACTGACCAACACAAGTGTCCACAATGACTTTTCCATTGACCCTGAAGTTCTTGTGCATGTTTGCTTCCCTCTGGGAGTATGACTTCCAGAGGGAGATGGAAGTTTTTCAGGGAACTGAACTGTGGGAAAATGACCTCTCCTTAACTTGAAGCTACTTTTAAAATTTAAGGGTCTAGACTAAAAGATGAGAAATACCAGCCTGGAGTCGAGATGACAGAGATGGTAAAAGTAATGACTGGTTCCAAAGATGGCTTCACTGAAGAGAAAGCATTTTTAAGATCAAAGAAAAGTCTTGTCAGAAGATCTAGAAAAGTTCTAATTTTCATTAGCAGTTAATAAAGTTATTCATGCAGAGGTATATTCAGCAGAACCTTGCTCTTTTTTAAATTTTATTTGTACTTTTTGGCCTGGGATATGTCTTAAATGGATATTGTCTGTACCACCTTCATTAAAACAAGCAAAAATATTTGTAAAAAAAAAAAAAAACCCTCTGTGAATCCTCAAATTCAAGAATTCCAGTGAATCCCAAACAGGATACATAAAAATAAGTCCATACATAGATACATCATAGTCAAATTGAAGAAAGACGAGGATAAGGAGAAGATCTTTAAAAGACAGCAAGAAAGGGCGCCTGGTTGGCTCAGTGGGTTAAGCCACTGCCTCCGGCTCAGGTCATGATCTCAGGGTCCTGGGATCAAGTCCTGCATCAGGCTCTCTGCTCAGCAGGGAGCCTGCTTCCTCCTTTCTCTCTCTGCCTACTTGTGATCTCTCTCTGTCAAATAAATAAATAAAATCTTTAAAAAAAAAAAAGACAGCAAGAAAAAGTTTTTGTTGTTCATAAATGTTGTAGCAATGAAAGAAGAGGAGTAGATTTAAAGGACTTTGAAAAAGTCATACCAACCAAAAACTGTGTGCCTCAATTCCCAATAAGACTGAAATAGTTTCTTCTTCTTCTTCTCCTTCTTCTTCTTTTTTTGTTTTAAAGATTTTACTTATGTATTTGAGAGAGAGCATTAGAGAGAGAGAGGGAGAGGGAGAGGGAGAGGATGAGCAGGCAGAGGGAGAGGGAGAAGCAGGCTCTCTGCTGAGCAAGGAGCTGGATGTAGTGTTCAATCCCAAGACCCTGAGGTCATGAAATGACCCACAGGCAGATGCTTAACTGACTGAGCCATCCAGGTGCCCCCGAAATATTTTCTTCTCTCTCTCTCTTTTAAAATATTTTATTTATTTGACAGAGAGAGAGATCACAAGTAGGCAGAGAGGAGGAAGCAGGCTCCCTGCTGAGCAAAAAGCCTGATCCGGGGCTTGATCCCAGGACCCTGAGAGCTTGACCTGAGCTGAAGGCAGAGGCTTAACCCACTAAGCCACCCATGCAGCCCCTGAAATATTTTCTTAAATGAGGGCGACTGGGTGGCTCAGTTGGTTAAGAGGCTGACTTAGTCAGCCTTCAGCTGCCTTCAGCTCAGGTCATGATCTCAGGGTCCTGGGATGGAACCCTACTTCGGGCTCCTTGTTCAGCAAGAGACTGCTTCTCCCTCTCCTTCTGCTTGTCACTCTCCCTGCTTGTTCTGTCTTTGTATGTCAAATAAATAAATTAAAAATCTTAAAAAAAAAAAAGAAGGAGTAGGGTAGTTGGCTGGCTCAGTCAGTGGAGAATGTGACTCTTTATCTTAGGGTTGTAAGTTCAAATCCCACACTGAACAGGTTGCTTAAAAATTAAATCTTTAAAGAAAAAGAAAAGAAAAGAAAAGAAAGAAGTGGGCGCCTGGGTGGCTCAGTGGGTTAAGCCGCTGCCTTCGGCTCAGGTCATGATCTCAGGGTCCTGGGATCGAGTCCCGCATCGGGCTCTCTGCTCAGCAGGGAGCCTGCTTCCTCCTCCTTCTCTCTCTGCCTGCCTCTCTGCCTACTTGTAATCTCTCTCTGTCAAATAAATAAATAAAATCTTTTAAAAAAAAAAAAAAAGAAAGAAGTAGAATGCCTATCTTCCACACTAGCAGATGGGGAGAAAATGGAGTGGGTCAAAAACCTCAATTCCAAACCAACAAAGAAGATGAAAAAAATCCTTAGGAAGCAGGACAGAACAACAACACAGTCATACACACAAAACAAGATCATAGGAATAAAGCAAAATATATTTGTAATCTTTATAGATTTAAATAGACTGAACTTTTTGGTTAATATGCATAGACTATCGGATTGGATTTTCAAAAGAATAGCCAAATGCTGCTTGGATGAGATACATCTAGAACATGAGGACAGATTAAAAAAAAAAAATTAGGTAAAACAGTGAAAGAACATCAGAAAAATAGGTAAACAAAAGAAAATTGGCATAGTTATATTACTATCAGACAGAATACATTGAAGGCAAAAAGGCTATAGAAAGTATAGTGATACAAAAGGTCAATATGGGGTTCCTGTGTGGTGCCGTCAGTTAGGGGTCAGCTCTGGTTGTGATCTCAGGTCATGACTTTGATCCCTGTGTCAGGCTCGGGGCTCAGTCTAGAGTCTGCTTATTTTTCTCTTTTGCTCTCCTGCGCCTTCCCCCTGCACTCTCTCTCTAAATAAAATGTTTCAAAAAAAAAAGAAAAGAGATCAATATGTAAGATTTAGGTTCACCAGGAGAAAATAGTAATTCTAAATTCATAGATATCTGATAATGTAAGTCCCTTGTCAGATACATGGTTTGCAAATATTTTCTCCTATGCCCTGGGTTGTCTTTTTTTGATGGTGTTCTTAGAAGCACAGATATTTCAATTTTGATGAAGTCCAGTTTAACTGGTTTTTTTTTCTTTTATTATTCATACTTTGGGGGTCATATCTGAAAATGATTTCCCAAATGCTAGGTCATGAAAATTCACTCCTATGTTTTCTTCTAAGAGTTTTATAATTTAATCTCTTACATTTAAGTCTTTGATCTATCTTGAGTTAATTTTTTATATGGTGTGAGGTAAGGATTCAACATTTTTCTCTTTGGCGTGTGGGTATCCAATTATCTTGGTATCATTTATTGAAAAGACTATTGAATGGTCTTGACACTCTTACTGAAAGTTAAAGGGCACCTGGGTGACTTAGTCAGTTAAGCATCCAATTCTTTTTTTTTTTTTTTAAAGATTTTATTTATTTATTTGACAGACAGAAATCACCAATAGGCCAAGAGGCAAGCAAAGAGAGAGGGGGAAGCAGGCTCCCCTCTGAGCAGAGAGCCCAATGCAGGGCTCCATCCCAGGACCCTGAGATCATGACCTGAGTAGAGGCTTTAACTCACTGAGCCACCCAGGCGCCCCTAAGCATCCAATTCTTGATCTCAGCTCAGGTCTTGAGCTCAGGGTTGGAGTTCAACTCCTGCATTGGTCTCCATGCTGGGCGTTGAGCCTACATTTAAAAAAAAAGGAAAAAAAAATGTCAGCTGACCACAGATATATGAGTATTTATGTACACTCAATGCTGGTTTATTGACCTATATATCTTTGTGTCAGTACCATACTATCTTGATTACTGCTGCTTTGTGGCAAATTTTGAAATGGGAGGCATGAGTCTTCCTAGTCTGTTCTCTTTCAATATTGTTTTGGTTATTCCTGGTCAGTTGGAATTCCATAAGAATTTTAGAATCAGTTCATCCATTAAAAAAAAAAAAAGATTTATTTATTTATTTTAGAGAGGGGATGCAGAGGGTGAGGGAGAAAGAGAATCCCAAGCAGACTCCCTGCTGAGTGTAGAGTCTGATGGAGGGCTCAATCTCTGACCCTAAGATCATGATCTGAGCTGAAATGAAAAGTCTGATGTTTAGACTGATGTTTAGACTGTTTAGACTGATGACTGGGCCACCCAGGCATCCCTCATCCGTTTCTATAAAGAAGTCAGCTGAGGTTCTTTTAGGGGTTATATTGAATTGGTACTCAAGTCTTATGTCACTTTTCAGGGTAAACATAGCTCCAATTAGATGGTCTACCAGAATAGGATGAAAGGGCCTCATGGGCAGGCTGGTCGGGTGTGCCCCCATATGTGTGTCCTTAAGTGGCCACATCAGTGTGGGTGTCACTGGAACTGAATGTATATGGTAGTAGTGTAGATGACTGAAACAGGAACCTAAGTCTTTGAGAACCTTCCAGGTTTGTTGTAGTAATGGATGATATTAGTTTGGGTCCCCAAGAAGGTCACCTTGAGATGAGGATTTGAGTAAAAGTAGTTACATGAGAGGTGGTCCTGGGAAGTGCTGAAAGGTGAGTGGGGAAGTGGGTGCAGGGAAGGGAAAGAAGTTGGGAGAGTGTGCCTAAGTGAGCAGGTTACTGATGTGGGTATCTGAGGCTCAGTCCCATTGGGAACCTCTAGAGAGGATATAGATTAGGGTTTTTCAGCGTCCATACTGCTGTTATTTTGGGCTGGATAATTATTTGTTGGGGGTGCTGATCTGTGCACTGTAGGATGTTTAGTGGCTTGGCCTCTACCAACTAGATGCATTCCACCAAGATATCTCCTCTAGATATTGCCAGTGTCCCCTGGGGGCAGGATCATACCTGGTTGAGAACCATGGGTACAGAACATGTCTCAGAATTGCCCCATTCAAGAGGGGAGGGAGCTGGGATATTTGCACACCAACTCCCATTTATCATTGTTTTAGGATTGCCCGTGGGGACATCAAGTCCCTGGCATGTCTGGCCTGTCCTTAAGGTCTACTGAGCAGATCCCAGGCCAGAGAAAACTCTCAGGCAGTGTTGCAGGTGCCCACAGTAAGTCACTAGCATGCATGGATTTAATGAGAGCTGAGAGGACGTGGGCACCCACTGTGCGGCTGCATAGATCCTACAATGTGTGTCTTTGGGGACCCTGAATCCCTCCCAGATCTGTAGCCTGGCCTGGAAGTCCATGTTTTTGGGCTCTGCAGTTCCCAGTGTATACTTAGTGCTGAAACGAACACATCCTGGAGCAAGGCTTTGGCCCCTCACCCCGCTTCCTGTGGGTCTAGCCCAACTCTCGCAGGATGAGGAAAGATGGAATAGAAAAGTTTCATGTTTTTATTTTTGTTTTTTAAGATTTTATCCATTTATTTGAGAGAGAAAGAAGAGAGCAGAAGCAGGGGGAATGACAGGCAGAGGGAGAGGGTGGACCCGATGTGGGGCTGGATCCCAGGACCCTGAGATCATGACCTGAATCGAAAGCAGATGCTCAACTGACTGAGCCACCCAAGCACTGGAATAGAAAAGTTTTAGACTGAAAAGGCCTTCAGTGACCTTGTTTTCCCAGGTAGAAGGCACTTGGGGGAAAGGTGTGCTCACAACTACCGCCCCTCCAATGGTCCATATCCCAGCTCCACAAAATGAATCTCAGCTCACTTACAGGGTCTCCTGAACATTAGAGTTAGCCCAAAGGATGTTCTTTTTCAGGATGCTGTGTGGTTTTGAGCAAGGCACACCTCTCTGGGCCTCGGTGTCTCTTATGTAAAAAACATGAGGGCCAGTGGAGTGGACCAGGTGACCTTGAAATGTCCTTCTATCTGGAGTGGCTGCTGAGAGCCCGGGGAGGCAGTGAGGAGTCACCGGAGCCTGGGGGCAGCCAGAAAATGTGACTTTGCAAGAGCTCAGGCCCCCAGTGATGTTTCTGGCCTCCGTTCTCCGAGCATTTCCACTGTGTGCCCGACACTCTGGGCCTGGTCACAGCCCAGCGCGGCCCCTCGCTCACTCAGGAACATCTGCTACAGCATTTACCACGTTAATAGATTAGCTTTGAGAATCGGGCAGGTGTTTTCCACCCAAGCCAAAAAACATCAAAATCAGATTGCTCTCCAAACCTTTCCACACAGGCAATCGAGTTAGAATGACTCATACGGTCTAACAGATAATAAAACACACATAACATTTGCTTTAAGGTACAGGCGGGGGTATTTTGTCCCGTGCTTAGGAGAAACAAAAACTCACTCTATTTGGGAATAAGGTAATTGAATACAGATGGGAGGAGGTAAATGAAAGAATTTAGCAAATATCTCAGTGGAATAGCTAATGGGAATGAGACAGAATAGGAAATTAAAAATTATTCGAAGCAGATGGACCATTCTTTGAGTTTTTAAAAATTTATTAGGGCCGCGAAAAAATGTGTCTGTTTATTTTCTACGGCCATGAAATTAATGACTTGGTGAGTTTTGCTTGTGCAATTTTATGACTGCCGTGTCATCTGTCATAATTTGGGGACTGTTTGATATGGATTTATGAATGTCCCCACCCCCCCACCCCTCCCTGATTTATTGGTGTGGGTCATGCATGAATTAGGCTGTCCCCTATAGAAGGCACAAGACCAATGGCAGCATAACCCCGCAGGCCCTGGGGGAGGGGGACCTTGGGAGAGTCTCGGCCCAGAGGTGAGTGGAAAAGCTGTGGAGGGTCACTCGGGGGCTGTGGGAAAGGGGCAGGCCTGACCTAGCTGAACTTCCTCTGTGAGGGTGAGCCCAGCCTGATCCCTGCAGGGAGGGAGGAGGTGTTGGGGAAGGAGCCTGTTGCAAGGGCTGGAAGTGTGAATCCAGCCCAGCCTTCTAGTGCTTGGTTGGGGTGTGTGTGGGGGGGTGGGTGGTAGGTGCTGCAGCCTCATACTGGCACATGAGGGCCATCTGGCTGTCTGTCCCTTCAGCCCCGGTAGCGGAGCTCATCCGCCCCCAGACCTGAAGCTCAGGGCAGAAGAAAATTCACCTTGACTGGGACTTTGTGCCTGGCCAGGTGCCTCAGGGCATTCTGTGGGTGGTGGTTAACACAGGGCTTTACAACCAGTGGACTTGGGTCCAGTTTTGCCCTGATTCTTTCTGGCTGTGTGGTTTTAGGCTGGTCACTACCCTCTCTGAACCTCAGTTTCTTCCTCTGTAAAGTAGGAGTAGCAATGTCTAACATTAAGGATGTTTTAAGAATCAAAGGAGATCGGGGCACCTGGGTGGCTCAGTGGGTTAAAGCCTCTGCCTTCGGCTCAGGTCATGATCCCAGGGTCCTGGGATCAAGCCCCACATCGGGCTCTCTGCTCAGCAGGGAACCTGCTTCCCTTCCTCTCTCTCTGCCTGCCTCTCTGCCTGCTTGTGATCTCTGTCTGTCAAATAAATAAATAAAATCTTAAAAAAAAAGAATCAAAAAAAAAAAAAAAGAATCAAAGGAGATCATGTCATGCCACTGACACATAGCACAGCAAATGTTAGCTAATAGTATTCTTAATGATCATCTGGTCAGCATCTTGAGATGGATATTATTATTTCTACCTGACAGATGGGGAAGCTGAGGCTCAGAGGGTTTAAGTGATTTGCCCGCGGTCACACAGTTAAAGTGCTGGAGCTGGACTTTCTGCACAGATTTGCTCTTTCCTTTCTAATGCTGGGGCTCAGCCTCTTCTGAAGTGGGAAACCCCAGATTCCTGGAGGTACATGGTGAGGTGATAGATTCATGGCTTGGTTTTCTGGTTCCTCTGACTGGACCTGGCCTGGGGCGGGGCGGTGGGGGGTCAGTCACAAAGTCATCCCGGTGACCAATCCCTTCTGATGCTTGGGCTGCCTATGGGGACAAGCCTCATATTAGCCCCATTGCTGGGGCTAGCTGGGCACCCACCAGATGCGGGTGGGAGGTGTCCAGCCTCAAGACATTCCAACCCCCTACCTATCCAAGAGGACACTGGGGAAAGCTGTGGGTAGAGCTCGAGGTCTGCCTCTGGCTGGGGAGTTTTCTGAGTTCCTCTCTTTAGCCCTACCCATTCTGAAAGATCCAGTCCCTGTTGGGCCACTCTCAGTGCTCCAAATGAGTAACAATGATAACTCCTATTAACTGAGTACCTGTGATGGTCCCACTACTGTACAATGTGTTCATGCAATCCATCATTCATGCTTCTAGTGGTTTAGTATTTCTGTGTGCCTGGCACTGTCCCAGCACTGGGGATACAGCAGGGAACAAAACATACATGGTCTTTGTCTTCACTGAACTTACATTCTAGTGAGGAGGATAGGCAGTCAGTAAACATTTTACTCTCTAATGCCTTAGGTAGTAGTAAGGGCTTTGAAGAAAATTAAAACAGGGTAAAGAATTGAGAGGGATAGAGGTGGTAGACTGGGAGTAGTGTCTGTTTTAGATAGTCTGGTCAAGGAAGGCCTCTCTGGCAAGAGCTTTGAGCCGAGACCTTTAGTCAGTGGGCTATGCATATGGCTATCCAGAGAAAGAGCTGTCAAGTATAGGGAGCAGCAAGCGCAAAGGCCCTGAGGTAGGGGGATGGTTGGCAAATTCAAGGAATACCAAGCAGGCTTGAGCAGAATAAATGAGGAGAATAATTTTAAAGTATGTTATCTGCTTTTACCTTACCATTACAGGTGAGGACACTGAGGCTCAGAGAGGTCAGGTCACTTGGCCAAGGTCACACAGCACAGAAATGTTCCAGCCCTGGGTGTATATGAATTCTTCCCACTCTACCACACTACTTGTCTGAATATTATAACTGTATAATAATGTATAATAAATAATAAAAATGTATATTATATAGCAGTAGAGCAAGGGCTGGAGAAGACCGCAAGGCATTTTGCAGTCCTGAGTGGTCTGGAAGGTGAGGCTGCTGGAGTGCGGGAGGCCGATGGTGGCCTCAGCTATGAGGATTCTTTAAGGCCAGAATGCTGGGCTCTGACAGGGCAAGATGGATGAGAGCTCCAGGCTTAGTACCCAGCCGAGTTTCCTGAATGGTTTTCATCCAGATGGTCTCTGGGAGGATAAAGTTTAAGAAGATTGATTCCTTGGGAAGGAAGGATGGGAAGGAGAAGGGGCTCCTGGCCGGCCTGCCCATGGTGGAAATGTCTCTTGTCCTCCAATAAGGGGAACTACTGCTTTTTTTTTTTTTTTTAAAGATTTTATTTATTTATTTGACAGAGAGAGATTACAAGTAGGCAGAGAGGCAGGCAGAGAGAGAGAGGAGGAAGCAGGCTCCCTGCTGAGCAGAGAGCCGGATGTGGGACTCGATCCCAGGACCTGAGATCATGACCCGAGCCGAAGGCAGCGGCTCAACCCACTGAGCCACCCAGGCGCCCGGAACTACTGCTTTGAAAGGTGTGACTGCCCGGGTTAGAAGCGTGCGTGCTTTGCTGGCCTCAGGAGTGGGGTGGGAGGATGGGAAAGGGGTAGTGAGGGCACAGGACTTTCCTGCCTGGGAGGAAGGCCGAGGGGGCAGCCCCCACTTCTGTGGGCAGGGGCCCCTGTGGCCCCCATTGGCTAATGGCCCACTCTAGTCTCCTCTGCCCAGCCAGCATTTCTCCATCTTTTGCTTCTTTTGCCTCTGAATGACCTAATCATTCCTGTGGATCCCTTGTGCTAACGGCTTCATGCCTCCTGGCCTCTGCTCCTCCCGAGACTGGACTTGGAAGACCATCATTTTGTAATGGGGTGGCCAGTGAGACGGCACTGTGTGTGTGTGTGTGTGTGTGTGTGTGTGTGTAACATAAAGGACGCATGGGACTTGTATCATTGCAGGAAAATGGCATGAATGCAGAAGCGTCCTGGAAGAGACGAAGACTCCAATTCTTTCTGTGTAAGACTTGAAGGTATGAAGAACTTTTGGAATGTGTTTATGGTAAAGACCGGGTGGCAATGTTCAGAAATTGAACTGTGGTGATAGTTGCACGTTTCTGTGACTAGACCAAACACCACCGAACTGTACATTTTAAATGGGTGAATTGTATGACGTGTGAACTCTATTTCAGTAAGGCGGTTACTAAAACAACAACAAAGAAACCCAGTGGCAGGGAAGGTTATTGAGGTCCCTGAGATAACATCACCAAGGGACAGGCTTGGCACCAGTGGACTGGCTGGCAGAGAGGGAGGAGGCTCTGGGTGGGACAGACAGCAGAAACCAAATTCTGTCTTGGTCCAGTCATCTGAGTTTGCACCTTCGGATTTTGTGTGTAGTGGATTATTGAAGAATATATACATTTTTAGAAAAATTCAAACAGATAAAGGTACCAAAGGGGTTTTTAAGAAGATGTCAAACAGAAAATTTCATATCCAAGCAGAAAGAGAAGAGTAGAATGAACTCCTGTGTACCCGTCACCCAACTTCAACAATTCTCAACACGTGGCTGTTTAATTTCATCCACATCCCGGTATACTTCTGTCCTTTCTAGATTGTATTGAAGGGAATCCCACACACATCACATCATTTTATCTGATAATACCATTATCATACCTAGAATAGTAATTCCTTAAGATAATCAAATATCTGTCATTATCTGAATTTCCAAATGTTTCATTAATGTCATACTTTTTAAAAAATTGTTTGTCAGAGTCAGGATCTAAACAAGGTCGGCACATTGTGATTAATTGACGATGTATCACTAAGTCTTTTTCAATCCGTAAGTGCCTCCTCTGTTCTTTTTTTTCCTGAAGTTGATTTGTCGAAGAAACTAGAATGTTATTCAGAAGAGTTTCTCGTAGCCTGAATTTTCTAATTGTATGTTTAGGAAACCTCCACTGGACTCTGAACTTTTTGTAAATTGGAAGTTGGATCTAGAAGTTTGGTAAGATTTAGGGTCTCTAAAAAATTATTTATTTATTTATTTATGGTTTTGGCAAGACTACTCTGTGGCAGTATATTCTTCCTTTGGGAGACACATCATGTCTGGTTGTCTTTTTTTTTTTTTTTTTTTTGTGATATCAGGGACCACTGATATTCAATACCTAGATCTAGAAATTCAAAAGGGGCTGCAAAAACTATCGTTCCTTCTTCATTTGCTAGCACAGAGGAACTTCTCTTTGTCTATCATTTGGTTACTGAGTACAGTTGATACAGGAAAGGGAGACTAAGGCTGATTTGTCCTTTTCTTTATTAGTCTTCAAAAGAACAAGTTAGTTTCCTATCATCTTCCTGAGTTTGTTTGCTTTTAGTGTCATTATGCATGTGTAGATTTAAACAGATTGACACATTTCAAACCCGTTACAGTTAGTTTTATTATTATTGCCCAGCTTGTCCCATCTTTGTCCAATGGGAGCACTTTAGTAGGCTCCTGAGTCCTTTTTTTTTTTTTTTTTTCTTTTCTTCTGAGTCCTTTTGACAGCAACCTCGGGGTCTTTGGAGAGTCCTTGCTAACTGGTATAACATGGCTCATCTTACACATTTTCTGCCTCAGAACTGGGATCTACCATTTTCTGTGGGTGAATACGTCTAGGCCCATCTGGGAGGAGGGTCATCCTCTCTCACGCTGTGGGCCCCACTTTGGGCTGGGCACTGTATGACCCAAAGAGCTACACCCAGGTTCATTTCTTGGACAGAACAGGTGGCAATGGTCTTGGCATAAACAGCATTTCCCTAAGAAAACCCTCCCTGCTCCCTCAGACCACACATCAGCAGGCTTTCTTTCTCCTTTCTTGTTTTACTTGTTTTTCTAACAGTCAACATTATTCGTTGCAAGCAATAGAAACTGTCTCAAGTAACCTAAATGATTTTTTTTTAAGATTTATTTATTTGAGAGAGAGAGAGAGAGAGTGTGTGTGCACAAGCAGAAGGAAGAGGGGGAGGGGACAGACAGAATCTCAAGGAGTCTCCTGCTGAGTGTGGAGCCCAGCTCAGGCCTCAATCCCATGACCCTGAGATCATGACTTGAGCTGAGATCAAAAGTTGGATGCTTCACTGACTGAGCCACCCAGGTGCTCCTAAATGATTTTTTTTTAAGTGTTTATTAGGATATTGGTTTGGCTGCATTGACAAGCATATAAAGATGGGTTTGTTTCTCTCTTGTAAAAATGTAAGGTGATGGGCACTTGGGGAAGGGGAGGCTGTAGGGTGACTCTGCTCCTCAGACTTGTCCAAGGACCCAGGTTCCTTCTGTCTTGTTGCTCCACATCCTCCAGGACAGTGCTGTCCAGTAAAATTTTGGTGATGATGACAGTCTTCTCTGTGTGTCCAAGCACAGTAGCCACTGGCCATATCTGTCTGTTGAGCACGTGAAAGAGCAACTGAGGGACTGGGTTTAAATTTTATTTAATTTCAATTAATTTAAATAGACAAATGTGGCTAATGACGTCTGTGTTGAACACCCTATCTAGACTGTTGTCCTTACCTGCCTGGCTGAAAGGAACGCCGCCAGGCCTCCTGGTAGATTTCAGGAAGGGGAGGAGAAATGGGAAGGCAAGCTGCTTCCTTCTCAAGACACATGTCACTTCCTCTCACGTGCCATTGGTGGGAACTTAGAGGGCCATGCCTAGCTGCAAGAGAGGCTGGGAAACGGTCTCTGGTTGGAGAGCCAGGTGTTCAGAGGCTACTCAGCAGTCGCTGCTACTAAAAGGAAGAAGGGGGAGAGTAGATATTGGGAGACCATTAGAGACAAGGGCAGCTCTAGACTGTTGCTGGGAGTCAGGAGGTGACCAAGGCAGAGAATCAGGCTTTGAGGCCTCCGAAGTAGACGTAAAACTGAAAATCCTCCCTGCGATGCTGATCTCGTGACTTACTCACCATGTGTCCCCAGCAGTGAGTGCTCTGGGACACAACTGAGGGGACTCAGTTCCAGGGACGCGGTGTTGAACACAGTGGCCCTGCTGGTGAGGGCAGAGCTGGAACTTGAATCCAGGCCAGGCTGATTCCAAAGCCCACTATTTCCAGCGGGAATTTAACCCGTGAAGGTTTGAGAGTCAGGGCAGTGCGAGACCAGAGGGCGGAGTTGGCCTGTATGAGCGCAGAAGGCTGGACCTGAGGTTCACATCCTGCACGAACGGTTCCGCTCCAAACCACAGGTTTCTTTTTGGTCTTTCTTTTCCCCCTTTCCCGGTCCTCCCCAGCCCTAGTGGGGTGTGCTGTGCCTCTCAAAGAGAAGACTTCCTCACATCTGTAAAGTGCTTTATCCTTTTTAAAGCAATTTCACATAATATGAAATCGAAGACTTTTTTTTAGACTTGGCGCCACTTACTGTTCTTGATTTAAAAAGCAGAGGAGTTGAGTTCCTTTGGTATTTTTCAAGGAAAAACAGTTCCCAGATTAAGTTGATTTTTGTATGTGACTCTTGCTTGATTTCTTTTTGGGGTCAGTGACCTTTGATAGAAGAAAGTACCCGTGATCCTTCAGCCTGAGGAAATGGAAAGACAACAGGAGGCTTCAATAGCCCAAGATAGGAAGGAGCCAGCCTTGTGCAGGGCCTGCTCCCCAGGGCCCGGGGCTACGGAGAAGACAGCTGTGCAAAGGACTTGCTGGCCTCCACGGGGAGGCTGGACCCAGGCTCCTAAGGGCTGGGTGCCAGGCTGGGAAGGCACCCCAGGGGCTGGCGCTAGGCTGGGCATGGCTGCTCTTTCCAGAATCCCGGCACAGGAGCCCTCGAGAACATTCGTGCTCATTCACTACAAAGCTGCTCACATCTCCACACTCAGAACCCACGCAGACACGCACTGGTGTGCACACACAGGCACATGGGTACACTTAGGAATAACTGCTAGTGCTTATTAGGCACTTACTGTGTACCACCAGCACCATATCATCTAGTGCTTTTTATTCATGAATTCATGTCAGTCCTTTCCACAACCCGCTGAGACAGGTAATCTTATTTTCCCCATTTAACAGATATGAAAACTGAGACATGGAGGGGCTAAGTAAACTGCCTGAGTTTGGATCCGAACCCAGTCCATCTGGGGCTAGAGTCCATGCTAGAGTCCATCCAGGTTCCCACTTACCTTGTCTGGTGAGACATGTGTGCATGTGTGTGTGTGCGTGTGCGTGTGCACGTGCACTTGTACACACACTAACATGCATCAGCCTTCCCTGGTACACACAGACCCACTCGGGCACATGTGTACAAACACACCCACACACGCATCTTTTGCCAGTCACGATGCTGCCAGACCTGCTTGTGTGCAAACACACTCTGACACACACACTCACGTGCCGACGCTATGTGTGCTGCCCCTCCTGCCTGCCTTCCCCTCCCAGGGACCCGTTATCTTCCGGAGCCAATGACTGAGGCCAGGCAGCGCCAGGTGTCAGGGTCAGGATAGGGGCAGGGTGGCTGCTGACAGGGTGATGGAAAGCAGGAAAGTCACAAATAAGCAAACAGCCCCGCCTGGACACAGCCTTGCTGAGCGTTTCCTGAATGTCCAGGGGCATGTTTATTTTTCCACGACCGTCCAGAGCTGATCCCAAGTCTTTCCCTTCCCGAATGGCTGTCTGGATGGAGCAACGGCGCTGTGGGTCTGGCTCCCTCCAAGCTGGTGTTTACAAATGTCTCTTCTTTAACGGAGGCTGAGAGGCCCTCGTGGCCTGTGTCCAGTCTACTTTTCAGCCTTGTACCACCCCCCACCAGCCCCAAGTGTCCCGCTGCCTGCCAGCTCTCCGACCCCATGTCCTGCCGCTCGTCCCAGCCTCCCTGCCTTTGCTCAAGCTGTCCCCTGCCTGGGATGGCCAAATCCTGTTCTCCAGCTAAATCCTACTCTCCTTGAACCTCACTTAAATGACACCTCCTCCAGGAAGTTGTCTAGGAGACTTTCAAGGAATCTCTTTCCCTGGCATTAAAAAAAAGGCAAATTTTTGAACTTGTGATAAAATACACATAAAATCGACCATCTTAACGACTTTAAAAAAAATATATTTTATTCATTTATTTGAGACAGAGGGAGAGAAGGAGAGGGCATGATCGGGGGAGAGGCAGACTCCCTGCTGAGCAGAGAGCCCAACTTGGGGCTGGATTCCAGGACCCAGGGATCATGACCTGAGCCGAAGGCAGACGCCTAACTGACTGAGCCACCCAGGCGCCCCTCTTAACCATCTGTAAGTTTACACAGCTGTGACCACCATCCAACCATACACTCTTGTCATCTTGCAAAACTGAAATTTTGTACCCATTAACTGATAACTCCTTATTCCCCCTTCACTCATCCTCCCCACAGCCACCCTTTTACTATCTGTCTCTACGGATTTGATAAATTTAGATATGTCATAGTAAGAGGAATTGTACAGTATTTGTCTTTTTATGTCTGGCTTATGTCACTGAGCATAATGTCCTCAGGGTTCACCCCTGTTGTAGCGAAGGGCAGAATTTCCTTTGTTTTAAAGGCTGAATACAATTCCATTGCATGTAGAGACCCCATTTTGTTTATCCATCCATCCGTCTGCGGACACTTGGATCGCGTCCATCTTTTGGCTGTTGTGAATGATGCCGCGGTGGATACGGGTGTACAAGTAGCTCCTTAGCACGTTGTTCTTTCCAGCTAGCGCTTGTTTGTCCATTCATCGGTGGATGGATGTCTGGGTTGATTCCAGTTTGGGGCGATTACAAATAAAGCTGCTGAAACATTTGTCTGTAGGTCTTCATGTGGGTCTGTGCTTTCATTTCCTCTGGGCACGTATCTGGGAACAAGCTGGATCGTCCGCTACGTCTATATTTAACTTCCTGGAGAGACCGTCAGAACTGTTTTCCAAAGCCATGGAACCATGTTACATTCCTAGCCACAGCGTATGAATGTTCCTGTTCTTCCACATTTTTACTTACGCTTGGTACGGTCGGGCTTTTAGGTTTTAGCTCTGTATTCTAATAGGTGTGCTGTGGCATCCTTGTGTGGCTTTCATTTGCGTTTCCCTACTGACTCTTGTTTGCCGTATGTATATCTTCCTTGGGAAAGTGCCTATTCAAATATTGGGCTGCTTATTTTTATATGGAGTCGTTTGTTTTCTTATTTTTGAATTTTGAAAGTCCTTCCTGTTTTTGAGCTGCAAGTCAACTCTCAGATGTGTGATTTGCCTGTATTCCTCCAAATGTATGACTTGTCTTTTCACTCTCTGAACAGTGCTTTTTTGAAGAGTAGAAAACTTTTTAATTTTGATCAAGTCCCATTCATCATTTTTTTCCCTTTATGTGTCCTGCTTTTGATGTCATATCTAAGAAATATTTGCTTAACTCAAGATACAAAGATTTCTAGAAATTTCCAGTTTTAGGTTTTACATGGTAAGTCTAAGATCCATTTTGATCTAATGCTTTGCATATGGCATAAGGTAGAGGCTGACTGCATTTTCTTAAACACATACATGTCCAGTTATTTCAGCACCATTTGTTAAAAAGGCTAGCCTTTCTTCACTGAATTGACTTTGCATCTTTGTTGAAAATTTATTGTCCACATATGTGTGGGTCTCTTTCTGCTCCATTGATCTGTTTGTCTCTCTTGATGCCAGTTCCGTCCTATCTTGCTAACTGCAGCTTTCCTGAGATCCAGTAGTGCTGACCCCCACCTTTGTTGCTTTTCAAAGTTGTTTTGGCTATTGTAAGTTTTTTTGTATTTTTGTATTTCCATATGAATTTTAGAATCAGTTTAGAATTTTTCGGTATCTGCCAAAAGCCTACTAGGATTTTGATTAGGATTGATTTGATGCTGTCCATGAATCTGGGGGAGAAGTGACCTTCTAATTGTCTCCTGACCTATGAACCTGGTGTATCTCTCCATTTATTTAGGTCTTCTTTGTGTTCTCTCAGTAATGGTTGGTAGTTTTCTCTATGTAAGTCTTACACATCTTTTATCAGATTTCTCTCTAAATAGTTTGTATTTTTGATGGCATTATTTGATTTTTTAAAACATTTGAAACTTTATTGAGGTATAATCGACAAAGTTGTAAGATATTTTTTTAAAGATGTTATTTATTTATTTATTTTAAAGATTTTATTTATTTATTTGACAGACAGAAATCACAAGTAGACAGAGAGGCAGATAGAGAGAGAGGGAGGGAAGCAGGCTCCCTACTGAGCAGAGAGCCCGATGCGGGACTCAATTCCAGGACCCTGAGATCATGACCTGAGCTGAAGGTAGAGGCTTTAAACCACTGAGCCACCCAGGCGCCCAAAGATGTTATTTATTTATTTGGGAGAGGGAGAGTGTGTGTATGTGAGAGAGAGAGAGAGAGAGAGTGATTGGGGGGGAGGAACAGAGGGAGAGGGACAAGCAGACTCCATGCTGAGTGTGGATCCAATGCTGGGCTCAAACCCACAACCCTGAGATCATAACCTGAGCTGAAACCAAGAGTTGAAAGCTTTAACCGACTGCACCACCCAGGCAGTCATTTTTTAAGGTATTTAAAGTGGACATTACAGGGGCGCCTGGGTGGCCCAGTGGGTTAAGTCTCTGCCTTCAGCTCGGGTCATGATCTCAGGGCCCTGGGATCGAGCCCTGCATCGGGCTCTCTGCTCAGCAGGGAGCCTGTTCCCCCACCCCACGCCCTGCTTGCCTGCCTACTTGTGATCTCTCTCTGTCAAATAAATAATTAAAATCTTAAAAAAAATAAAATGGACGTTACAGCATGTTGATGCACATATACCCTGTGAAAAGAGCCCCTTCCCCCCACCATCTAGTTAATTAACAAACATCACTTCATGCATTTATCTTTTTAGGGGGGGTGAGAATATTTAATCTCTATGCTCTTAGCAAATTCCAATTATGCAATACAGTGTTACCAACCATAGTCACCATGTTTTATATTAGATCCTCACATCTCATTCATCTTATAGCTGAAACTGTGTACCCTTTTACCGACCTCTGCTTATATTCCCAACCCCCATCTCTGACAGCTACTTTTCTACAGTTTCAATGAGTTTGACCTTTTTGTAGATTCCGTAGGTAAGTGATACCATGCATTATTTTTTTTTCTGCCTGGTTTATTTCACTTAGCATAATCCCTTGAAATTCAGTCTGTGTTGTTGCAAATGGCACGGTCTCCTTTCTCTTGGCTGAGTAATATTCCATTTAAAAATATATCCCACATCTTCTTTATCCATTCATCCGTTGGTGGACACTTAGGTTGTTTCTGTATCTTTGCTATTTGGAATAATGCTACAGTGAACATGGGAGTACAAATATCTCTTCATTCTCCTGTTTTCATTTCCTTTGGTTATATACCCAAAAGTAAGTAGGTACTGAATGTGGATCATATATGGTAGTTCTACTTTGTAGTGTTTTGAGGATCTTCCATTCTGTTTTCTGTAGTGGCTGCACTAAATTAGATTCCTACCAACAGTGCAAAAGGGTTCCCTTTTCTATACATTTTTGCCAATACTTGTTATCGCTTACCTTTTTAATTGATGATAATCATTCTAATTTCTTCTACAATGGAGTTTGAATTTCTGATTAAGTTTCCAGCTGTTAATTGCTAGATATGGAACTTTAATTGATTTTTGGACATTGATCTTGTATCCTGCAATCTTTAAACTCAGTTTTAGTAGGTTTTTGTAGATACCAATGGATTTTCTACATAGATGGTCATTTCATATGCAAAAAGACAATTTGTTCCTTCTTTTCCAATCTGGATGCCTTCTTAAAAATTTTTTCTTGCCTTGGGACACCTGGGCAGCTCAGTAGGTTAAAGCATCCAACTCTTGATTTCAGTTCAAGTCATGATCTCAATCAGGGTCTTGAGATGGAGCCCCCTTGTCAGGCTCCATGCTTGGCTTGGAACCTGCTTAAGATTCTCTTTCCTCCTCCACCCCTACGGCATGCCCCCCCACACAAATATACTCTCTCTCTCTTAAATAAAAAATATTTTCTTGCCTTATTGGATTGTCTAGATTCTCTAGTACAATGTTGACCAGGAGTGACAAGAGTGCTATCACTATCTTGTTCCCGACCTTAAGGGAAAAGCATTAGGTCTCTCATCATTACATGTGATTTAGCTGTGAACTCTCTGTAGTGCCCTTTATTATGTCCAGGATGTTCCTTCTTTTTCTAGTTTCTGAGAATTTTCCTCATGGATGGGTGCTGGGTTTTGTCAAGTTGTTTTTCTGTATCAATTGATATAATCAACTGGTTTTTATCACCTTTATTCTATTAATATGGTGTATCATATGAATTGATTTTTGTATGTTAAATCAGTCTTGCATCCCTGGGATAAACCCTACCTGGTCATAATGTATTACTCTTTTTATATATCGATGGATTCAATTTGCTAAAAGTTTTTAAGAATTTTGATGTCAAGGGATATTGTCAACAGTTTTCTTTTTCAGTAGTGTCTTCGTCTAGTTTGGTAAAGTAATGTAAGTCTCAAAGAAGAGAGTCAGGAGTATTCTGTCCTCTTCAACTTTCTGGAAGAATATGTAGAATCGATGTTATCTCTAACTTAAATGTTTGATAGAATTTACCAGTAAAGTCATCTGAGACGGGGAAGGTTTATGACTATAAATTTGATTTCTGTAAGAGATACAAGAATGTTCAGGATATCTATTTCTCCTTGTATCAGCTTTCGTAGTAGCTTGCTGAAAAATTATGGCCACTGGGGTGCCTAGGTACCTCAGTGGGTTAAGCCTCTGCCTTCAGCTTAGGTCATGATCTCAGGGTCCTGGAATCGAGCCCCACATCGGGCTCTCTGCTCAGCAGGGAGCCTGCTTCCCTCTCTCTCTCTCTCTGCCTGCCTCTCTGCCTACTTGTGATCTCTGTCAAATAAATAAGTAAAAATCTTTTTAAAAATGTGGCTACTATTTCTTCTCTCTCTTTTCCTTTGGCAATTCATGTTGTTACGTGTGTTTGTATTTTATCTAATATATATTACATAATATTGTAAAATTGTATACTTATATATAAGACTGCTTGAGTTGTTCTACAGTTTGCTGATGATGTGGCCAATTTTATTTCTCTAGAAGTGGATATGGGTCTTATTTGTGTCTTCCATTTCTCTACTTAACATGTTTGTTCTCTCCTCCAGCTATTGGAAATACAGATACAGTTACAACAACTGTTTTAATGTTCTTGTTCCCCAATTCTAATGTCTGTGTCAATTCTGGATTTTTGTTGATAGATTTTTCTCCTCTTTATGAGTTACATTTTCTTACTTCTTTACCTAGTTTTTGATGAATTTTTGATGAATGCCAGATATATTGAATTTTACTTTGTTGAGTACTTTGTATTTGTTTAAATCTTTCTGAGCTTTGTTCTGGATGCCATTAAGTTACTTGAAACAGTTTGATCCTTTTGGGTCTGCTTTTGTTAGTGGAACCAGAGTAGTGTTTGTCTAGGGCTAATTTTGTAAGGCCCTTCTAAGTACTTTACTCATTGCCCGATGAAAAATGAGGGTTTCCAGTTTGGCTGATGGAAACAGGAAATATTCTTGGCCCTCTAATTTTCTCTGATAGTTCAGAGGGAGCATCCTCACATACCATGTACTGGCCAGTCCTTGCTGAGTTTTTTTTTTTAAGATTTTATTTATTTATTTGACAAATGGAGATCACAAGTAGGCAGAGAAGCAGGTGGAGAGAGAGGAGGAAGCAGGCTCCCTGCTGAGCAGAGAGCCCGATGTGGGGCTCGATCCCAGGACCCTGGGATCATGACCTGAGACAAAGGCAGAGGCTTTGACCCCCTGAGCCACCCAGGCACCCCACCTTGCTGAGTTTTAAGGGAGAACTGTACCTCTCTGAGGTTGTCCGTCTGTGCAGCTCTCTTCTCTCCAAGAATCTGTCCTGCTAATGCCAGATACCTTGGTTTCCTCAGAGGTCATCTTAGCTCCATCTCCTTAATTCATCTCCTTAACTAAGCTCTGTCTGGAATTCTTCCTCCCTTTGCTGCATCCTGGAAACTCTCAAAGCAGTAAGTTGGGAAGAGTGTATGGCTCACCTTGTTGATCTCCCATCTTTGTTGCTTCATTTTCAGTGTCTCAAAAATTGTCTCATATATTTTGTCCTATGTTTTAATCGTTTCAGGTGGGAGAATAAATCCAGTCTCTGTTACTCCATCTTGGCTGGATGTGCAAAGTGCTCAGTGCTCTTTTGCTTTCAGAATAGTGTCTTGAAACTGGGAAGCTTGCAGTTCTGGAGGACACTGAGGTGTGTTATGGGATTGGCTGGAAGGAGAGTGAGTTTATATGACAGGATGTGCATCTCTGCACCCACAGCTGTAAATCTGTCATCCCTGATTGCACATCTATCTGTATGTCTGTCTGCAAGCCTGAATGCATTCTACCAGAGTTTGGGAAGCTGTCTGTGGCTGTCTCCCTGGGACAGGGTTCTTCCTTCTGTCTGTTCAGGTGAAATTCCAGGCTGCTCATATGGTCATCCTGCCAAATTTCTGGATGTCCCATGCCAGAGTTCATCAGACTGAGGCTTGTGGGGGGGGGCAGGCTGCAGATGAGCCCAGCAGGCATTTGCCTTATGTAGTTCTGATTAGGAAGGCAGGGTGGGAGCAGAATGGCTTTTCTGTTTTGAGTCACTGGGGCTGATCTGAGGGTTCTCCTGCTCCTTTCCCTTCCCAAAGGCCCACAGGCTAACTCTTTTATGGTTCCTAGCTTGCATGCTGGTTTCTCCAGGCATAGAAGGGCTCTGGTTGCTGCTATCAGCCCAGTTCAAGTCTCAGAGCAACATACCTAGTGTTCTGTATGATGGATTTTTCCATGAGTTTCTAGGAGAACGAATGCCATCATACTTCCAGGAGAGCATGCCTTTAGCAGAACTTTGTCTTTTTCTTCTCTTGCTCCCCACCTATGCCAGGGGCTGGACAAGGGTTCATGTTACCCAGGTCACCTCCGTAGCATCCAGCTCATTCTGATGCCTTTAGTCCAAAGGTGGACAATAGCACATAAAGTTGTATCAAAAACAGGTAGCAAATTTCCCATGATACTTGGAATAGAAGAATTGTGTATTTTTTTTAACCAAATTAAATTTGGTTCAAGGCCCCACTTGTCAAGATGGATAATTGGCCCAAGAATTCTAGAACTTATGCAGACCAAAAAAAAAAAAAAAAGAAAAAAAGAAAAAAAAAGCAGGAGGGAGGCTTAAATCCAATTAAGTATATTAAGTGAGTATATCTCTGATAATCTACTGATTCAGCTACCTGGGAAATCTAGATTCCAAGGAGAATGTTCTCACAAGTCCATAAGGGGACGTGCATACGTTCACTCTGACATTGTATATGGGGATGTGGACTCGGAGGCAGATTGGCTGATGTCCCTCCTGGAGTAAGATGAGAACCAGGTGCAGGGAAGGCCTTACGGTGCAGTGTCTCTTATTCCGTAACAGCTCTGGTTTGATGTCTTACTGTGACGGGCTGCTCGGAGTGATGTGCTATGTTGTTGGGAAGTTCACACTGGGCTTCAGACATGTCAGCCATGCACATCTCCTTGCAGATGACTATAGTGACTTCATTATCTTGGGAGTGGGCATATGCCTTTGGGAGAAATATCATGTACTCATTCATTCATTCATAAATCAGTTATGGGGCAAAAGCCTCTACTAGGTTTTGGAGTTACAGAAGTGACTGCTTACAATCCAGTGGGGGAGATAGGTATTAAACGAAAAATATGTCATCAATTGATGATTCTGGCAATAAAGGAAAATACCGTCATTGGTATGATAGAATTACAGTTCATAGGGGCCTAAGGGAAGACCGCTCTGGAAAAGGAACATTGGAAATGAGACCTGAGAGCTGAGTGGAACGAGGTGTGTTCCAGGAAGGGTAATGCGGGCATGAGGGTCCTGAGGCAGGCAAGAGCTGGGTCCCTTCAAAGAATGACTCTGCTTGGGGTACCTGGTTGCTCAGTTGGTTAGGTGTCCAACTTGGGATCTCAGCTCAGATCTCAGGGGTATGAGTTCAAACCCCAAGTCGGGCTCCATGCTCGGCTCCTTGATAGGTGTGGAGCCTACTTAAAAAAAAAAAAAAAAAAAAAAAAAAGGAATGGCTCTCCCTGGCTAGGGTGAGGTGTGTAAGCTGGAGAGAGCAGCGAGGAGGAGCCTGGGGGCAGAGGCAGGGCTGGGAACATGTAGAGTCTACTGCTTGATAAGGTGGCCACATAATTTATCATCCAGACTAGTACACATTTGAGACTGAAGGGGTGCTACTAATAATAATGTCTGGATAACAGGTCACCCTACCTGTAGGTCAAGGTAAAGAGTCTGAGTTTCATTCTCAAGGATATGAGAAGCCATTGAGATCCTGAGGAAAGAGAGCTATGACCTGGTTTGCATCTAGAGCCTGAAATGGGGCCATAGCACTCAGAAACCTCCTGTCATCCTTCCTGTCTGCATGGAGAAGCCTCTGGGGAAAGTTGTGGGCCATATCCAAAATCTGGGAGTGAGAGAGGAGGCAGGAGCCCAGAAAAGGCCTGTGGAGTCCTGCAGGTTGGGCGGTGAGCTGGTGACCATTGCTGTGTAGCACCCCTAAGCCCCCAACCTGTGGCCCTGGCGGAGTGTGCCACCTGTCTCCACCCTGCTCTGGGACAGATGCCTCTCCCAGCAGGTGAATCTGCCCCCAGTTGGGGACAGTGATGAGAGCTTTCCCATGGGTGCTGTAGACTCAGTGGGGAGGGAATGCTCAGTCCTACCCCAACTGCAGGTGGAGGTGGGAAGAGAAAAACCCTCTTAAGAACAGCCTGCATCAACTTGACTGCCAATGAGTTTACAAAACCAGAGTGTGAAATTTCTCAGTAAGATGACAAGGTCTCTAGCAGGCTGATCTTTATCTTCCTGGGGGAGTTACCCCTCACTCCACTCACTCATGACATTGTCGGCCCACAGCTGGCTCTGGGGCTCCCATGCAGGAGAGTAGTCATGGTGTCATCCCTCCCCATGCACACATATTGATCCACAGACCCAGGTCCAAAGGACAGAACACAAACTCCTACCACCACAGAGCTCGGGGTAGACAAAATCCAGGAAATATTGTAGCTTTGGAGGGAACCAAATTTCCAAAACTTCCCCCAAAGCTGTCTATGCACATATCCAGCAAATCAGTCTTTCTCCAGCTGGAACCTGGGTCTCTTCCTTGAGAACAAGAGAAGGCCAAGGGTAAGGACAAGGTGTGGCAGACACTGTCCATTGCATACCCAACAGCCATCCTCACTCCTTCCCTGTTAACAGTGTGATTTTTGCTGCTAGTGACTGGAATGCCTTGATCTTTGGGAAGCTGGGACCCTGGGGCCTCTCCCAGCCCCAGGAGATGAATCATGACTGGCGATTCAATCAATGAACTGTGGAAACTCATTCCCCTGGCTTATGATTGGTCTAGATGGGGCAGGGTGCGGGGGTTGGAAAGGTGGGAGATATGGGATCCAGTTCTGGTACATGAGATGCAAGTCTGCTGGGGAAGGCTCTTCTTTCCAAAAAGAAGGACAAAGCCTTGGCTGGAGAATGCCTTTTCACTCCTTTTCCATCCCTGGACTGAGACATGATACTTGGGAGTGCACCAGCCACTTGGTCACCAGAATGCAAGAAGCTAGCATGCGGGAATGGTGGTATGGAAAGGTAAGAGGTTGGGTTCTTGAAGTCCTTGTTGGTGGCACCTGTCCTGGGTGACCTACCTCTTATGTGAGACAATAACCTCTCCTTGTTTACGCTGCCGCAGCCAGGCATCCTGCTCTCCACAGCCCAAGTGTAGCCCTCACTGTCATGCTTGTAAAGTGGCTGGGGCCTCCAGTTTGGGGAACCCCTGCCCCATCCCTAGAGGAGGAATTGAATGACACAAAGAAGTAGGAGACTCCTGAGATCATGAACACCAGCTTGGCTTCTGCCCTAACAGGATGGCCTTGGGTGAATTAACCTCACTGGGTCTTGGTCTCATCTGGGCAGGGGAGGCGATGACTAGCACTTTGCCTCACAGGGTTATTGGAAAAGAAGGGAGAAAATAAATGGGATAATGAGAAGGAAAGCAGGACCTCCGGGAAATGCCTGGTTGTACAGTAGCTGTTCAATAAAAGTCAGCTCCCTCCCCTCTTTGGGAGTTCCAGAACCACCCCTCCAATCCTGGCTGTCAAGTCACACACGGGCTCATTGTACGCGTCACCCTTATTACCAGGAGAGGATTTTGCATTATGGAACCTTGAGTTTTAAATTAAGTGTCAAATATAATTTGGCCACACTAAGAATTAATTATATGACTGCCCTTAGAAAAGCCAGGAAGCTCAGCTCTGAGTGTGAAATTGGTGTCTGCCCACAAGGGAGGGAAGCCCCCCTCCCAACCCCAAAGAGTGAATGGAGGCTGGACAGCGATGGTGCTTGGCATGGTCAGGACGTTTCCCACCGTGGACCCTGGGAAACGGGGCTCCTTGAGGAGTGTGGCCAAGGGGTAGGGCTTTGGGGCAGAGATGAAAACAGTTTCTAGGAGGTGCCCCGCTCCCCCCCGCATCACAGCCCGTCTGTCACAGTCAGCCCCGCCCTCCGTGGCTTGCGCACATCTGTCAGCTGCAGACACACATGTGGCTGGTGTCAGTCCTTCCCCTTTAAGGGAAGGGAACCATTTCCTGAGAGGGTGGCGGGGGAAGAGGGAGCCATGTGGCCAGAAGAGAGGCCACATTTGTCTCGATGACAATCCAAGGACAAAAGCTCAGTCTGGAGCATTCCAGGAGGGGCCTGCCCTCCTCCCGTGGCCTCAGGCCGGGCCCTGTTTGGAGGAGGGGGAGGCTGGGTGCAGGGTGTGAGCAGCCGGGCACCGGGCATCCCGGACCCAACCCACGTCAACAGCTGCCACCCCCCACCCGGCCTCCCCGCTCTGAGGAGTCTGGGTTTAATTTTCTGGTCAGTGCCAAAAGGAGGAGGAAGAGGACGAGGAGGAGGAGAAGAAAGGAGCGAGCTGAAGCCCTAATGCGGCCGGCTGGGATCTGTCACTCAGCGCACGGCCTGCTGACGACTCAGGGCAGCCCCAGCTGTAAGCAGCCCATGATTTATGGACACCGAGTGAACTCCTGCGGCAGAAACCAGCCTTGAGATCAGAGCGGCAATAGGGCCCTTTTTTTGGCAGGAGACAGGGCCTGCATTTTTCTCATTCATGCCAAACTGCTTTGCACGGCAATTAGCTCTGTCCTCATTTAGTCTCCAGTCCCAAAGGGTAATGAAAGTCATAGATCATCTTCAAGCCTGCTAATTATTGAGCTCGCTTACAGGTAGGCTTTGTAACTGTGAGAAGGGCCTGTCGGCCCGATATTTATTACTCTTCCAATAAGTAAGCAAAGTGGGGCGGGGGCACTGGAGGGAGAGGGGAAAGAAGAGGGGTGGGGTGGGGGTTAGACAGGGTGCGTGGGGGGGGGCGGACAACTTTCTTGAGACACCGCCCAAGCCCAGCCTCAGGATCTCTGACATACCTTCTGCAAATGTGCTCATCACAGGGGAAACGTCTTTATTCCACGGAGCCATTTCTCATGCCCTAACAAACCAGTCTGGGAGAGCAGAGTGGTGAAGAGAGGCCGGTGGAGGCATGGGCTGGGGTCTGCTCTGGGGGGTGGGGAAGGCGGCTGAGGGGCAGAGGGGAAGAAAGCACAGGAAGAGCAGGGTAGAAACAGAAGACGGAAGCCCCCCAGCACCCCCCACCAACCTCAGGTTCAGAGCATTCCCCTGTCCTTCTTGGGCCTGCTGGGTGGATAGAGATGGTCCTGAGTCAGGACCCGGGGCTAGGATGAACTCTGTCGCGTCAAGGCATGGAGTGTGTGAGGCTAATGCGGGAAAGGTTTTCCTCTGAGCCCTTTGACTTCACTTGGTCATCCTGCCACCAAGCAGTTGTCCTCTCTGAATTATAATTTACCAGCAGATTCCCGTGGGTGTGGCTAACTAAGGGGAAGGTAGGCTATTATTTCCACATCAATAGACTTAAAAATATATAATGGCTTTTTAAAAAGTATATATTTTATTTATTTATTTATTTGACGGACAGAGATCACAAGCAGGCAGAGAGGCAGGCAGAGAGAGAGGGGGAAGCAGTCTCCCTGCTGAGCAGAGAGCCCAATGTGGGCCTCGATCCCAGGACCCTGAGACCATGACCTGAGCCAAAGGCAGAGGCCTTAACCCACTGAGCCACCTAGGTGCCCCAGTATAATGGCTTTTTAGAAAAACTAAGCATCAATATTAGCCAGGATTACTGATTTTTAAACAGAGGATGCAATTGAAGCAAGAGCTGAAGAAATATAACACGGCCTGTCAGATGCCACACTCAACATACTCAACAACAAATCCTTACTGAGTGTCCATTGAGTGCCAGGCATAGCGCTGAGAGCTTTGAGGTCATGTTTCTCCTCTGAGTCCTCATAACCCCCACAACTCCCACAGCGCTGGTGCCATCCCCACTTTACAGGTAGGTTAAGTTACATGGCCAAGGTCATGTGGCTAGTGAGGGTTGGACCCAACACCATGTGGCTCCGAAGGTCATTCTCTAAACCACAACACTGTATTTTCCTTAATTTATGCTCTCCCCTTGTCGGGGGGGCTGGCAGTAGTGTGCCAGGGTCCTCCTCAACTCCATTCAGCGACCTCACGTTGGGAGCTTGGAACTGACCAGGGTAGGAGTGTTTACACTATGGAAAATGGCAAATGCTATTGGGTTAGGTTTTCTGTTGGTTTGTAGGTTGGTTCCTGAAGAGCTGTTTACTAAACTTTCACCAGCACATCCCTGGGGAAGGACCCAAGGGGAAAGGGAAAACATTACACTGTAGTTCATGGCAAGTTCTCTCCATCAGAGGCAACTGGAGAGAGAGTCTGGAGACGTGAGTTCTACACCCGGCGTTGCTAGTAAGGGACCCTGACTTGAGCAATTTATCCTCATTTGCTTTGGATGGTCTTTCGGGTGCCACTATAGCCACAAGATTAAATATAAAACTATTTGCATAGAGAGCCTGGAGACACAAAATGAAGCTTAACTACGTTTCAGTTTTTGCTCACGAACGTAAGGCGGCTCCCCCATTCGTGTGCAGAGTAGGGCTCCGGCTGTGGGTGCGTGTGCAAAGCACATGTTGCTGTAGGAGCTGCTTGGGTGTGGAGGACATTCCTTCTGCTTCCTCTTTCGTTCCTCACCATGTCTGGAGCCAGACAGACTAGGGTAGAAACGCACCTCTTCCCACCTCTGTGACCTTAGGCATGTTGCTTGGCTTCTCTGCATTTCCATTTTCTCTACTGGGAAACGAGCATAATCAGTAGTGTCTATTCACAGGGTGGTGTGAAGACTGAATGAGATCATGCACACCAACTGCAGGGTACTAACTTGGCACGGAACAAGTGCTCCGTACCTTCGCAGTGTTGCCCCTTTTCTCCCCGCCACCCTCCTGCAGTTTCTTTCCGCGTGGGGAATGGGGGGAGGAAGGTCCCCCACCCCCCTACCCCCATCCCATCCCCTAGCTGCCAGGGCCCCTGTACAGGTGGCCAGGGCTGAAAAGGAGGGGCTGCTCTCTCCTGCCTCCCCCTGTGGGAGCAGCCCCCCCCAATAAGTATGCAAACCATTGTGTGTTCCTACTGCTGGGAGGAAGGTGTGATCCTGGGGTCTCTTGCTCCCAGGGGTAGAGGCTCAGGCTGCAGAGGCACGACCCTGGACTCCGCAGGCAGGTCAGCTGGAAGGACACCAAAGAGGCTGTGGGAGTTCCTAGTCTACTCACCCTGAGCAGCTGTGCCCTCTGTGCATGTGGTTCAGAAATGCCCTTCCGTGTGGGTTGCTTCCGGTGGGCGGGACTGGCCTTCTCCTTGTATGTCTGGTGGTGGGTGTCTTTGGATGGCTTCTATCTGTGCCCTGGCCTTGGCTCTGGGAGACCCTGGTCCTCTACCTTCACACCCCTCCGCATGTTCCAGCTGACTTCCCCACAGGCGTCTGAACATGGGCACAGGGTCTTCTTTTTTTCCATCTTTCAGCACTCCCTATCCTCTGATCCTGGGGGACAGTGGCTCTACCAGCTTGGACACCCACCTCTCCCAATCCTCTCTCCTGACCCTCTGTCTCCAGGACGCCTTGCAATTCACCTCTCACCCTGGATCTGTTTCTCTTCACTTTCTTGGCCTCCCATCCCTGTTACCTACCATCCCAACCCCCAGCCCCTGCCCCGCCCACCATGGTCTGGCCTTATAATACCCTCTGGACCCTTGACTTAAGGCTTCCTGAGGGTAGGTTGAACACACGAAGGCTTGAGCAGGACACTGATGAGTGGAACCAGGACCCCCGATGAAGTCAGGATGCAAGGCTCCATCCCTAAGCTCTTTTGCTCTCTGGGGCAGTCATCCTTTCCCCTCAGCTTCTCCTCACGGCAGTGTTGTGGCTGCGAAAGCTGTGGCCTCATCGACGCCCATAGAGAATGAAGGATATCTATCCCTGGTCTAGTTCACAAACCCTGGGAAGGACTGGCTTGTCCAAGCCTGGGACATGGGCTCAACCTTGGCTGTATCACTGTGCTGACCAGGTGGGGTTCCAGGATGGGTCAGGCATGGGCCACCCGGCTGCCGGGTGCATGGTCACATGAAGAGCTGTCCAGAAGCAGGCAGATGCTCTGCTGAGCCAGGACGCAGGACGCCACTGCAGGTGAAGGCTGTCTGTCTGCCCCCCCAGTCCAGCACTGGCTACAACAAGCACATGCGAAGTTGCATGGGGACACTAGGTCCAGTCACAGATGATGCTGCCCCATCAGGGATTTGTCTCAGGAGAGCCACAGTCATGTGTGGAGCTAGAGGACAATCTTTTATCATTATTATTATTATTACTACTACTATTATTATTTTATGAACCAGAAATGCTTATTGCAGAAATGTGGCTACAGTTCTAGTTGGGCGGCTCTGGTTGAAGCTGGACCAGGGCCCCCTGCCAGGACTGGGCAGGTGGGGCAAGAAGCAAGCAGAGGGAGTGTGTCTGGGCCTGGGGCTTGGAGCTGCAGGCTGATGCTGGGAGCTGGGCTGCAAGAGAGGCCTGGGCCCTTTGGTTCCACGTTTAGGGCCTTTGCCACATCATCCTCCCTCACCATGAAGAACCTCTTGAGTTGTTCATTCCCAAGGAGTGACACCAGGGAATCATCTGTTAACAAATCTGTCTCCTTCCCAAAGGCTCCAGTGGGTTCAGGAGCCAAACCCTGCTTTCTGAGCTGGGGGCTCTCCCCGCCTCACCAGTCACACACATCCTGGACACTCAGGTGACCAGCAGGACCTCTTAGGCCTGCAGAGTGCCACCCTGCTGTGTGAATCCTGGCAGGTGGGCCTTGGGACAGCCCTGCGAATTCGTGGGTAGAGGTCTAAATGGGAGTCATAGAACAAAAAGCACTTTCCCAACTTTGACTATGAGAAGAGGGTGTGGGTAGAGGGCCTTGTGGGGGTGGGCACAACTCCTACACTTTTTTAAAAAATTAATTAATTTATTTGACAGACTGAGAGAGCACAAGTAGGCAGAGTAGCAGGGAGAGAGAGAGAAGCAGGCTCTCCGCTGAGTAGGGAGCCCGATTTGAGGCTCGATCCCAGGACCCTGGGATCATGACCTGAGCTGAAGGCAGCAGCTTAACCCACTGAGCCACTCAGGTGCCCCAACTCCTACACTTTAAATACTCCTTGTTACCTGCTTGCTACTTGCTGCTACCAGGAGGGGTGGAAACAAGGACTGTTTATGTTAGGGGCAAGGACTAGGTTTTGAATTGGGATAAAATCTGGGGGGGGGGAGGGACAGTTTGGGGAAGCGGGTTGAGACAGAATAGAGGGTAATAACTGAGTCACCAGTAGGTCCCAGCCCTGGACGTGTCTCATGCCCACAGGCCTCTGAGAACCTCCTGGCCATCTTCCCCTACTGTGTGGGGAACATACATACATAACAAACCCATCCAAACCCGTTTTTATTGTGTCACAGATTCTGTGGGACAGGAATTTGGAGAGGGCACAGTGAGAATGGTTTGTCTCTGGGGACCTCAGCTGGGTTGACTCAAAGGCTGGGGGAATAATCTGGAAAAGTCTTCATTCACATGTTTGGCATTTGAGGCTTGCTGTGAGCTGGAAGGTGGCTTGGCTCTGGGTCAGAAACCTCCACCAGCCTCTCCATAGGAACTTTGTGCGGGGGCTACTTTGGGCTTCCTCCCAGCATGGCAGCTGGATTCCAGGACAGGCACCCCCAGAGAGCCAACAGAAGCTGTGTGCCCTTTCTAGTCTAGCTGTAGAAGTCATACAGTGTCACTTTTGCCACATTCTATTCAGGGAAGCAGTCACAAGCCAGCACAGATTGAATGGGAAAGGAATTAGCTGCTTCTTCATGGAGAGAGACAAGGTGATACTGTAAAGAGTTTATGGGAAAGGAGGTGTTGTTGGGGCCCTTACCAAAAGTCCGAACAGACACACCTTTGGAAAATTCAACTGCCACACCCATAAATTGCGAAGATGAGAGGGTCCAGGGGCAGACAGAGCCTCACACCCACTTCACAGAGGGCGAAACTGAGGCTACAAAAGTCATTGAATTGAAAAAGGGCCCTTGGGGTGCCTGGGTGGCTCAGTCGTTAAGTGTCTGCCTTCAGCTCAGATCATGATCCCAGGGTCCTTGGATTGAGCCCCACATCTGGCTCCCTGCTCAGCGGGAAACCTGCTTCTCCCTCTCCCACTCCCAATGCTTGTGTTCCCTCTCTCACTGTGTCTCTCTCTGTCAAATAATAAATAAAATCTTAAGAAAAAAGAAAGAAAGAAAGAAAAAGGGCCCTTAAAGCCCAACATATACTCAATTTAGGGATTCTTTCTATGGAATCCCATGGAGCTAAGGATCTAATCTCTTCCTGAATGCCTATAATGACGTGGAGATCATTAGCTTACAAAGTGGCCCATTCCAATTGCTGCATGGTTGAAATTGTCAGAAAGTTCTTAGATTGTGATAAAAGCTGCGTCCCTGTAATGTCTGCTCATCGGCACTGATTATGCCCCCAGTGAATGAGGATGGAACAAGAAAGAAGGAAACTAACACTCTTGGGTGCTAACTGTGTGTCGGGCCTGTGTCTGGGCCCCTCACAGCCCTTTCCTGGAGATAAAAGTGTGCCAAACCACTCACTGTCGACAGAGTTGTCACTTTTCCATCATGAGGTCTTTTTCCTTTCCCTCTATGACCCGTTTTCTATCACCTTTGCTTATGTTCCAGCTTCTCCTGGCTTTTTTTTTTTTTTTTTAATTTAAGTAGCCACATCACACAAGATCAGCTTACCTTAAGCTTGCAGTCAGCCGAACATCGTCAGTCATTTTTCATTTCGACTGCTGCTGCCCCTGATCTCTCCCGTGCCACCTTTCATCCAGGAGTCTTCTCATCAGACCAGGATTAGAACGAAGATGGATAGCCAGGGGTCCATGGAAGGCCCCAAAGGACGTCTGAGCTCAAGGGGTGCCTGAAGGGTGGGATCTGTGAGCTGTCTCAGGTGGACCAGGGATCAGCCTGAGCTCTGGCTTCCTTGTAGCCAAACAGATTTATTCAGAGACTGTGAGGACCATCCCTTAACACTCACCATGCCTGTCCCCTTCTTGCTTATGGGGGAGGGGACAAACCACAGGGATAGGGACATAACGTTCCCGACAGGCTTACAAGTACGTCACCTGGGTCTGGCCTGGGGACAGGCTTACCGCCTGGCATGAAGGGTGACGTCACGGGGAAGACTGCAGAGGTGGAGAGGATCAGAGAAGGCTCACTGCAGCTCTCCTTCATTTGGGCCCCAGCAGATTCTTAGTCACGTACATATGTGTAAAAAAAGAGGAGAAGCATGTATTAATTTTAGGTGAATCCTCGTAAATTGACATGTCCCTTGAACACCAGTATGAGGACTTCCAGAAATGCAAGTGGCCAAAACAAAACTAAAACTAGTCTCAGTAAGAAAGGGAATGTACTGGCTCACCTGCTGTGAAGGCCAAGGGCAGAGTGGGCTTCAGGCTGGACTGGATCCAGGGACCTGGAGAAGTCATCAGACTTGTCATCAGAGGACTCTGTTGCTCTAGTTGGCATCGTTTGCTTCTACCATAAATTGTTTCTTCAGGTAGTGGTAGCCAAGGCTGTAAGAACTTTGGAGTCCTAGCCTTGTGATTCTCAATCTAAAAGAAATGGACGCAGGGCACCTGGGTGACTTAGCGGGTTAAGCCTCTGCCTTCAGCTCGGGTCATGATCTCAGGGTCCTGGGATCAAGCCCAGAATCAGGCTCTCTGCTCAGCAGAGCCTGCTTCCCCCCACCCCCTGCCTACTGCTCTGCTTACTTGTGATTTCTCTCTCTGTTAAATAAATCAATAAAATATTAAAAAAAAAATAAAAGAAACAGACACTATCTCTCCTTCAGAATCAGTGTATAAAATCCCAGGGAAGGACTCTGATTGCCCTGACATAGGTCACATGCTTCTCCTGGGCCAATTTTTTGTAGGCAGAATGATAGGATAGAAGGATTGGCCGGGTCTGGGTCATATATCTTTTCTAGTGGCCTGCTGCCTCCCAGGCATCCAAGGGCGGGAAGGAGTATAACAAGCCTTAGAGGACAGGAATGAGCAAGTCAGGAATTAAAGCTATGCTGTCTTCTGGATCTATCTGATATTTCATATCTGCTTCTTTTCGTCCACTTCCTCATTCTCCTGTTTTCCTTTGATGATGAGTAGCTGCTGCTGCTGCTTTTTTTTTTTTTCCTTTCTCAGCGTCTACCACGGCTCAAAATGGCTGCCTCAGCCCCAAACATTAGTGACTTTTAGGAGCCTAACACCCCCTGTGGCTGAGCTCAGATTTTCAAGGAAGAGAGAATCTGATTGGTTGCAGGGATAGGTGTTCACTAGGGACCATTCCGCTGTGGTGAACATGCAGTGCGGACATGGCCTCTGAGGTCTCCCCCTTGAACAGGCCTGGTAGGAGCAGTTCCTTAGAGAAGGGAGCTGCGGGTGGGGCAGGCATTTTGGACCCACATGTTGTACTAGTCCCAGGTAACCCAGGGAAGGGCAGAGCATGGCACCCTCCTTGTCCTCAAGTAGCTTCAAGTCGAGCTGGGCAGGAAAGATGCTCATTTGGGCCAGGGCTCATAGGCCCTTGGAGAAAAACAAGGTCATCATGGGCCATGGCAGGCAGAACAAACTTGTCCTAGAGGTGGTGAGAACAGAGCTGGCTTTGTCAGGTGGGCAGAAAGGAAAGGACGGGATACTCCAGAGCATGGAGCAGATGTTCTGTTCCTCACACCTGAGCTGGCTCACTTAAACCAATACACAAATGCATCTGAGGTGTCACGATTGAACTTTTCCTCAAAGCAAGGGCTCTAAAGAGGAAGCTTCTACGTGCCTTTCTATCTCCTCCCCCAGGTTCCTGTCAGACTCCTTATAACACCCTCCACCCCAGGATGCCCAGGAAGTGACCCTACCCCCTCTGCCACTCACCATCTCTGGACATGTGTGTGGAGGCTACAGGGAGTTTTTCGTGACTTTTTGGAAAGTCAAGGAATATCTGTCTCCAAAAGCCAAGGAAGGAAGGGAGGAAAGAAGGGAGGAAGGAAAGGAGGGAAGGAGTGAGTAAGTAAGTAAGTTTGGTTCAAGAATAAAAAGAGGAATATTAATTGTTTGCATCTGGAGAAGGTAAAGAACTCTAAGGTAGGGACTTCCGTTCCCTTATTGTGGATGAAGAGAGGTCCAGGGCAATTCCAGCCTTGCTCAAGTTCCCATGGTGGGATTAGAACCCTGGCTTCTCACTGCCCTGGCCGGGCCCAGAGCTCTTTCCATGAGCCCTTGCTGGCCTGCTGGCCTGGCTGGGATAATGGGGGGTGGGGGAGGCATGGGGAAATGCCTCCCTGTCACAAAGTGGGAGTAGAGGCTCAGCCCAGGAAAGTGTGGGCAAAACTCAGTTCTCCTGGGAGCCCCAAGGGATCCAGAAAGTGACTAAGAGGTCACCAGCGGCTCCTCTGGGAACTGGGCTAAAGTCCCTCCAATAGGCTTTATCTGGGCAGATTCCATTTCCTGTTGGAGGAAAAGGAAGAGATCTTTGTGTTTCTCTGCTGTTTTCCCCTTTCAGGCAGATCAGAAACCAGATGGAGTCAGATAAACCCAGTTGAGAAGAAAGAGGCGCTGGCTGGCTGGGAAGAGAAGGGTCCCTTTCCCAAGTCACGCAGGAAGACACCCAGAGAGACCCTTCCCCTGCAGAAGAGGGAGAAGGGGTTCAAATGGGTCTCCCCTTCGACTTGTAATAATAGTATTTCCAAATGAGGTTGTCCCTACAGTGACTGTGTTATTATTTTGCATCTGGTTAAGAGCGACAGATTGTTAACCATGAACTTAAGGACTTCACACTCCTTCACAGTTTCAGCAAGGGCGGTCTCACAAAATGCAAGTGGCCCCAACCTCACTTGACCTCCACGAGGCTCCCTCGAAGGCAGTCTCAGAGGGCAGGGGGCGTGGAGGAGGAGGCAGAGGAGGTGCGGAAGGGAGAGCGGCTAGAGGGAGGAGAGAGGAGCAGGGAGGAGCAGAGAGGAGGGGTGCGGGGAGTCCGGAGGGAAGGAAACAGGAAAACCGGAGGGAGGACGAGGAGGGAGCCCGGCGAGAGCGCGCGAGGGGCGAGGGCAAGGTGACCGCGGGTATCAGTGAGGGGCCAGTTGTCAGGGTTCTATCTGCGCCGTGATTGATGGGAGCCTGGGTTTTTCTGTCAGCCTGTCACGGCGCAGGAATGTTTAATGTTCTCATTATTGGTTACGCTGTTGTGTATATTTCTCTGTCAGCACCGCGGACCCAGCTGAACTGGCAGAGCACTTCAAAGGCCTGCGGGTCATTCATCATCCCCATGACGCTCCGGCAAATGCTCAGCTTCAGCTCCGCGCCAGGGATTTGTTATGACTTGCGAGCCGGCTGACAGACAGGACGGTGGCGGCCGCGGGAGGGGGACGCGCGGGAGGGAGGCTCGCAGCCCTTTTGTCACTCCGGGGGAGAGGCAGCGCCCAGCGCCCAGCGCCCGGAGTCCGGGCGGGGTGGCAGGTGGGGGGCCTGGGGGAGGGCAGAAGGTGCAGCCTGGTCGGGAGTCACCCGCGGGGGCGGACCAGGGGTGCACGGGAGGGCTGGGGTCCCAGCCCCCCCCCCCCCCCGCCGCCCCAGGCTGTCCCCGCAGGCCCAGCGAGCGCCTTCGCCCCTCCCGTCCCACCCTCCTCCTCTCGGCTGGCGGCTGCGTCTCCGAAAGTTGTGCTGAAAACCCAGAGGTTGGGGAAAAAAGGGAAACTTGCAACCGGCCCGGCCGGGGCCGGGAGGGGCGGAGTTGGGGGGGGGAGGGGAGGGGAGGGGAGAGCAGCAGAATATCGGAGCTTTGTTTCCTTTCCCAGGCCGTGACATGATTAATCGTTTTCTTCTGATCTAATTTTGGAACATGAAAAACAGCACATTTGTCTTGAAGAAAAATGATGTGCCGAACTGCGCAGATGGAAATTTCGAGCAATGAGAAAGATTAAAGTGAAACCCCACTCCTTAGACCTAATCATGAGTTGTAGATTATTCTGTCGGCCCAGCCAGATGGTAGCTCTGATTCCACAGCCCCTTCTTATATTAATGAATACTAGACTGTTATATTTGACTTAGGTAAGTGAAATGTCTATCAGAGCTAATGGACTGCCAGCCAGCATAACACATGTTGTACCGCTAAGGGTCCTTGCTGCATTTTTCATGTTTTATACTAATGTAGAACATTTTGTTTCCTACTGTTTTTCATCATTGTCACTGTTTGCTAAATATTTTCACATGGAAGGGGGGGAGGGAGACAAAGTCATGAGGAAAAAGAACCCCCCCCTCCAAACTTGTGTCCAAAGCTAATTTCCTCCCGTTGGGCTTGGCTATAACTCTACGAGTAAAACAGTCACCCCAAGCAATGCGTACAGGAACTCAATAGTAACGTGATTAAGTTCCTAGTCAACAAGACTACACTGGACTGTATGTTAACAAACCTAATTATAGTCCCGTGGTGATAAATTGGGCCAAGGCCCTTGCCACACATCTCTGAGGTCATGTCTAGAAGAGCAGCTTGACCCTCTTATCCCAGGGGAGAGAACTGTCCTGGAGAGGAGTCCCAAGCTCGGCTTTCATGAGGGCCTCTCTCGACTCAGGGGGTCCTTTGCCTGGGGAGGGTGGGCGCAAGGTCTGAGATGTGGTGGTGGAGCTGAAGGTCAGAGGTATGAGCCACCGGGCCTGAGGCTCTCCTGGAGGAGGCTGAAGAGGGGGGTCTTCGAGCTGTGGGCACCAACAGTGTTGTGAGTGCTGCCAGGATGCCTGAGGGGAGAGCGTGCTGTTCCCGGTTCACTGGTTCCGTGGAGGCCTTGGGACCTGGTGGCTCACCTTCTCTGGGCCCCATGACGGCAGTCCCTTCTTCCAGCACCTTCTCTGTGCACTGGGGAGGCCCCGAAGAGCTTGCTGTTCAAGAGGAAATCCTGAGTACTTATTTGTGAAAACCCCAAGGCCGGCTGGGACTAGTGTCCTGGAGAAAATGAGTCCTGGAGATGGAATCTGAAAGCTGTTTGGGCAGATAAGACGAAGGCGGTTGAGAGATATCTTCAAAGGGGAGTGTCTGTGTGTGTGTGTGTGTTTTTTTTTTTTTTTTTTTTTAAGATTTTTATTTATTTGACAGAGAAAGAGAGCTCCAGTAGGCAGAGAGGCAGGCAGAGGGAGAGGGAAAAGCAGATTCCCTGTTGAGGAAGGAGCAGGATGCAGGACTCCATCCCAGGACCCTGAGATCATGACCTGAGCCGAAGGCAGACGCTTAACCCACTGAGCCACCTAGGTGCCCCCAAAGGGTAGTGTCTTGAGAAAAAAATGAAAAGAAATACACAGAGAGGGGAGACCTATACAAGACAACACATGAGAAAGAGAGAGAGAGAGATGGAGAGGGAGGGAGGAAGGCAGAGAGAGAGAGAGAGAGAGAGAAGTAAGAGAAGAATGCAGAGAAAGAGAGAGACATCGAGGCAAGGAGGTGTATATACCAACAGAGCAGATAGCCAGTGAATTCAAACTATTCTTGCTCCAGCCAAAATGAGCTCCCTAAAAAGCGAATTTCACCCCTGCTTAAAATTCTTTCTTTGTGGTGATTCTTGCAGGAGTCAGTTCAGATGTCTTGGCTGTGAAGAGATGACCCTTTTCCACCGACTCCCAGCTTACTTCTCCAGCCTCATCTCTCACCTCTCCTTCACTATGAACCCTGCACTTCTGCCTCAGGAGCCTTCTCGGGGCTCTGAAGAATGCTAGGCTCTTTCACAACAACGTATTTGTGTCTGTGTTTGTCTGTCTCACTCCCTTCCATTCTTTATCTGGCAAACTCCTATTCATCCTTCAAGACCCAAAGCCCATTTGTCCTCCTCTGCCCCTTTCCTCACATTCCTCTGGGCATTATTTAATACTCTGGGCTTCCATCACATTTTGTCCATATCCCTGTGGATATATGGGCTGGGTTGCATTGAAAAATGCATGTTTTTGTAAACACACTTCTACATTTCCTTTCCTTTCCAACTATTTTGTGTGTTCATCTGTTTGTTCATGCATCCGAGTAGTGCGTCTTGAGAACCTACTGTATTACCAGGTGTTGTTTTAGGCCCTAGGGATTCAGCCCAGTACAAAATTCTCAGCCCTCTCAGAGGTGCCATTTTGGTATTATCTGTGTGGGTCTGTTAGTGAGGCTTCTTCACAGGAAGAAATAGAAATTCATTTAGGCCAGCTCTCATAGTGGGGGTTATTGTAAAATAGTGGCAATAAAGGAGCGAAAATCTCATGGGGACCCAAGAACAACTGGATGGCTTCTGAACATCCTCTCAGCTTCTATAACTCATTATTGGGTCACTCATGGCCCCTCCCAGGCCTTACTGCCATTTAAAAAACTTTGTATTGTGGTATACACGCAGAAAACTGCACAGAAGGGGCACCTGGGTGGCTCAGTCGCTAAGTGTCTGAACTTCTGCTCAGGTCCTGATCCCAGGGTCCTGGGATGGAGCCCTGCATCAGGCTCCCTGCTCAGCAGGAAGCCTGCTCCTCCCTCTCTCACTCCCTCTGTTTGTGTTCCCTCTCTCGCTGGGTCTCTCTGTCAAATAAATAAATAAAATCTGAAAAAAAAAAAAAACTGCACGAGAACACAGCTCAATGAATTTTCACAAATTATAATTCACAATAAGATTAAGCGACAGAATATTTAGCACTCCAGTGCCCCCTCTTGTCGTCCTTTTCCGTTTCGTTTTTAAGTTAAATTCCCACCCAACTTCCCTCCATTATTTACTATGACATTTTGATTTCTTTTTCAGTGGGTTTGTTTTTCTGAACAGCTTTATTGAAGTAAAATTTACATTCCACAAAATCATCTATTGTATAGAATATTACTCAGCCATAAAAAAGAATGAAATCTTTCCATTTACTACTACATGGATGGACCTACAGGGTATTATGCTAAGTGAAATGAATAAGGCAGACTTGAGAAAGAGAAATACCATACGATTTCACTTATATGTGGACTCGAAAAGACAAAACAAATGAGCAAACAAACTCATAAATACAGAGAACAAACTGGTGGTTGCCAAAGGGGAGGGGTTGGGGGAGGGGTAAAATGGGTGAAAGGGATTAAGAGGTACAAGCCTCAAGTTATAAAGTAAGTCATGGAGAGAAAAGTACAGCATAGGGAATATAGTCAATAATATTATAATAACGTATGGTGACGGATGGTGATTACACTTACTTTGGTAAGTACTGAGTAATGTGTAGCTTTGTCAAATCAATATGCTGTACATCTGAAACTAATATAACGTTGTATTTCAGTTATATTTTAATAAAAAATCACCCATTGTAAGTGAACAATGCAATGATTTTTAGTTGTACAATCATGACTGTAATCCAGTCTTAGAACATTTCCAACATCCCCCCCAAATTCTCTTGGGCCCATTTTCAGTCAATCCTAAGTTCCAGCTCCAGTCCTAGGTAAAGAGCTTTTACATCGAGGTCTGTGATCTATTTGAAAAAAAGACGACAACTTTTTTGAGATACAATCTGCAGGCTATAAATTCCATCCTTTAAAAAATGTAAAATTCAGTGGTTTTAATATATTGCAAAGTTGTGTAAATATCACCACTCTCTAATTCCAGAATATTTCATCACCCCAAAAAAGAACCTACCCCCACCCCATGCTTAAGCAGTCACTGCCCATTCCTCCCTCCCCCAATCCCTGGCAAGCACAAATCTGTTTTCTCTCTCTATGGATTTGCCTATGCTAAACATTCCTTACAAATGGAGTATGGGGCCTTTGTGTCTGGCTTGTTTCACTCAGCATAGTGTTTTCAAGACTAATCCATGCTGTAGCATGAATGAGAACCTCGTTTCTTTTTTATGGCCAAATAATATTCCTATATTACCATACAGATTTATAACATTTTGTTTATCCATTCCTCATTGATGGAGATTTGGGTTGTTTCCATTTTCTGGCAATTATGAATAATGCTGCTGTGACCATGTGTGTACAAATTCTTGTGTGCACATATGTTTTCAATTCTCTTGGCTATATATCCAGGAGTAAATAGGATTGCTCGATCATATGCTAAATTTGTGTTTAACTTTTGACTGTGATCCATTTGAAGCTAATTTTTGTATAGGTATAGGTTGAGAGTCTAAGTTCATTTTTATTTTCATACGAATATCCAGTTTGTCCCAGCAAATAACTTTTTAAAATCATGAATTATCACTTGGGTATGTCAGAAGTTTTTCCTGCAACTATAGAGTGAGGTATTAAAATCTCTAGTTCTTATTGTTTATTTATTTCTGTTTGAAATTATCATGAGTTTTGCCCTTTATTCTTTTAATATGGTAGACTATATTAATTTATCTTCAAATATTAAACCAACCTGCCATTCTTGGGATAAATACACTTAGTCACAGGATGTAATCCTTTTTATGTGTTGCTGAATTTGGTTTGCTAGTATTTTGTTAAGAATTCTTGCATCTGGGGCGCCTGGGTGGCTCAGTGGGTTAAGCCTCTGCCTTCAGCTCAGGTCATGATCTCAGGGTCCTGGGATCGAGTCCCGCATCGGGCTCTCTGCTCAGCAGGGAGCCTGCTTCCTCCCCTCTCTCTCTGCCTGCCTCTCTGCCTACTTGTAATCTCTCTCTCTGTGTCAAATAAAAAAAAAAAGAATTCTTGCATCTGTTTTCATGAGGGATGTTGGTTTTCTTTTCTTTTTTCTGTGACATCTGTGTTTGGCTTTGATTTCTCACTAAATCTAGCATGTAGAATGATTTGCAAGTATTCCCTCCTTCCACTATTTTTTGAGTTTGTGAAGGATTGGTATTATTTCTTCTTTAAATATTTAATATTTGGGTTACCTGGGTGGCTCAGTGGGTTAAAGCCTCTGCCTTCGGCTCAGGTCATGATCCTAGGGTCCTGGGATCGAGCCCCGCATCGGGCTCTCTGCTCAACAGGGAGCCTGCTTCCTCTTCTCTCTCTCTGCCTGCCTCTCTGCCTACTTGTGATCTCTGTCTGTCAAATAAATAAATAAAATATTTTTAAAAAATGAAAAAATATATTTAATATTTGATTCACCAGTAAAGCTGTGTGGGCTTAGTCTTTTCTTTGTGGGAAGATGTTTAATTACTCATTCAGTTTCATTTTTCATCATAAGTTTTATCAGATTTTCAATTCTTTGTGAGTCTATTTTGGTAATTTGTGTACTTCTACAATTTTCCAACTTAATTTTAGTTGTCTAATTCGATGGCATAAAGTTGTTCATGTATTCTCTTACAATCCTCTTAATTTTTGTAGTATCAGTAATATGTCTTCTTGATTTTGGTAATTTGTATTTTCTCTCACTTTCTAGATAGTAAGGTTAAGAATTTTCCAATTTCAGGGGCACCGGGGTGGCTCAGTGGGTTAAACCTCTGCCTTCAGCTCCGGTCATGATCCCAGGGTCCTGGGATCGAACCCCACATCAGGCTCTCTGCTCTGCAGGGAGCCTCCTTCCTCTTCTCTCTCTCTGCCTGCCTCTCAGCCTACTTGTGATCTCTATTTGTCATATAAATAAATAAAAATATTAAAAAAAAGAATTTTTCAATTTCATTGAGTTTTTCAAATAACCAAATTTGACTCTATTGATTTTTCTCTATTTTCCATTTCATTGATTTATGTTCTAAGAATGTGATTTAATTTACAAATTTTTGGCATTTCTCCTGTTTCTTTCTTATGGATCTCTAATTTAGTTTTGTTGTGGTCAGGGAACATATTTTGTATGATTTCACTCTTTTTAAAGTTAAACGGACCTGTTTTGTGCTCCAGCATATGATTTATCCTGGAGAATGTTCCATGTGTTCTTGAAAAGAATGTTTATTTCAGGGGCACCTGGGTGGCTCAGTGGGTTGAGTCTCTGCCTTTGGCTCAGGTCGAGATCCCATGGTCCTGGGATCAAGTCCCACATTGGGGGTCTCTGCTCAACGGGGAGCCTGCTTCCTTCTCTCTCTCTCTGCCTGCCTCTCTGCCTACTTGTGATTTCTCTCTCTCTCTCTTTCTCTAAAAAAAAAAAAAAAAAAGAATGTTTATTTCACAGTCTTTGGGTAGAATGTTGTGTACACGTCAGTTAGGTCAAGTTTGTTGATAGTGTTATTCACATCTTACATGTTTTTTCTGACTTCCTAACTGATTGATCAATTATTGAGAGTAGGATGTTGAAATCTACAATTATTATTGTTGGATTGTCTATTTCTCCTTTCAATTCCATCAGTTTTTGCTTTATGTATTTTAAGGCTCTCTTGTTAAAGGCATTCACATTTATTTATTTATTTTTATTTAAAAAAATTAACATATAATTTGTTTCAGTGGTACATGTCTGTGATTCACCAATCTTACACAATTCACAGCACTCACCATAGCACATGCCCTCCCCATTGTCCACCACTCAGCTACCCCATCCCTCCCACCCCCTCCACTTCAGCAACCTTCAGTTTATTTCTTGAGATTGAGAGCCTCTTCTGGTTTATCTTCCTCTCTGGTTTTGTCCTGTTTCATTTTTTCCCTGTCTTCCTCCATGATCCTCTGCCTTGTTTCTCAAATTCCACATATCAAGTGCACACACATTTCTAATAATTACTTCCTGATATAGTAATATATTCCAGATATATAAATATCCCTTATTATAAAAATTTCCCTATTTATCTCTACTAGTATTTCTTGTCTTAAAGTCTATTTTGTCTGCTATTAATGTAGACTCTCATTAGTAAATTTGATTATTAGTGAAAATGATCATGATCTTCAGATATATAGAAGCTCTGCTAATTAAGCTTCATTTAAAAATATTTCTTTATTTCCTCTGAAAAACATACAAACTGATGCTCTAAGCACAATAAATACTTGTAACTGGTATGCTACTGTCCAACACTAGTTGTGTTATCTGCTTACTACAAATCAGTTGTGTATGTTCCTAAGCCTGTTTATATCAGCTTTACTTGTAATTTTCATTACCTACTTGATTTAAATATAACATAAACTCATAAAATCTGACTATAACAAGAAATGAATTTTTCTATATTAACTAAATTGAATGTTTTAGAAACACTCAATAAAAACAAACAGCAAAAAAATTGTGTCGAATTGAGGGTGCATATGATAGCTAAAAATTTGAAGAAAAAAATCACAAATATTTAGAAGGAATTTCCATATGCAAAGAATTCTGCTTGAATTATAGCTGTGCTTACAGTGTAAAAGAGGTAGAGATGTCAAAATTATCTGACAAATTTTAAAGTAACCATGATAAAAATGTTCCAACAGACTATTACAAACATATTTGAAACAAACAAAAAAATAGAAAGTCTTAGCAAAGAAATAGGAGATATAAAGAAGAACCAAATGGAAATACTGGAACTAAAAATACCATGACCAGAATAAAAAGCTCAGGGAGTAGAATCAATAGTGGAATGAAAGACAGAGCAAAGAATCACTGAACCAGAAGTCAAAACTATGGAAATTATCCAATCTAAAAGAGAGGGGAGGTGGAGGAAAGACAGAAAGAGAGCTTTAGATATCTTCAGACTACAACAAAATCTAACATTTGGGACCTCAGTGTCAGGACACTGAAAAAGTATGGAAGAAGTAATGGTGGAAACCTTTCCAAATTTGTCAAAAACCATAAACCTATAATTCAAGAAGCTGGATGATTCCCAAATAGGATAAACTGGAGATGTCTATACTAAGATGCATGATAATTAAACTTCTGAAAACTAAAGGTAAAGAAAAGTCTCAAAAGCAGGCAGATAAAAATGACAACTTACCTGAAATGAAAAAAACAATGTGAATTATGGTATATTTCTCATCAGAAAATACAAAGGCCAGAAGAAAGTGGCACAATATTTTCAAGTGCTGTCAAATCAGAGTCCCACAGCCAGCAAAAATATCCTTCAGAAATGAAGAAAAAATGAAGACATTCTCTGATGAAGGAAAAGTATGAGGATTTGTCACCAATAGAACTATCCTAAAAGAATGACAAAAGGAAATTCTCTAAACAGAAAGGAAATAATAAAATGAGAAACTTTGGAACAGCAGGAAGAGATAGTACAGTAAGAAAAAATGTAGGTAAATATGATAGTCTTTCTCTTCTTAATTTTTCTAAAACAATGTTTAATAATTCAAACAATATTATAATACTATCTTAGTGGTTCTAATTGAATATAAGGGAAATATTTAAAACAATTTTAAGTGGGAGAGAATAAAGGAACATAAAGTGAGATAAAGTTTCTATTCTTCACTTGAACTGGTAAAATGACATAGATTTTGACAAATTATATGTATATAATGTAATAACTTAGAGCAACCACAAAAAAAGCTCTGCAAAGAGATACACTGAAAATCACTATAGGCAAATCAAAATGGAAGTTTTAAAAAGTTAAGTAATCCACAGGAAGGTTTAAGAGAGAAAAGAGAAATGAAAGCAGGATGAAAAAACAGAAAACAAAAAATAAAATGGTAGACTTAACCCCCAGCAGATCAATAATTACATTAAATGTAAACGATCTAAATACAGTAATTATAAGACAGAGGATGGCAGCTGGGTTTAAAAAACATCACCCAAGTAAGTATATGCTGCGTGCACACACACACACACACAATTCCATTTAAATGTAATGATATAACCAGATTGAAAATAATAGGCTGGAAAATGATATATTATGTAAATATGATCAAGAGTGAGCAAGAGTAGCGTACATGAAATAGACCAATACCAAGTACAATGCCAATTACCACAATTTACTCAATATGAAATAGATATTTTGAATAGCTGTTAAGGATATTGAATTTGTAATTTAAAAACTCCCAAATAAGAAATCTCCTGGCCCACATGGTGAAACCAATTACTTCACATCCTCGACAGCACTTGGTATTGGCAGTCTTTCGAATTTTAGCCCTTCCAATAAGTATGTAGGAGTATCTCATGTTGGTTTTAATTTTCTTGTCCCTACTGACTAATTATTCTGAGTATCTGTTCATGTGCTTATTAGCCACCCATATATCTTTTTTGGTGAAGTATGTGTTCAGAACTTTTGGCACTTTAGAAACGGGATTACTTGTTTTTGTATTGTTGAGTATTTTTATTGTTGAGTTTTATTGTTGTTTTTTATTGTCTATAATCTGTACATAAGTCTTTGTTAGAAATATGATTTGCAACTGTTTTTTCCAAGCCATGGCTCATTTTTGAATTCTCTTCAGTGAAGCAAGAGTTTTTAATTTTAATTTTAATAAAGTTCAAATTAACATTATATTCTTTGTGGGTCATGCTTTTGTGGATTATACTTTTAGTATCTAAAACCTCTTTGCCTAATGTAGAGTCATGCAGATTGTCTTTTGTATTTCTTTTTTTTTTAAGATGGTTATTTTATTTCTTTATTTTATTAACATATAATGTATTATTTGCCCCAGGGGTACATGTCTGTGAATCATCAGGGTTACACACTTCACAGCACTCACCATAGCACATACCCTCCCCAATGTCCATAACCCAACCACCCTCTCCATACCCTCTACCCCTGGCAACCCTCAGTTTGTTTTGTGAGATTAAGAGTCTTTAATGGTTTGTCTCCCTCCTGATCCCATCTTGTTTGTCTTTTGTATTTCTACTGAAGTTTGGTAGTTTCACATTCTACATTTAGGTTTATGGTCCATTTTGAGTTAGGTGTTTTTTTTTTTAAGATTTTATTTATTTGACAGACAGAGATCACAAGTAGTCAGAGAGGCAGGCAGAGAGAGAGAGAGAGAGAAAGGAGGAAGCAGACTCCCCGCTGAGGAGAGAGCCCAATGCGGGGCTCGATCCCAGGACCTGGAGATCATGACCTGAGCCGAAGGCAGAGGCTTAACCCACTGAGCCACCCAGGTGCCCCTTGAGTTAGTTTTGAAAAACATTTTGTTTTATTGAGATATAATTCACATACTATGAAATTTACTTTTTGAAAGTGTACAATTAGGTGGGTTTTGGAATATCCACAAGGTTATGCAACCATCTCCACTATGCAACAATCTCCACTATCTAATTCCACTATGTAATTCCAGAGTATTTCATCATCTGAAGAGGAGTCCATTAGCAGTCACTGCCCATTGCCCCACCTATAGCCCTAGGCAACACTAATCTTTTTGTCTTTAGAGATTCTTTGACTTAGTGTAATGTTTTCAAGGTTCATCCATTCTGTAGCACGTATTAGTACTTAATTTCTTTTTATGGTGGAATGTTTTATTGTATGGATATTTGCATTTTATTTATCCATTTATCATTCTATGGACATTTGGGGTTGTTCTCACTTTTTGGCTTCTATGAGTAATGCTACTATGAACATTCATGTATGGGTGTGAACATACACTTTTGGTTATCTTGGGTATATACATAGGAGGAGTTGAATTCATTTTTATAAACGGTAGGAGGCATGGGTCAAGGTTTTTTTGTTTTGTTTGTTGTTGCTATTTGCATATGGACATCTAGTTAATACAGAACCATTTATTAAATAATTATCCTTTCTCCATTGAATTGTTTTTGACCTTTGTCAAAAGTCTGTTGAATTTATTTTTGGATTCTGTTTTGTTCCATTTATCTCTGTGTCTTTTTGCTAATACCACATTGCCTCGATTACCATAGTTAAGTCTTGAAGTTAGGTAGTTCACATCCTCCAACATTGTTCTTCTTTTTCAAAATTGTTTTGGTTATTCTAGATCCTTTACCTTTCTCACGTACATTTTAGAATCAGTCTGTAATGATTTTTTATTTTACTTATTTATTTTTTAAGAATTTGTTTATTTATCTAAGAGATTGAGAGAGCGAGAGCACAATCAGGGAGAGCAGCAGGCAGAAGGAGATGAAATTTCCCTGCCTAGCAAGAGACCCATGTGGAAGGAACCTTCACCCTCTCTCTCTGCCTGCCTCTCTGCCTACTTGGTGATCTCTCTCTCTGTCAAATAAATAAATAAAATCTTAAAAAAAAAAGATTAGGCCTTCTTAAAAAAACAAACAACAACAATAACAGCAACACAACTACTTGGCTTCTGGGCCCCTCAGATGTTTGCTTGCTAATCTACAAATACCTGCAAAAAAATGTGGCCATCTATCAGGTTCACATGAATGGACTTTTTTAGTCTTGATAGTGTTGGCCTCTCAAGTCTTCATTGTCCTGGTAACTTTTCTTTGTGTTAAAACTTGCTTTCCTAAGGGCACCTGGGTGGCTCAGTGGGTTAAGCCACTGCCTTCGGCTCAGGTCATGATCTCAGGGTCCTGGGATCGAGTCCTGCATCAGGCTCTCTGCTCAGCAGGGAGCCTGCTTCCCTCTCTCTCTCTCTGCCTGCCTCTCCGTTTACTTGTGATTTCTCTCTGTCAAATAAATAAACAAAATCTTAAAAAAAAAAAACTTGCTTTCCTAGTTGTTTTTGACAAAGAGATTGGTATGATACAAGTGAATCCACAATATCCAGAAGCAAAATGGAGAGCATGGACTTTGGAGCCAAACCTGCAGTATTCCAATTTCAACTCCATCATTTATGTACCCTGTGATCATGAACCAGTTTTAATTTTTTGGAGCGTCACTTTGTCTTTTCTTTTCTTTTTTTAAGAAAAAGAAAACGCAAGCATTGTGGGGTGGAGCAGAGGGAAGGGGAGAGAGAGAATCTCAAGCGACTCCACACTCAGCATGGAGCCCGACTCCAGGCTCAATCCCATGACCCTGAGATCATGACCTTAGCTGAAACCAAGCATCGGACATTTAACTGACTGAGCCACCCAGGTGCCCCAAACCTCACTTTTCTTATCTCTAAACTAGTGGTAATAATAGTAGCTACTTTATAGGGGTCTTGTGATGACTAATAAGTACATATAATAATACTTTTTAAAATATAAAATGTAATATAATATATAATCTTAGAAAAGTGCCAAAAACTGCTGTGCTGTTATTTACTATTATTATTTTTACTTGGTCTTCTCTCCAGTTAGTGTTGTCTTCCATTGTATAATGTTATTCACAAGTCCTTCCTAGGCTGCACTGGCTAGTAGGCAGGGTCCAAACTCTAGAGCTGTGGTTCTCAGCCTTGGGGGAATGTTAGAATAACCTGTGATACTTTTTAAACTCTTAAGCCCTGAGTTGAACCAGGCCGATGGCATTAAAATGTTTGAGGTGGGGTATGGATATCAATCAGTATTTTTAAAAGAGCCCCAGGTTATTCTATTGTTCAGTCAAGATTGAAAACCTCTGTTTCACTTCCTAGCTTTCCACATCCCTTATAGTCTGGCCCCAACCTATCTTTCTTATGACCCTTTCCCTGTTTCCCAACCTGAGCCATCCCCTATAGTAAGCCCATCTGCCCAAAGTCCAGGCTTCCACCTGCATAATCTCCTAGACAAGGTGCAAGGATTAAAAGCTGATGGTTTATCTCTTCCCCTTCCCTTTCAAGGTAGTGAAGGTGGAGACCCAAGCCTGTGCTTTTTGTCCTTATGCCCTACCTCTCTGCCTTTATCTCTTGGAACTGTTTCATGGTAAGTTTTGCTCTTTTTTTTTTTTTTTAAGATTTTTAAAAAATTTATTTGCTTGACAGAGATCACAAGTAGGCAGAGAGGCAGGCAGAGAGAGGAAGGGAAGCAGGCTCCCTGCTGAGCAGAGAGCTTGATGTGGGGCTTGATCTCAGGACCCTGGGATCATGACCTGATCCTGAGCCAAAGGCAGAGGCTTTAACCCAGGCGCCCCTGCTCTTCTCTTTTCTTTCCTTTCCTCTTTCTTTCAATCTTTCTTTCTTTCTTTCTTTTTGGTTCTTACTACTTCTCCTTCCTAGACCTTCCATTCACCTTTCTTTTTCCAAGACTAAGCCAGCCTCCGCTCCTGCCTAGAAACCCACTTTGTATACTTGGCCTTGTTAACTGGTAACTCGGCACAGTAGCTAATTCCTAGTGACAGGGCTTGAGAAACCTGCCTTGCTCTCAGGAACCACGACTGATCGACATCATGCTTATTCTTACCTCCACTCCTTTGTGCTTTGCCTTCTACCCAGAATTTCTCTACCCTTACCCCTTTCTCTGCTTATTTCAAATCTGTCCGTATGCATGTTTCACTTAGTCGATGAAGCCTGCTCAACATCTCCAGTGCACACTGTTCTGCCGTCTCTGTCATACCCCTCCTGCTCACCTTGTATATTCCACACAATTTAACCTCCAAATTATATACTGGCCTCCAAGAGAGGACATGGGGACACAACAGGAATTCAATTCTTAATATCTGCTTGTTAGACTCACAGGAAATTGACAGAAAGAAGCCTTAGCTCAAAATTGCCTAAATTGATTTCTTTCCCCCAAATAATAGCAACAACAGCATGGGTTGGTAGGAATATGGTAGGGAATTGCATTTTTCTGTTGCTGCATAACAAAGTACCACAATTTGTTATTTATGCAACAGCTTAAAGCAACACCCATTTATTATCAATAAGTCGAGGTGGCTCCGGGCTCCTGGGTGGCTCAGTCGGTTAAGCATTTGCCTTTGGCTCAGGTCATGATCTCAGGGTCTTGGGATGGAGCCCCGTGTTGGGCTTCCTGACTAGTGGGGATGGTGTTCTCTCTCCCTGTGCTGCTCCCTCTGCTTGTGCATGCTCTCTCTTTCTTTCTCAAATACATAAATAAATGGGACGCCTGGGTGGCTCAGTTGGTTGGACGACTGCCTCCGGCTCAGGTCATGATCCTGGAGTCCCAGGATCGAGTCCCACATCAGGCTCCCAGCTCCATGGGGAGTCTGCTTCGCTCTCTGACCTTCTCCTCGCTCATGCTCTCTCTCACTGTCTCTCTCTCTCAAATAAATAAATAAAATCTTAAAAAAAAAAACACCCTAAAAGTCCAGGTGGCTTGGCTGGGCTCTCTGCTTAGGATCTCACAAGGTCAAAATCAAGATACTGGCCACATTGGAGGCTCTGGGAATAATCTACTTCCAAGCTCATTCAGGTTGTTGTCTATTTCAGGTCCTGGTAGCTGTAGGACCTAGGTCCCCTTCTTCTTGCTGGCTGTTGGTGGGGGCTGGGATGGGAATGGGGGTTACTCTTAGGTCCTTCTACGAGAGCCTTCTATCTCAGCCGCAGAGAACCTCCTCTAGGCTGACTTGCTTTCACACTGGGAATTTCTGACTTCTTGCTCTGCCACCAGTGGGAGAAAACTCTTTGCTTTCAAAAGGCTCACCTTGTTGGGCGAAGCCTCCAAGATTATCTCTGTATCTTAAGGTCAACTGATTTGGTCTTTAATTACATCTGCAAAAGCCCTTCATGGAAGGACCTGGGTTGGTGTTTGAATAACCAGGGGATGGAAATCTCAGAGAGCTATCTTTAGAGTTCCGCTTACCACAGGGAAGATGGACCAGAAGGCCAAACCACTAAGAATGCAACCAAAGGACCAATGCCATGCAGAGTGAAAAACACCTTAAGCAACAGCTAGTCCAATCCTCTTTGCCTGATGGAGACACTAAGACTGGGAAGGGGATTCATAATTCATCTTCCACAAATCCACCCTGGGCCAGACACTGTATTAAATGTTTATGGAGGGGCGCCTGGGTGGCTCAGTCAGTTAAGTGTCTGCCTTTGGCTCAGGTCATGATCCTGGGGTCCTGGGATCAAGCCCATATCAGGTTCCCTACCCAGTGGGGAGTTTGCTTCTCCCTCTCCCTCTGACCCTCTTGCCTGCTTGTGCTCTCTCACACACACACACACTCTCTCTCTCAAATAAATAAATAAAATCTTTAAAAATATTAAATTTTTATGGAAAGATACAGATAAATAAGACCCAGCATCTGCTTTTAGGATTTTATTACCCACGTGCCTAAGGCCCATGGAATCTAGTTTTCCTTTAGAAAATGGCCTGTTTATCCTTTGGAAACTCTAGAATTGTGTGCTAAAAAGAGATAAAATAGTCCAATGTTTCTCAAAAGTAGAACAAAGACTTTAGGTGACACGTAGACCAACATTTTAATTGTGTTTATTTTAACGTTACCTTCTACTTACGGCAAGTGACACTATTTCCCCTGCATTCTGTAAAGTTTTCTTCCTTCCTCCCTCTTTCCCTTCCCCCCCCCATCTTAATCTTACCCTTACAGATCACCTACTGTGCGGAGACAAAAGAATGTGATATATAAGTATACATTGGGCTCTGGAAATTAGAGAAAGCTGGATTTTGAGTCTGGCTTCTCCCCCTGAGCAGCTCTTCACTTAAACTCTGTAAGTCTCACTTTCTTGGTAGTTAAGTAAAAATAAATATATCATTTGAGTGATATAATGTGTGTAATGTGCTTAATGAAAGTCCTGTCCCATTGTAAGCATTCAGTAGATGTTAGCTATTATGAACTCCGTTCTGGTTTATGGGGAAGGGGCCTTCTGCTAAGGGCAGCCAGGGTTGGTTTTCATCTTCCATGACCTGTCTGGGGAGTGGCGAGCCATGCTGGGGGTTCTTGTCACTCTCCCTCTCTCCTTTTGAGTGAATAGAGAGATGCCTGAGATATGATACTTTTTAGGGGGAGAGGAAATGGATACAGAGAATAAAGGAAAACAGTGCAGGAGGCCTAAGGGAGTTACCCATCCATTCTTTAGAGAAGCAGCAAACATGGATTGGGCACCAGCTGTGCTCTGTGGCTCCTTTTGGGAGGGAGCCACTTCAGCTGACTCTCTGTTGTGTCTCTACACCAGGCCTTCTAGTAAGTCATTCTTTCTCCCCCATGACTTTGCCTCCCTCTCTTTATTCAGAGACCTGTTGAAACATCTCCCCTAAGAAGGCTTTTTGGTTTGTTTGTAGGAGGATGCTTCTCACATGGGCTCAAAATTATTCAAGGAGGGGAGGGGGGAGGAATGGGGCCGAAGATGGGGACCTTGGGTGGCCAAAAGCACCAGGGGACGTGGCCGTGGGTGAGGGCGGAGCATTGGAAAGGAAATAGGAGAGACTTCGAAAAATTTATTAGATCACATCTCACAGGCCAAACTGGGACTGTGTCGTTAACTGCTTAGTGTATGCCAGTAATGGAAGAAGTTTTAGGCCTTGCAGTGCTGGTGGGGGAGCTATTTTGTCAGAGCTAAAGAGAGAGCCCAAACAAAGATAGGTACCTATTCTGCCAGCAGGGACCCAAGCCCCCTTTTAGGGACACAGAGTTCCTGAGTGGAAAGAAGGAGACTGGGGTGGGGGTGGGGTGGGGAAGGGAATGGGTGTGCTAGGGAATGGTTATAAACATTTGGGTGCTACTTAAGTTATGAAGATATAGCATGTAGGTCTTTGTGGGCCAACCAACCGTGTTTCTCCTGAGCCAGTGCAGAAGTGGCTTGTGAGGCCCTGTGATTTGGAATGCCTCCTGGGTTGCTTCGCTGTTTGGACAGGGAGCAAGAACAGATGACCTGAGATTTTTTTTTTCTTTTAAGGTTTTTACTTACTCATTTGTGTGTGTCAGAGAGAGAGAGAGAGCGCGTGCGCAAAAGTGGGGCAGCCACAGGCAGAGGGAGGGACAAGTAGGCTCCCTGCTGAGCAGGGAGCAGGACCCAGGACTCAACCCCAGGGTCCTGGAACCATGACCTGAGCTGAAGGCAGAAGCTAAGCCACCTGAGCCACCCAGGTGTCCCTGAAGATGTGAGATTTAAAGTAATAATAACTGCACAGAGTGCAGGGGAACAGGCCTTTGAACTCTGCTGGCGGGAATACAACTTTGTCCAGTCTTTTTTGAGGCATGTGGACAGTAGGAATCAAAAATCTTAAAAATGTTCATACACTTTGACCCAGAAATTTACTTCCAGGAATCATTCTAAGGAAAAGCTGGACAAGTGTACAAAGCTCCATGCATAATGACATTCGTTATAGTTTTGTTCACAATAGTGGACAACTGAGAACAAACCAAATGTTCAGCAGTCATGGATTCGATATGAAATGGGGGTATCTTCACAGATACGATGCAGCTATGAAAAAAGATACTGCTTCTCCTCTGTATTTATTGATATGGAAAGGTGTTTATACTATTTCAAGTGAAAAACAGGTTGCAGAATCACATTCACTATGATCTTCCTTTTATAGAGAAAAGTAGATAGTCATTTATTTCAGTAAGTTTTTTTTTCCCCAGACTGTCATTTTATTGAAGATGACTTTATGCTGAGACATAAAGTCATGAGGAGGACCAGCTTTACACAAGGTCACTCCCACACACTAGTTCATCACCATAGTGTTGAAACAAGCAGAGCATGTAAATTACTTGGCATAGTGTCAGACACATAGTAGGTGCATGGGGGTAGAAAGTCTCTTAAACTGTTCAAGAAAATCTCCCTCTAGGATGGTTTGACATTTGTTGCTGTTGTTGTTTTAAGATTTTATTTTTTATTTATTTGAGACCACAAGTAGGCAGAGAGGCACCCAGAGAGAGAGAGAGAGGAGCAGGCTCCCCGCTGAGCAGAGAGCCTGATGTGGGACTCGATCCTGAGACCCTGAGATCATGACCTGAGCCGAAGGTAGTGGCTCAACCCACTGAGCCATGCAGGTGCCCATAGGATGGTTTGACATTTTTTTAAAAAAGATTTTTATTTATTTATTTGATAGACAGAGATCACAAGTAGGCAGAGAGACTGGCAGAGAGAGGAGGAAGCAGGTTCCCTACCCAGCAGAAAGCCCAATGCAGGGCTCGACCCCAGGACTCTGGGATCACGACCCGAGCCGAAGGCAGAGGCTTTAACCCACTGAGCCACCCAGGCGCCCCTGGTTTGACATTTTTAAAGAAGATTTTATTTATTTGATACATATATTGTGGGGGGCGCTGAGCAGGGAGCCTGATGTGGGGCTCCATCCTAGGACCCCAGAATCATAACCTGAGCTGAAGGCAGGTGCTTAACTGAGCCACCCACGTGCCCCTGGTTTGACATTTTAATAGAATAAAAAGTATGATATAAAAATTGGCAAAGTTCTGTGGCCAGAAAACATGGTTATGATCTCAATTTTGAAAAAAAATAGTACCTGCATCCATATAAAAAGTCTGTTAAAATATAAACAAAAAACAAAAATGGTAAGGGTGTTTGAGTAATGTTGGATTAAGGGGGTGATTTTTATGTCTCTGTTTTTGTTTTAATACACCCAACTCCATGTGATAGAACAGACTGTCTTTATTACTGTCTTTCTCTTCACTCAAAGTTAAAAAAAAAAAGACTTTAATTACTGATATAAAGTAAAACAATTACTTGTTGGTTGGCTGAGAATTGCTAGAAATTAATAAATAGTTTGGAAATTATTTAGTAAATTCTAATTACTTAGCAAAAGTAATTAAAATATTTATAAGTGAACACCCATAAAACACCACCGAGCAAATACATTACTCAATAAATGGTTTAATTAGTATTTCATTACTAGAAATTAATCTCAGTAACCAAATATTACTACAAATTACATGTAGGATGGACAACTTATTTTACTGCTATTAATGATTTCAATTACGAAGTTTGTGCTAGTCTAATTCTCCCCTTGCTTCTCCCACCCTCCTCCTGCACCCACCCAGGCGACTTCGCACTTCCCATACACTGGGCCTGGCATAAGATGTTAGGGGCTGGTCCCACAGCTTCCACCTTGTTGGGAATCCCCAGATTAACAATTTCCCTCTGTTTATTTCCCAGCTGTCTTGCTGAAATACTGGCCCTGGGTACTTCTTAATCAGCTAGAATCAGACTCCAGGGGCTGGGGAGCTTCTTCCCATAGATATTCTAGAATCTTTTAAATCACTCAGCTGGGCTGCAAGGCCTGATTCTTCCCCGTGACCATGCCAAGGCCCCTCTGGCACTGGCTGTGTTCCTGGTTCAGTGCTCAGTCTTAGTGGGTGGGGATTGGGTCAGGCTACCGCTAACTCATAGAAGGGCAACTTCAAGCAGATTAAAAGGAGTCCTCTCTTCCAAACAGAAGCAGTCACACCCTGGGGTGGGTTTCAGCCCCATGGGTTCCTTGCTTAGGTTCCCAAGAAGCCGCTTGTTTCCCGTACAACCTATCTGGAGGCCCCTCTGGGAGTGAGTGGCCTGAGGCCAGGAGTTGAATGGGCTTGAGTTGTCCCGTTGTTCTCCTGGGGCTGAGAGGGATCTTTCCTCTGGACTTCAGGTGGACCCCTGCTTAGCGACCAGCTGATACTTATGCCTAGACTGTAAGCTTCATGAGGGCAGGCACCTGTCTCTAAATTTAAGTTTGTGACTCAACTAATATTTGCTGATTTAATCTATAGTAGTAAAGATAAAATGTCACTCAAATGCACTAATATAAACTGCGGTACACTTGATAGGATATACACTTGCAGGATAATACAGAGAATCTGATCCAGGAGGCTTCCCCAAAGAAATGACACTTGAGCTGAGTCCCAAGGAATGGGTTAAGAGTGACCCAAAGAAAAGTTAGGTGGGGTGGGGCTGTTCCCAAGAGCACTGCCCCACCCCCACCCTGACAATCATTCACTTCTGCCGCTGCGAAGCAGGTCTCGCGGATGGAGACGGAGGACCTGCGAGGTCACGCGCACTGAATCTCTGCTGTTATCTGTTGCGATAATGTATCCTTTGTCCTTATCACAGCCTTATCTCGTACAAGATTCTGGTGGCAGCTTTTTCACCAGACCCGGCTCAACCACAGCGGGATGCATCTGCCTGTACCTGGCAGGTGCTCCCTGGAGTGCGAGATCCAGGCGAGTAGTCACAGCTGGGGGCGGCGATCAGCCTGGGTTGCCCATGGGGCATCATGCACATGGATGCCACGTGTTGCAGATGCCCCGGGAAGGGTAGCAACCGAGCAATACCACATCTAACCCCCCGTTTCCAGTTTGTCTTTTTCCCTCTCCCGCCCGGGCTTTGCAGCCGTCGGGGCCTAGCTCCAGATTCCTCGGTGCGGGAACATTTCTCACTGCGCAGGCCGGCGCTCTACTCCGGACCCCTCCGTGCAGGCGCATGCGCGCTCCTTCCTCTGCCGACCCACCACTCAAGAAACCCACCGAGGCCTGTCCCCAGAACTCTGCCTGGCCACTCCAGGTCATAGTGGGCTCACCCCAATGAGCATTTCCACAGCTCTCAGCTGTAGATTCTTCAGAGCACAGACTGTTTTAGAAGCCCCGGGCACGGTAGGATGCCTGCCTGCTAGAGAGCAAGGAGGTTGTGAAGAGGCTGGAGAAGTCTAGCCCTGAAAGAAGATCCGGTGTGCTCATCCCTGCCCTGATGCTCTGGTGAGTGGCCGGCAGTGTCAGCGGTGGGCTGGATGACACCCAACGGTCTCCTGGGCAGGTACACTGGGAGGGGTGCCACAGGCTTGGCTGTCGCTGGTGGTGGCAGGACACGGAGGGAGGCGGGCAGGAAGATGGAAAGTTCATGTTCATCATGCCTGGAACTTTGCTTGCCTCGTCCTTAATCAGTGCACGGCTACTTAGCCCCCCCCCGCCCCCACCTCGGCAGAGCGCCATTAATCACCACAGGAGAACGCAGAGTCAGCAGGACCTTCTGCTGGTGCGGCAGGTGGGGGGAGAGTCCCAGGTCCTGGGGTGGGCCCTTCTTGCCTGGGGCGCTGAGAGGGCCATAAGGATGCAGGGGCTCCTCTGGGAGGATACCTGTAGCGGGTATTGGGCAGGGGCCCTGGGGCCCTGCGCCGCCTGGGAAGATTGCAAGAGGAAGAGTGTCCTATCTTACCCCTCCTCTGCATTTCTACATTCCAGTTTTGCTCGTGACAGTGTTTTAGCTCTAGACCAGAGGCTCACTTCCGCAGACTCGCTTGCTGCGAGGGAAGCCATAGGACACCGTTCCGACCGACAGGGCATAAGCTGAAACCTGGGGCTCTAGGAAGGCTTTTGCTTTCCTGGTAAAAGCCATTGGGTACTGCTGGTGCTGCCCCTTGGTGTTCTTTCTGCTTTCCTGCCTTGAGTGCTGACTCTAAAGGCTGGAGCTGCAGCAGCCATCAGCCTCCATGAGGAAAAGACCAAGGGAACTGTCATGAGCTAGCAGACCAATGCCAGTAACCATCCGACCTCTAGTCTTCTGGCAGGTGAAGATAGTAAGTCTCAATTTAGCCTGCTGTGGGTTGGCATGGTTACTTGCAGCTGAACACAATTCTAACTAGGGGAACTTAGATGGTACCAGCCTGATTGCAGAAATGCCTGTGGTACCCAGAATAATCAGACATTCGTGGGCTGCTTCAGCCGGTGGGCATGAGTGAGGTTATGGTACCCAATGCCACTAGCTCCACCCCTCCTCCAGTCCTTCATCCTTGAAAGCTTCATTCTCTAACCCCTTTTAGCCACCTGTGTTATTAAGAAAGTATCTGGATGTGACATTGATGTATCAGTCATGTTAACTCTGTGTAATAGAGTTCCTAGTAAGGCAAAATTAGATTTTCTGGCAAATAAGTAATGCCTCTTTTCTTGGTTATGGGACTCTGAGGTACATAGGCAAACACATTGCTTTGGAGGCCTGAAGACCTCTTATTCTCAGGGTTGCGAGTTCGAACCCATGTTGGGTATAGAGATTATTTAAATAAATAAATGATCTTTAACAAATTGCTCTAGAAAAAGGGTGCAACAAGTAATACTGTGATTCTAAGAAGGGTTTGTGTGCATAGGTGGGGTATTTTTAGGGCCAGGTAGCCTCCTAGGGGACTGGGGTAAAAACTCTGCCTGACCCTTCGGCCTCTTTGGGGTTTCGGATTATTAGATCAATTTCTGATGACCTGAAAAGATAGAAAGGATCCCAGAGGGGAAACTCACCATCAGGAAAATGGGTGTGTGAAGAGGTGAACCAAGCTAATATCAGAAATTAGATGTTTGTTGAGGGGTGGGAGGCTGGTGTCCACCCAGTAGGTGACCTGCTGGGCAGAAACCCTTCTGACCCAGACACTCTGGCAGTGGTCATGCTGTGGGAACAGTGGTTGAACAGATGAGTGTGAATAAAAGAGTTACAGTCTGGGGACCAGGTGTGCTGTCCGTTCCCAGGGACTGTGCAAGCGAAGGCGTCCCTGAACTGTGGACTTGGAGGTGTCAAACTGTACAGGACTTGTTTACAACAGTGACCCCTGGTGGCAGCAGACTGGTATGACTGCTTGTTTCTGTCTGTCCGGCTTTCAGAGACCGATGCTGATGTATCGAATAAGTCTCTCTAGTTCTTGGACAGTTCGGAGAAGGTGAGAGGAGGAAGACCCCTGAGAGCTAGAGAGGTAGGATAGTACTGTAGTACAGTATCCTACAGAGGTAGGATAGTACAGTACAGTTAGGAGAGTGGACTCTGGTATCAGACTGCTGGGAGTCAAGTTTATGCTCTGCTTCTTGCTGGTTTCCCTTACGTGCAAGTGTGGCTTCAGATACTGCAGACCTGTGCAATCTCACAGGAACCTGCCTCAAACTAGCCCCACATGTGACTTCATGCTTGGTATCCTGAAAGTCTTAATAATTTTGAATAAGCCTCCTAACCCCCCCTCCTGCCACCCCATTTTCATTTTGTACTTGGCCCTGCAAATATGTAGCCAGACCTGCTTAGGCAAATTGTTTTACTTCCCTATGCTCCGGTTCCCCCATCTGTAATATGGGTAAAAAACTATCTGCCTCAGTGAGCTGTTCTGAGCATTAAGTGAGTTTTTTTTTTTTTTTTAACCACACCACAATCAGGTACCACTTCACATCTTCTATTTGTTTTTTTTTTTTTTAAGATTTTATTTATTTGTCAGAGAACATAAGCAGTGGGGAGCAGCAGGCAGAGGGAGAAGCAGGCTCCCCACTGAGCAAGGAGCTCAATGCGGAGCTCCATCCCAGGACCCTGGGACCATGACCTGAGCTGAAGGCAAACGCTTAACCAACTGAGCCACCCAGGCCTCCCTTAAGTGAGTTATATATATAAAGTACTTAGCACCGAATCTGGCTTTGTAATAAGCTCTGTGTGTTAGCCATTGCTTTTATTCCTATTAATTTAGGCAGATGCAGACTCTAGCAATTAATCTGCAAAGCGCAGAGATGTGAGCACATTTGTGTGTCCAGCTAGTGGAGCATATCAGATCAAGCACTTGGCGAAACAATGCAGGGAGAGGAAAATGTGACCCCTGGATTTACTTCTCACACAAGATGAGATGCCTCATCAAGCCCACATCCATCTGGGTCCTCAGGGCTGACAGGAGAGGAAGACGCCAAGGTCTGAGAAGCATGGAGTCAAGGCCAACCTCCCACTGCAGCGGCTGGCAGCAGAGGTTGGGCACTGCTCGGAGGGCCAGGCTGGGGCAGCTTCTGGGAGGAGCCTGCCATCACCCCCCACCACACACACACACCCTGAGGAATCAGGCTTCAGGGCAGCCTGTCATAAACTGAGGCCCCATTTCCCAACCTCTCAGATGTGACACACTGTCAGGGGAGGGTGGTCTGGCTCCAGCCTTCCCTCCAGCCTGGGATCCTTCTTGCATTTACAGAACCAGCTCAGAGAAAAGGGAGGGGGGAGTGCTTTATTAGGATGATTATTCTAAATACACCCATCCACAAAAAAAGGGAGAAATCCTAAGTGCCCAGCTCGTGGGTCCTCTTTGAAGTGAAGATACCCAGTTCAAGAAGCAGGACGTCCTTGGAGGTCCAGAAACCCCTTCCTAGTCACTCCTCACTTTCCTAGTCAATTAGGCAGCTACCCTGCATAGCAGTTTCTAAAACCATTATATTTGGGATTTTTTTTATTTTGAGAAATTCCCAATCTACAAAATAAATTGGAAAAATAGAACAGGAACATGCATATACTTACCTAGATATACCAACTGTTAACATTTAGCCTCATCTGTCTTTCTGTCTCTCTCCTTTTCTGTCTTTTGTCCCCAAAGTCTACACATGCAATTTTTGGAAATATTTGAGAGTTATTTGCAGATATCTTGACACTTTATCCCTAAATATTTTAGCACATGTCTCCTAAGAACTAGGACATTCCTACGGTGTAATTCTCACACTGAAGAAATTTAAATTACTAAACGACTATTATAAAATACATAGTTGATGTCTATATCTCCCCAATTATGCCAGTAATGTTTTTTATAGGTATATATTTTCAAATCTATAATCTAAACCTGGAACACATTTTGCTTTTAGCTGTATGTCTCTTTAGTTTTCTTGAATCCAGAGCAGTCCCTCCCGTCCTTATTTATTTATTTATTTATCTTTTGGTCTTTTGTGACATTGACTTTTTTTTTAAGATTTTATTTATTTATTTGACAGAGATCACAAGTAGGCAGAGAGGCAGGCAGAGAGAGGGGAGGGAGAGAAGCAGGCTCCCTGCTGAGCAGAGAGCCCAGTTCGGGGCTCGATCCCAGAGGCTGTAACCCTCTGAGCCACCCAGGTGCCCCAGTGACATAGACATTTTTAAAGAGTACAGACAAGTTTTCTAGAACGTCTCTGAATTTGGATTTGTCTAATTTTTTTTTGTCATGACTGAATGTAATTTTGACATTCTTGGCCAGAAAGCTACATGAGTTTTCTTATTAATTTTGTATTTGTTTTGTATAATATATTGGTAATCGTGGCTGCAATTTATTGAGTGCCCATCATGTGATGTGGGAATTACTATGTGCATTTTACAGACCAGGTAACTGAAGCACAGAGTGACTAAGTACTTTTCTCAGGGTCACATAGAGTGGAAGTGCGGGGATTTGATCTCTTTCCAATGCCCGTGCTCAGAATCAGTTTTTTTTTTTTTTTAAACAGCTGATAATCAATGTATTAAAAAGGTTGATTCAAGCATCAGCATTGGTGACTTCAGTCTCCTGACTTAACACTGCTGGAAGCAGTCTGCTTACCAGTCTCAGAAAGACTGTGTAAATCAATGAGTTGCTTGTGGATCCTTATCTGAAAATGATCCCAAGTCGTAAAGCCTTCACCATGAGGAGTTTTTCTTTTAGTGATCCTTAAAGTCTTGGTGGGTGTCAGAGCTGGTCCTTTCACCTTGAGATTCTTTTTCTTAGTGCCTCTGATCAAGTCAGCACATACCTGAGCTTTTATGTTGCGGCTGCTTAGAGTAATTCTAATTCAGTGAATTGCCACCCCTGGCTCCATGGGTGTCTTCTGGGTGTCTTTAAAATCCATGGCTATGCATGGCTGCAGGCCTTGTTGCTCTGTGAGAGCAAACAGTGTGGACAGTCAGGAGCAGGAGCAGGTGCCCAGAGCTCTCCTGTCACTGCAACCACATCTCCCTCAAGAAAAATGCTCAGAATCAGTTCTACCCACTGTCGGTAATGACTTCCCCAACCAGGGAAGGTACAGGTGAGGATCAGAACGGGGGCTCTCCCCAGCTTCACCATCAGAAGACTCAGATGCCCTTGGAAGGAGACCTGAAGCTTTGTCCTGGAGGGCAGGGGCTGTGTTGTGTTCTCTGCTGAATCCCACGTGTAGACAGGGCCAAACCCAGGGCAAGAGTCCATAATTGTTTGTTGAATAAGTGAATAGGTAAATGAATGACATTTGTTCTACTGACAAAGGTTAGCATGGAGTCCATGGACCAGTGGCATCAGAATCACCCAGAAATATACATCTTTGTACCCCAGTGGCAACAGAAGCTACATCTCTTTTGGTGGGACTTGAAGATCTATTTGTTAGTTTTTCCTGATGATACTGCCATAGATAAAATTCAGTGAAAAAAGCAATTTTCAGAACAGTGTGTACTGAATAATTCCATATGTCTCTCCATATGTTTCTTCATGTTTTGAGGTTATGTGTTCATACATGGATTTGCAGTCTCAGGGAGGATGCTGGAACTGTTAGCAATTGTTGCCCCTGAGGATTGGGGCTGGGGGCTTGGAGGAGGGGAGGAAGACTTTGCCTTAAAACGGATGCACTTTTAGAGATGAGATGACACAGATGATCAATTAATACATTCTGCAAAAAGTTAAATATTACAGATAAGTAGGGTAATTATATACTTTATCACCCAATTTGAACACTTTTGAGACTGAAAGTCAATGCTGTTATTAGTCACACTAGCAACAGAGAAAACAGGTAGTAACCCTGCCAAGGCCAAAGTCCCATTTGATCATCTCCCCTCCTGGATACGGCTGTCCCCAGTCGGTGGTATAACCACTGTTATGTTTGATGGGTGTTTTCAGATTCTACAAGGACAATATGAAACTATTGAAAGCACTTTGTTTGGGAGCTTCTCTTTTTACATGAATGATATCACACTAAATGTAACAACATGCCAGCTGCTTTTCTTTCCCTCAACATTGTCTTTGAGGCTTCACCATATCAAGCCCACATGGGTCCCCTTTATTCCTTTTAACTGCTGTAGAGCATTCCACATATTTTCATATCCTATTTTTCCATTGTTTTGCGAATGGATATCCGGTTGTTTCCAATTTGAAATTACTAACAGTCCTAATTATTGTGGTGATGGTGATAATGTCTCAAAGGTGAAACAACCTAACATCCATTAGAGGTCAGTCCAAAGTTAAAATATTTTCAGGAGATAGCATTTTTGAGGAATAACTGAATTTATAAGCACAGTCCCTCTCCAAGCCTGAGGATTCCCCACTCTCCCTAGCCAGGGAAGGTACAGGTGAGGTCCAGAAGTGGGGCTCTCTGCAGCTTCACCATCAGAAGACTCAGATGCCCTTGACCTCCCCAGATCTTTCCACCCTAGGATCCTCTCCCCAGTTCTGACTCCTCCAGCTTGCTGTTCTTTTCTTCCTTCCACTCTTCATGAGGCTCTGTCACTCAGCTTAGGTAACAGCTGGGTGCCATGGAAAGAGCTTGTTCTCTATGGCTGGACAGACTGTGCTCTGTTCCCGCTTCCACCGCTGACTGTGATCTTGAGTGAACTGCTTTACTTTTTATTGGTAGAATGGGGAAAATATTATCTACTTCCTGGGATTGTGGGCTCTCATGGGGGAAAACAGAACAGGGAATAAGCATATCCTTTGTTGCCACCAGGTAGGTGCTTAGTAAGTATTCACTTCAGTCCCCTTTTCCTTGTCTCCTCATTGCTTGGCATGAATTAGTGTCACAGCAAAGTCAAAAAGCCTATGGGTGCTCCCGAGGACAGGGATTGTTGCCACCTCTTTTGGTACAATCCCTGCACCTCTGAGGTCCAGCACAGATTTGGGGCACACTTAGGGTCCCAGGAGGAAGGAAGGAGTGTAAGGAGGCTGTCTTTGTCTAGGGTCCTGGGAGACTACCCAGAGAAAGACAGGGAGACAAGGCCCTACCCTAGGACAGATGCCTCACTCATGGGATTTTTTAATATTATAAAAGCAATGGTTTCTAATTCCAGAGGTGTCTAGTCTGATCGACGAGACCTGGTCTTTGTCTCCAAGGGATCTCCCAATCTGATGGGACGGACATGGTCAGTATACCCTGAAGTGCCTAGCCCAATGAGGGAGACGTGATATCAATTCCCAGGGAATTTTCCAGATTGATGGAGGAGACATTCTCTCTGAATACCTTGCTAACTTTCATCAAAGACTTCCATTTTGCATGAACATCTTGTAGCTTCTCTTCCTTCCATATAGATGTGTGGGGCTCTCACTACTGGACTGTGAGTTTCATGAGGGTGGAATTGATATTTCACCTTCGGGATCTCTAGTCTCAGCATTTCTCAGGAGGTTTGCAGACTGGCCATGTTTTCAGGGGCTCCCAATAGTCAGGCTCCTTAGGTCTCTCAAGGGCACAGGCAAAGCAGTTTGGAGAATGGGAATGAGTTATCCAGGACAGCCGAGAGGAGGGGATGGTGAGAGGTGGCCTGGGGCCAGCACCCCCCGACCCGGGGTGCCTTTTAGAATCCACCACGGCCCTGTCTGTGTCATTTCAGAGGAGCGCACACATGTCCTCTCCCCCTCCATAGGAGCGATTTGCTGAGGTGGGCATCTCTGTCTGTGCAGGAGAGGAGAAAACATGTCAGACCCAGAGCTGACGGGCAAGTCAAAACTGCTGGTTAAATGGCTTTAAAGTCGTGGCCATTTATAAGTTAATGAAAGAGAAAATAGGCACATTATACATACAGATTTGTCCTTAATGAGGGGAAGAGGCATTGTTTACTGATGTTCAGTTCTAATTATCCATGCACAAGGCTAGCTTTTTTCCAGCAGTGCAGCGTGCCTCCATTCTCCCATCTTCTACCATGTTCCTTTAACCCCTCCGTGCCCAGCTGGGCACTGACTCATCGCTCAGAGCATCGGGCTCCAGTGCTGGCTGAGTAGCCAATTGCTGACGGAGTCTGCAGGGATCTTTGACCCTGAGACAGGCGCAGCAGCTGTTTGTGTCCTCTGCTCTCCTCAGTTGGGCGGCCAGATGGGGGACAGTGCTGCCGAGGACCCTCAGGGCAGCCACCCTTGGAGGGAGGTAGAGCTCAGGGATGGCTACTTTTCTGGGGAGGAGGCTACAGGGGAACAGGGAGGACCCAACTGAGGAGGCAGATGAAGGGTGGGAGCGGCAAGCCAGGGACTCCGCACAAGGCAAGGGCTTAGGAGCATCATCCCCCAATACCATCCTTCACAGTTTCTCTGAAACTGTCAAGAAATAAGAGGATCTCTTGGAAAAGGTGAACAGAGGAGTCCATCCCAGACACACACCCCGCTGAAGCCATTGCTGAGGTCACCTTTGACCCTTTTTCACTCAGCATAAGTACACCTGAGGTCACATGGATGAACAGATAACTCCTCCCCACCCCAAACACTTCTCCCTCATCTCCAGGTCCCAGCCTGCTAGATGTTGCTTGTCCTCAGTGGGGAAATCAACTAGCAAGAGGGATGAGAGCAGAACATGCCTGACTCTTGCCAAAGTGAGGTCGCAAAGGCTGCTCAGCTTGGGAAATCTGTGAGGACAGAAGGTGCAGGAGTTACACACTGTGGTGCGAGGGGGTGGTCAGGGGAGGGAGATGGCTCAGTCAGTCTCAACCACAGGCCTCCAGGTGCCCATCTGAACTATCCTTATGGCCTAGGCTGGGAAGTGAGTGAGTTACTTTCTCTCGAGCTTTATGGGTGAGCCGCAGGCAGCAGTGGTAGCTTGCGAACTCAGAGTGCCTTCACCACACTGCACTGGAAGGTCCAGGAAAATGTGCCTGGGGGCTACCCGCAGGTTGTCGCTTGGGCAGTGGCAAAAACGTTACCTCTGTGACCGCTAGACAAGCGTATGTGGAGTGACCCCATGGCACAATTTTTTTTTTTAAAGATTGTATTCATTTATTTGACAGACAGAGATCACAAGTAGGCAGACAGGCTGGCAGAGAGAGAGGAGGAAGCAGGCTCCCCGCTGAGCAGAGAGCCCGGTGCGGGGCTCGATCCCAGGACCCTGGGATCATGACCTGAGCTGAAGGCAGAGGCTTTAACCCACTGAGCCACCCAGGTGCCCCACCATGGCACAATTTTGAGGATTGATAATGATTCATTAAAAAGTCAGTTGAACAGATTTATACCAACAAATGTGAAAATTCAGGTAAAATGGACAATGTCCTGGGAAAAAACAAATGATCAAAACTGACAAAAGAATAGAAAGGCTAAGTAATCGTACAACTGTTAAAGAATCTGAAAGCTTAATTAAAGGTGTCCTCACAGAGAAAACTCCAGGCTCCAAACAGTTCTTCCTTTGCCTGTTTCCGGACATTTGCCGCTATTAAAGCCAAGAATTTGATCTATGTTTACCTTCTCATGCCTATGTCCGACACTCCTGTAGTTGAGGCCTGTGGTTGAGACTGACTGAGATCAGAGGAGTGATGTTTGAATCCTCTTTCTCCACCTTTAACCCAGAAAAGCGGTTATGTAGCATCGTTTTTGTAAATACCTCCTATTTCTTTGATGGTGTGAGTGGGTAACGAAAAGAAATTTTATAAGTCTATTAAGGGTCTATGTGTTAAGCAAGCAAAGCGTATTGATCTTTTTTTTTTTTTTTTTTTAAAGATTTTATTTATTTATTTATTTGTCAGAGAGAGAGAACACAAGCAGGCAGGGTGGCAAGTAGAGCAGGCTCCCTGCCAAGCAAGGAGCCTGATGCGGGACTTGATCCCAGGATCCTGGGATCAGAACCTGAGCCAAAGGCAGCAGCTTAACTAACTGAGCCACCCAGGCATCCCCAACCATATTGATATACACAAGCATCATGCAAGAGAGACATTATTATCCCTGTCTGGGGTTCAGAGAGGTGGAATGACTTGTCCCGAGTCACGGAGTTGGTGAGAAGGGAGACAGGAAAGATGGAGCCCAGGGCCATCTGCCTCCAAAGCTGCTTCCTTTCCTACTGCCCTGCACTGCTGCCCAGAACAAGCCTGTTCTTCCCTTAAGGAAAAAAAGATCAGGACTGAATGCTCTCCTCACCCAGCCCCCATCTCCCGCTCAGAATTCCACATCCTTCGCATCCTGATTACAATGCTCAGGAATTTCTTCAGTGGGTCAATGACCCTCTTACATAGCAGCCCCCAGAACTGAAACTGGCATTGAAAGGCATGGCTGGCTGTTCTGTTTATCTTTTGCTAGGCTAAAAATGATCCTAAATGTAGTCGGGTAAAACAACCATATATTATGCTTACAGACCCTGTGGGTCAGCAATTTGAATAGTGTACAATAGAGATGGCTTGTCGCTGCTCCATGATGTATGGTATCATCTGGAAGATCTGAATGCTGAAGGTGACTCAGTCACTGCGGTCTCCTTCACTCATATATCTGGTAGCTGGTGCTGGCTCTTGGCTGCAACTGCTGGCCAAAATATCTATCTATCTGTGGCCTCTGTACGGCGTTGACTTCCTCACGATATTGTGACTAGGCTCCTGTGTGAGAGAGCCAAGTGGAAGCCATCTTGCCTCTTAGGACATAGTTTTGCTAGTTGTACAGTGTCACATTGGCGACATATCATTTGTTGAGGTAGCCACAAAGTCCTACCTAAATTCAAAAAAGGAGACATAGTCTCAACTTTTTGATGATCAAGTCAAGGTTCTAGAAGAGCAAGCGGGACTGGAAATATTGCTGTGGCCATTTTCAGAAAATTTGGTGTGCCTCATGGGCCTAGCTTGGAGGAAGCTTTCCACACAAGGGAACTTGGGTGTCTCACAGTGTCACTCATTCAGCTGACACAAATTCAGTGATCAAAGTGTCTTCTACTTGCCAGGTCATCGGTGTCCTCCTCTTGAGGCCCTGAGAGATTTGATCAAGATGAGGGAACTTTGGACTTGATTCTCTCCAGCCTTCTGGGAAACATTGCTCTGGGTCATTGTGGCTACAGTTCAGAGAATAATTTCTCTCTCTGGGGACTGCTGTTAAATTGAAGTTTTATACTCCCATTCCTGAAAGAGTAGGTATATTGAACAATGGAACAGTTTCTGTTTCTTGAAGAAAAAAAAACAATTTGTTTTTTACTTATATGAAGCTCTTATTTTTGTTGCCCCAGAAAAGAACTGGGTCCCTCAGTAGAAAAGAAGTTCCTGCCCTTTGACAAGACTCAAAAGCAGGGCAATCCGTTTGTGAATTAGCTCTCTCTGGTATAGAGGAGGAAGCTGGGAGAGCTCCTCTACCCCTTTTCTTGAGCACACGAGCATGGCTATAGAACCGGCTCACTTGCTGTCGTCCTGGAAAATGGGACTATCTGGTCATGACAAGCTGAGGTGTAGCAAGCATAACGATCACAGTACTAACACTATGGCTCACACTCCAGGCTCTGGGCTGAGCATTTTACACACTGTCCCATTCAGTCCTTTTCACAATGCTCTTCACAAAGCAGCTCTTGTTTTCACAGAGGAGGAGACTACTTAACGGAGGTTGAGAGAAATTAAATAATTTACCAAGGGGACACAGCTAGGAAGTGGTAGAACTGGGATTTGAATCTAGAGATTCAAATGGACCCTGAGACTCTTCTCTTAACATTGGGCTCTGCTCTGCAGACACTGGCCTGATAGCTCAAAGGGAGGGCTCTTGGTTGGGTGACAGAGGCTCATTCTGCTGCCTCAGTCTTCTCATCTGTAAATGGGGTTAATACCTACCTGAGCAAGTTATGTAAAGGCACCAGTTAAGTGGTGCTTGGTGTCTGGTTGGGGAGCCCCCTTCCCTTTCTCCTGCCTTCATAATTTGCCTTGACCTCCTCTTTCCCAGAAGTAGGCGGACGGACAAGATTATTTTCTTACCCATAACCGTTCTCAGATCCCTGGTTCCCTAAGCTCTGGCTGGATTTCAGGATTCCAGTCCCTCTCCATCGTGCTTTTCATTGGGAGAACTTTAAATGATTTTATAAAAACTGCAAATGTACAAGGTAATTGAGTCTTCTGTTTTATTACCCTGAGCTGCCTGGACCTTGCCTGGCCTCCTCCTCACTCACCAAGCCGCCGGAATAAAGTTGGAAGTGTTTGCGCTGGTAATATATAGGACTTAATTAACCTGGCCTTTTATAGCATTTCCAATGGAGGGTTGGAACGAACTTCGAGGCAGCTTGAGAAAAGCGAAGGGGGGGGGGTCTGGGGTGAGAGTGTGTATATATGTACAACATTCGATGTTGGGTTTTTTTCCTCCTGTTCTTTTCTCTAGTACTTTAATCAGCATTTAATGGCCTAGTCGAAAATCCATCATTCAGACCCAGGCACTAGTGGGAAGGGCTAGAGGGGAAGCCTGCCTTCTTTCATCGTCTACAGCAGGCCATGGAATGGCCAATGAGTCCGGCTACACCAGCTTCATTCCAGAGGCTTCCAGCAGAGGTTATCCTGCTCATCTCAGGTGGGAGAAAGTGAGTGGACATGAATAAACAGACTCTCTGTGTTGGCTAATACCACTCCCCACTCAAATGCAAACAAACCTAAGAAGGCTCTGCTGGGGTCATGTCCTCATTCCTGGGAGCCAAGTTGAGTTCATCTCCTATTCCGTCCATCCCTCCCTCCCTCTACTCCTGAACATTCCTACTCCTTTCCCCCTCCCAGCATGAAGCCATGCCTGAGCCAGACACCCTTCTAAACCAGCCCAGGAAAAAGTGACTCCACTCAGATCTACCTTGGCCATGGAGGAGGGGCTTATAACTGCCAAAGTACCTTCATGTCTTGCAACCATTATTTTAGGGAGACTTCCAAGTGAGGGCAGTCAGGGTAAATGCCTCTCACCAGCTGTTGGTTCAAACCATTGCCCCATATACCATGGCTCATAAATCCTACCCCAATCCTGCCGAGTGCTTACATCATCTCCAAATCTCATGCAACAATTCGATTTGGAAATAAAAAGGCAGGTGTTAATTGACTTACTCCCTCTGCCCCTTTGCGGTGCCCCTGACCCTTGATAGCTTTTAACCTCACAGTTAATAAAAGTTTGGGGCCCAGTCCCAGAACAGTTCTTCATTCATTCTTCATAACGTCAGCAAATTCTTCCTGAGGAACTATAATGTAAGTCATTGGCCAGTCCCTTGGGGGAGAGTGTTAGGTGGCCAAAGGTGAGCAAGAAGCATTTCATGCTTGAGCAAAGCTTCCAGGGGGTAATCACAAATTATGCAGATTTGGGCAGCAGGTGCTATGTGTCCCCAGAGAAGGCTTGGGTGCAGCCACAGTTTTAGAAGTCTCTAGCTCTCAGGTTGAGTGCTCTTGAGTCTGCCTGCCCAGGATCCATTCCTTCTCCTGGAGCACCTGGATTCCCCTTGGGGGAATTTATATCTCTTTCCCTAACTTGACATAGTTTCAAACAAGTTTGAATGTCTGGGGTCTGTCCATGACCAGAACTAGCCAATCAGAGCAGGTCAGCCCCCTCCTCTGGTCCCGGTGATTAGTTCAGTGACGGGCATGAAACTGAAGCTGGGCTAATGAACTCTATAGCTTCAGCTTCTGGCCAGGAGAAGCCATCGGTGTTGGCCAGAAGTAGGTCTGGGGCTGTCAGCAGCTCCCTTGCCCTCACTCCGGAGATGCTTTCTGAGCCGTAGAGCGAAGCCATCACTTCAGTCCCTCCTTTGGCTTCAGGTTATGTGCCCCCCCTGCACCACTATGAACAGCTCTTGCTTTTTATGGGTGTGTGTATTAGCCCAGACCCAAGTGATCCTCTCTCGACCTTCAACTAGTCTGTGTCTCAGAATAATGCTGAGGAAAGCAGAGCTGAGAGATGGAGAGGAAAAGATCATTGAGGATGCTGGGTAACAGGATCCAGCACTGCCTAAGTTCTGAGCCCCCGAATTTTCACTTAAGTGGGCTAATGACCAGCTTGGGTTTTCCCTCTGTTTACCTTTGTAAGATCCATTTCCTTAGAATTTCTGTTGCTGATCCAGTCCCCAAGTCCCAAGCTTTCTAGGTGCAGAGGCCAATTGGAAGTCACCTTTTCCCTCCCCAACTCAACAGCGAGCCCAAGGAGACATGGGCTCCTTCCCTCTTTCATTTATGATAGAGTTAGGGCCATTCAGGGTCAGGCTCTGGCAAGAGACTGCCTAGAGAACATCATTTTGGGGGTACTTTTCAAGGTCTGCACTAGTGTGATTTTGAGAGTGAGTGCCTCCTTCAGTTGTACCTTAAGCTCCTTTGTCTTACCCTAATCCGGCCCCTATTCAGGTTGCTGGACATCCATACCTATCTGTCTCCAGACCCAGTCTAAAGAATTCAGAGTAGATTGCTACCATTCTTCCCCCCAAGATGGGGTTGACCCCTTTTTTTGGGCCTTGGAGGATAATAGTTTATAAAGGCCTGTTACGGGGCTTTAACAGGTCAAACCAGAGCAGAACCAAAGGCAGCTCTCCTTCTAATGCAGGTATCCTTCAAAAGGGCAACCAACCTGTAGCCTCCCTGTTTGGCCCAGATAAATCGATGGAGAATCTTCCAATTAGAGTGGGTCCAGAATTATTGGAGATGCCACATTGACTTTCTTCTTTGTCTTCTTCACTCATGATTGGACTTACCTTAGAATGAAACAATATTCTTTCTTAGCACAGAGTGGTTGAATGTTGACAGAGGGTCGGGCACTTGGCCTTGGGGATATGGAGATAAAACACACACATGAAGACCAAGAGCAGCTCACCATGGTGCAAGAATAAGCATGGCCTGCAGCCAGAGGCCCTCCCTTCATCACAGCAGCTGGCTGTGTGTCCTTCAGCACAGCTCTTCATTCCTCCGACCTCTGCTGCCTCCAGTCAGAGGGGCAGACCATAGAGGATGAGCTCTGGAGGCAGAGAGATCCGCCCACAGTCCCAGCTCTCCCTCACTCGGGCGAGCCCCACTCTGGGACTCGTTATTATTCCTCAGTGGGCATCATAAAGGTACTTCCCTCTTAGGGTCGTTTTAAGATTCAATGAGATGATGAAGTGCTTAGCACAGCGCCTGATATAATTTCTCGATTAATTGTTATTAGTGTTAATATTATTCTATAAAACAAGAAGGCATTTTAGAAGATCAGAAGTACTGCCAAGCATTCAAGTGCTAATACCAGATCTCATTCCAGTCCTTGGAGAATCATTGTTTTCAGAGCGTTCCAAAGCCAGTGTGAGCTGACTGTGTGTTCTCTGGGGAAAGAGCCAAGTCTTGCTGGTCTCGTTTTAAGAGGTCTTCACCACCTCCACCCACAGCAACACCACATCAGGATTCCTCCAGGACAGAGGTGTTCACTCCCCTTCTCTTTTTCTCAATGGATGCCTTTTCTTTTCCTTAGAAATCTTGTAAGGAAACCTGGACTCCTCAGATCACTGAGATGACCCTTAAACCTTATACCCTCCGACTGGTGATTTCTTTTCAGATATGTGTCCTTTTCCCTTGTTAGGTCATCAGTGCCTTGAAGGCAGGGACAGGTCCTGAACTTCTTGTGTGTCTGGGACTGGGCTGGATGATAGAGGATACTAAGGAAGTTCTTGGGAATGAAGAGTGCCTCTGACTGCAAAAGGCATCCCGTACTCTTTTGGGGGATAACCAGAGAGTTCTTTCTGAAGCAGCAGCAGTTGGCAAGACCTGGGGGGTTCGGTTACCGGAAGCCCTTCCTAAGGCCGCAGCTATCCCGGGCAGCCTGCCTGGTTTCCCCACCAGCCCCAGGGCTGCAACTGAACAGTGTTGGCCTCTTAATAAAAATAGCACCAATGCCAAGTCCTAACTCCACGGGAGAAATAGCCCTGTGCCCCTCGATCCCATTAACATTTCACACCTTAATGTGGCCATATTTTTGGAAAGCCAATATGAGCTGAATAGCTTATTGGTATGCAGCTCCAGGTGGGGGTGGGGGCTCCAGGGAAGGGGGGCACTCTGAAAAGGGGATGTAATTAAGCCTCAGAATGTTCGATATATGCCCCAAAAAGAGGGCTTTTGGGGGTACGAGAGCAAGAGCGATGGGCTTGTCCCGGAGGTTCGTGTGCATTAAAGCTTGACCGTTGCTGGGAAGTCCCAATGCGTCTCCCACCCTTGCTCAGCCCAAGCCCCCACCCTAGCAGGGCCACCCACTCACCCTTTGGGTCCCGAACTTTGCATTTCCCAAGCAGACCCTATCGGCAGCTCTTCTCAGATAAAATACATCATCATTTGCTCCATTAGAAAATAAATGTATGGCTATATTATGGGATTTGCATTCCATTACCTTGGTTTGCATGCCATAAAACATTTATTACACCCTTGGGCTAAAGTCTTAATAATGACTGGGTGCGAGGCACTAATGTGGCGCTGGTCTTGCTCGGGAACCAGAGATTAATGCCTTTTGATGTCACCCAGCTAATAGTCGTGCTCACCAATTTGTCCCATCAGAAGACATTAGAGTCAGGCCCTGTGTGGGGGTGGGGACCACTGCTTAGCTTCAGTTGGGAGATGGTGCTCCGGCTCCCTGCCCCCTACCTGGTCTTGTTCAAAATGCCCGGGATGAAATCTCAAAGTCCTCCCTCTTCCGTTCCCCATTCCACTGCTACCCTCACCCCTACCCCACCCCCAGCCCTGGGCACGTCCCCACCCCTGGGTGATGAAGCTGCGACAGGACAGGTGAGTAGCTGGCTGCTTTCTTCCCAGACGGCAGTGGCAATAAGAGTGCCCCAGAAACACACACACACTCCTCTCTTCTCTGTCACAGAATTGCCAGGCCTGCCTCATTCAGTCTCTTGTGGTAGCCTGGCAGCCCTCATGAGGCCCAGGTCCACGTTCTGCCCAATTGCAGCCCCTGGGAGGCAGACAGGCCCAGTGTGGGGGGTGAACATGCTCTGTGGGGATGGTACTGTGGGTCCTTTGTCTCCTGAGCTGGCTCAGTTGGAGCAGAGCAAGGGCCGGCTTTGGGTTATGTACTGGTTTGTGTGTTTTGTGATTCTCTGTGGGGCATGCCTTCATGCCTTGCTTTGGGGCACGCCGAGTGCTTTCTCTCTTGAAGAGACCAAGCCACGAGGCCAGAGATGCCCCTCTCCCCAGCTCTTTTGCTCAAGGCCTTGCCCAGGAGGTGACAGTCTTGCCTGCTCAGTAGCCAAGTCTTTCTCTTCATTCTGTGTAGTCACCTCACAGATTAAAAAGAAACAAACAAAAGTCCAAGCTCCATCCATGTTTGCCAAATCAGATTATCCAGACAGGGGCCTGGGGACTGGGGCCTGATTTTAAAAATCTGATTCTTGGGTGTCGCTAAGACGTGTTGCTTGGACCTCGTGGGGGCACCAGAGAATGTGTACCTTGCGATCTGCTTCCTGGCAGCTTCTGCACCACAGGGAAGGCCGACAAAGGTCAAAGATTACTGGTTACAGAGCAGCCTCCGCTGAGAGGAAGCTGCAAGAAAGCCCAGGGTGTGATGACAGAATCCTCTGTCTTCCCTAAGCAGCCCTCCTCCCTGGTTCCCTCAGGGGTCCCAGACTACGATATCCATCAGTGTGAACTCCACAGGGGAGCGCTGGGTCCCCTTTTAGGTCACCTGCTCATTCTTCTGTGGGTCGAGCTGCTCTGGAAGCAGTGTTGCTTGTGGCCACATCCTTGGCCTACCTGGAAACTCTGAAGTCATAGAAGAGATGGGGGCCTCTAGAATGAATCAGGGCTTGAGGACCCAGTGCAAGGTCAGCAGGGGGCACCTTCTCTATCCTTTGACAGCATACCTTACAAGTAACAAAATATAGGGTGAGCTGTATTGCTAAGCCTTATCTAGGTTAGGAGGGAGCACAGAAGATGTTTAATGAGGTTGGTGACTTAAAAATGAGGCCAAATAGTAATCATAGGGATTTCATTTTTTAAAATTATATTAAATGTTTTATTTTACCTCCAGTATAGTTAACATACAGTGTTGTACTAGCTTCAGGTGTACAATACAGGGATTCAGCAATTCTGTACATTACTCAGTGCTCACCAAGAAGTGTGCTCTTAATTCTCTTCACCTGTTTCATCTGCCCCTTCCCCCATCTCCCCTTTGGGAACCACCAGTTGGTTTTTTGTAGTTAAGAGTCCGTTTTTTGGTTTGTCTCTCTTTTTTTTTCCCTTTGTCCATTTGTTTTGTTTCTTAAATTCCACATATGAGTGAAATCATATGGTATTCGCCTTTCTCTGACTTATTTAACTTAGCATTAAACTTTCTAGTTCCATCCATGCTGTTACAGATGGCAAGATTCCTCCTTTTTTAGGCTGAATAATAATCCACCATATTTGTGTGTGTGTGTGTGTATAAATATGTATCACATGTTCTTTTTTTTTTTTCTAAGATTTTACTTATTTATTTGACAGAGAGAGAGATCACAAGTAGGCAGATAGGCAGGCAGAGAGAGAGGGGGAAGCAGGCTCCTCGCTGAGCAGAGAGCCAGATGTGGGGCCCAATCCCAGGACCCTGAGAGCATGACCTGAGCCGAAGGCAGAGGCTTTAACCCACTGAGCCACCCAGGCACCCCGTATTTATCACATCCTCTTTATCCATTCATCTATCAATGGATAGTTGGTCTGCTTCCATAATTAGACTATTGTAAATAATGCTGCATTAAATGTGTGGATTTAGTTTAAGCAAGGGCAAGTTAGGGAGAGTCCTTCTCACTGGCACCTCCTTGCATGGTGGGCCACCAGGCAGCATGTTACTCTAAGCATAGTAGCAAGGCTAGCTGACTCGAACCCAGGCCTTTAGACTTCCAGGCCAGTGTTCTCTGCACAACTTGTGACCACTCTCCTCCCTTACCCTAGACAGAGTGGATTCAGGGATTCTTCTGATTTCCTCTTCTACCTGAGAGACCCAAGTCATGATCCTTTCTTGCTGTAGGATGGCGGCAGTCTTCACTCTTTGCCTCAGTACTCTGGACCCCACCTCACTAGAGCCATCCATGGAAGCTTCCACTTGAAGTCAGTTTCTACTCAGGAAGCCACATGGCTCCCAGCAGCCCAGTGATTAAATCCATGCCCTTCCTAATCTGGCCCTACTTTATACCCAATCTCAAGTGCTGGAGCCAAGGTTGGGGATCTCCAGTGCTGGGGCCCTGAGAGCCCTAAGTCCTGGTCCTTGGTCTGGATGAGATTCTAATTTAGATAGCCGAAGAGCTCTCACAAAGATGTCATAGGTCTATAAGAAGTACAGACGAAACACCATGGGAGCACATTGCTTCTGACTATGCACTTCCGGGAAGGCTGATGAATGAGGGGGCACCTAAGGGTAGAGATGGGGGAGGGGTTGGGGTGGGAGTCAGGGTTGGCCAAGAAGGAGAATGGTGGGAGCAAATGTATGGATGTGGGAATACTTTGAGAATGGGAGGGAGTGGGAGGAAAGATACTGTGAAAAGATAGCACTGTAGTGTTGGACTGAATTCTCAGTGCAGGGGAGAGAAGGGTCTTTGTACTCAGTGCTGGGCAGGTTCTCTGGCTGAATTGGAGCAGCCGAGGCCAGAAGCAGGGAGCCCAGGTGGATGGCTCAGGGCTGGACTGGGGCAGGAGTGGGAAAGAAAAGTGGATGAAGGAAACAGTAGAGATGAGTCAAGGAGAAGGTGAGGACCGCCTGCAGTGGGGGGGGGGGTGTGGGGGCTGGAGCCACACGTGGCTCTGAGAGAGTGGTTCTCCATGAAGACGTGCATGTGGACACTGACGGGGATATTTTGTTGTGACAAGGCTGGCGTTTAGTGTTTGTGTTCTGGGGGCGGGCAGTGGGGACTGGGAATGCTCTCTGTATACTGCAGTGTGCAGAACAGTCTCATGCAATGGTGGGTTCTCCTGCATCCCATGCAACTTTTGAAACTTGCAAGCAAGTTGTCGTGTACCCTACAACCCAAGGGGACATCACTTTCTTATGTGATGATGTCAATGGCCGGGCAATGCACATTCGGCGCAACTGTTAGGGAGGTCCTTGGCTTGTCCGTGATCCCGGTGGAAAAAATCTGTTTATGGTGACCCGAGTTGAAACCTAGCTCAGTTTTATGTATAAGCACAGAGTACTTTTGCATGGTTTTAATGTATACTGAATTTTCTAGGAATGCAGCTCCTGTGATGTGGAAGGATTAGTTGTCCTCTCTGTTCTCTATGGAACTTCAGCAAGAGTGCCTCACTACTCCAGAAACCGCAGTTTCTGTGTGTGCATCAGTCAGGGTCCTCAGTTACCAGCACCCCAGCAGCAGGAAGCACTGACAGCCCTCCCATCGTGTGGTTTTATGTTTTCGTGCCAGTATTTGACTTCTTCCTTGTTGCTGAGCATTTACATATTAAAACCCATTATTTTATTATAACTTACTTTCCTTTGATTTCTCCATCTTGTAACAGTTGGGTCAATATATTGATTCTTTTGGAAATTATGTGGATAGGTTGGTTATATTATTATCTTTGCTTTCCATCCTAGGATAGTAAATGGGGCATGACAAACCTGGTAATAAAAGGAGGCTCTGGGTCTGATGGGCCAAGAACTATGGTTTTGAAAATCCCAGCCTCAATTTCTTCTTCTGGAAGCCATGTCTGGCCATGTTAACCCCAAGTCTCACCCGAAGTCTTCTTTTCTTCCTAAATGAAGCCCTTTGTTGGAGCTCTTTTACACTTTTAAAAAAAAATTTTTATTTATTTATCTAAGAGAGAGTGCATGGAGGGAAGGGACAGAGGGAGAGGGAGCCTGATGCAGGACTTAATCCCAGGACCCTGGGGTCATGACCTGAGCTGAAGGCAGATGCTTAACTGACTGAGCCAGCCAGGCATAGCTCCGCTTCTTTTTTTTTTTTTTTTTTTTTTATGATAAGCTCACAGACAATTATGCCAAATATGGCCCAATAAACACATAATTGCCAATTATGGCCCAATAAACACATAAATTCCCAAAAACAGCCTTGAAGTGATTGCCTTATATGGCCCTGAGCAGGCCTTGGAGAAAAGAGTACAAGCTTGGCTCACTGACCTGAAAGGCACAAGTCGGGTGGGGTGGAGGCTTCTGTGGGTAAACGTGAGAGAAGGGCATCCACAGCAAAGTAATGCAGAATCCAGAAAATCCCATCCCTCAGCTTGACAGAGCTGGGGCAAAATGGAGAGACTGCAGACTCTAGAGCCGAAATTTCACGGTAAGTCTCCTCAAAGTAAAGACTGATTCAGAATTAAAAAAAAAAAAAAAAAAGTGGGATATCGCTGAAAAATCAAATCAGCCTCACAAATTCTGGGACCACTGCAAAACAGTTTATTGGAAGTCCAAAGATAAGACATGTTGAGGAATGGGGCACTTGGGTGGCTTAGTGGGTTAAGTGTCTGCCTTTGGCTCAGGTCATGATCCCAGGCTCCTGGGATCAAGTGCTGCATTGGGCTCCCTGCTCAGCAGGGAGCCTGCTTCTCCCTCTGCCCCTCACCCTGCTTGTGCTCTCTCTCCCTTTCTCCAATAAATAAATTAAATCATATATATATTAAAAAGACACGTTGAGGACTGGAGGGAAAAAAAAACCCTCCACTGGGAAGAGATGGTGGTTTCAAAGTAACTTCTGTGGGCAGGGAGGCATCCTTTGTAAATGGGAAGCCTGGCTGAGCATAAACGGGGGGTTTAGAGAAGTTCATGGATGATAGTGCCGTAAAGGGTGATTTAGTGATTCAGGGGAGCTTGGCTTCTCCAACGCTAAGTGCCATACCAGGCATATCTGGAGGGAAACCATACATTCCTGCTGCTGGTCCTTGTGTCCTTACCCAAGGCAGACAATGGATTCAGGCCCTGGAAGGAAGGAGGCAATGCTGGGGTCTCTCTATTTTCTAGAGGCTCCCCACATGGATACAATAATCTACTTCTTTGAAAAATTTAAAGAGAGCCAAAAAGAGAAGCGGTTAAGGGAGCGTTTAGAAGGCTTTTTTCTTTTAGTATTGTATTTCAGTTCAGGGGAAGCAGGAAAAAGAACTCAATGTCACAGGTAGGTGACATCATCAGTGGGATTTGAGTTCACATCCTAGCTCTGTCACTGGGTAGCTGGGTGACCTTGGGCAAGTTACTTAGCCTCTCTGTTCTTCAGTTTCTCCCCTCTAAAATGGACATATTGATAATGTAATAGTATAAGTATATAAAAGTAATGGTATTACTTCACTAGATTGTGAAAACTAAAGGCGTTAATATGGTGTTGGAAGGTTTTTAGAACAGTGAAAGGCATATGTAGGTGTTCAATATATGTGTGTAAAGCTGTTGTTCTTACTCTTGAGAAAAGGCCAAGTTTTATTAGCTCCCATCCCCTCCCTATTGATGCACTAATGAAGGAAGGCTTTGGGAACATAAAGGAGGAACCAGAAAGGGTGTAGACATGCCCCCTCACCTTTCCAGAGAAGCCAAGGCATGGAGGTCAAGTGCCTTAGTCCTGGTTCTAAATCTACTGCTCAGGGTAATAAGTGCAGTAGAAGTGCAGAGTAACCCCTTGGCCTCCAAGAGTCAGCTAGGTAGGGGACAGGGAGTGACTATGTCACTATGAGATTGGTACCCCCCACCCAAAAAAAACCTTCTGATTGGAGAGCATGGTGCTCGGGAGGAGTACTTTCTCTAGTTTTAGGATGAACCATTGCTCAGTAGCAGCCCTACCAAGAAAGACTCTGATCCTGGAAATGGGGAGGAATGCCAAGATGGTGGCAGGAAAATGAAACCCAGTGGTTCACAACAGCCTGGCCTGAGAGAGCTTGAGTTCCCCAGGAGCATCACCCTGCTTACACTTTCTGCCTGTTTCTCACCATGTAAATGCCTTAGAGGGCTATCCAAGGGGGAGTGGTTGGTGGGGGATTGTAGGACTTTAGAACTGCAAAGGATCCTAGAGGTTATGGCTGATGCTGTCAGTCTCCACCCTGTCCCCTTGCCCTTACCATATCTGTGCTCCAAGCCTGACTTCTGGCTGCTGATATCTGCAGTGATACGTCCGAGCGCTTTCTCCAGTCACTGCTGTGCCTTTACATGGCAACTGGGAAGCAGTCTTCCACTAATGACCAACAGGATCACTGTGTAAATATCCTAGGTCCTTCTTCTGATGGATGGGATAGCTCTGAGACATATGTTCTAGGTTGTTTTCCAGGGTTCCCCAATGGGAGTGAGCTCCAGATACACAGAGCTAACTTGCTTGATATTATCTGGGGAACCGCTTAGTGTTAGCGAAGCAAGATAACTGTCGTAACACACTTGCCAATGTGTACAGGGTGTAATAAGTGCCCATCTCGTGGGGCCTTGCACACGCCCCAGAAGGAATCAGAACATGTGCATCATTAAGAATAAGCTCCCTCCACCAGCTCAGGAAATGATCGTTGCTCCATCCTCGTCCCAGGAATCTTGTTGGAAGTGAAAGCCCTGTGACGTGACCCCCCTCTGGCTTCTCTCTCACCCGCAGTCTGTTCCTAATAACCCCACCCACGCACCCGAGCCTCTCTGACTTGATATTGCAGGACGCTGTCACTTGAAATTAATTGCAACTAATTAAAAATGATCCGGTTAGGACAATCGCACAATGGCGCTCCGGAGACCGCTTCATTCCCAAAGGTTTGGTGGCGTTTGTGGCTGCTGCAGCCCCAGTCGGCCGGACGGGGCCATACATCATCATGTCATTTTACATTGTTATTTCTCTGAAAGCAGCAATTTAAAAGAGTCTCAGATGAACCTTGAGCAACTTTGCACTAAAAAGAAAAATGTTACTGTCCGAGATCTGTAAAATATAACATATTGGCTCAAAGAAGCCACTTGACATGAAAAGCGGCCTTAAGTTTGTGCTACAATTTGCATATAATATATAATGTTGTAGGAGAAGGACCCACAAAGCAGGCAGTGGCTGTGGAGAATCGATCCTCAGCTTCTTTGTTCAAACTGGGTCACCTACGGTTGCTGGTTATTATTTTATCACAGCCATTCCTCATGTAAGGTGACAGGACCCCTGGGTTCTAGGGACGGCCACCCCCCTTCTCCTTATTTAGTGGAAGACCTAGGGTCCTTCCCGACTCTGCCTCTGGTGGCATTGCCAATCCCAAGTTGGCCCTGCCAGTTTCCGGGTGCCTCCCAGGAGTGGCAGTCCTTCTAGGACAAGAGGCACTTTGCAGGCTTGGGCAAGGCCCGGACAACTGGCAGCTGAGGTCCCAAGCCCTGTGAAGCAGCCTAGCATCCCCCATACCTCGTTTCAAGGGAACCCGTGTAGCTGAATGAATTTGGCCCTACATCCATGACTACAAGTCTCTCTCGTCAGGCCACGTGCTGCCCCAGCTCACTTCGGTGGTCTCCACGTCACCTTCCAAAACTCTCTGCATCAACGGGGCAAGGAAGAAGCAGGCATTTGCACAGAAAAGCATTTTCCAAAATTATTGTTTCTAATGCTCTGGGTTTTTTCCTGCAAATAAAAGCAAGAGGCGACTTTAAAGGGCATCAACAAAAAAATAAGATACCTCGGCAAAACCGAAAATTGTAATTCAAAAATTAAAAATCAAAGTCTTTAAAGGTCCAGGAGAAATATAAAAGACTTCACAGAGAAGATGAATGGGGAAGAAACAGAACGCATGCAGGCATAAAAATTTTATGTGATTACTAAAATTTTGTTCTGGGCTTCCTGGAGTCCAAAGCAAGAAAAGGAAATAAGAAAAGTGATTAATTACAAATATCACATGGTCCTTAAAAAGAAGACCATTTCCTTAGAAGAAATAATGCTTTTTTTTTTTTGTACATGGACCACATGTGGATCATGCCGTGGTCAACATCCACACAGCAGCCTCACTGTTAAGGCAGGGGTGAGGCTTGTGAAGGACCCTGCGTTGGAAACTGGGGTCTTGACCTGGTGAAGGCACCTCTCGGGGAGTTCCGGAAGGTGTGGATCAAATGTGCCATCCACAGATGACTGGCTGCATTCAGGAATGACACCTGGATACTGGAAGAATGCAGGGACCAAGTCCAGCCTCATCTCCGAATTATTCTCCACGCACCAGTTTCTTTCAGCACACAGCTTGAGGCTCTGGTTTCCAACAAAGACCTGGAATGCAGGTTTTGCATGTGCCTGAGAAGTAGATCTAGGTATATAAACCACAGCACATCTGTATAGTGGAACACTGTGTGACCATCAACGGGAACAAGGAGATGACACGTGCTGCTGGGAAAAGTTGTGTAAGGGGCGTTATTAAGTGAAAAAAGTGGGTTGCACAGCAGGAGGTATCGTGGTACTGTGTGATTCTTCTTGCATTAATAATAAAAACATGGGCCTAGGAAATTTCTGGAAGGATACATAAGAAATTGGTGACAGTATGTAACCTTAGGGGAGAGGGAATTTTATAGTTGAGCCACACCCTCCTTATGATAATTATGTATTACTTTTGGATTTAAAAAATAATCTTCAAAAGGTGAATTTAAGGGTGTTTGGGTGGCTCAGTCCCTATTAAGCGTCTGCCTTTGGCTCGGGTCATAATCCCAGGGTTCTGGGATCGAGCTCCATGTCAGGCTCCCTATGCACTGGGGAATCTGCTTCTTTATCTTCCTCTGCTGCTCCTCCTGCTTCTGTGGTCTCTCTCTCTCTCAAATAAATAAATAAAAATCTTTTTAAAAAGTGAATCAAGAAAACAATGCTGTTAAGAGGAGTGAAGCAGATCAGTTGTACTGAAAAAGTAAGATGGGAAGGGATGGTCTGGGTAAATATAGATCAAATGTCTAAAAGGGGCTGCCTCCAGGAGGTAAGATTATAGCAGACTTTCACTTTCAAGTTAATCATTTCTGCAACATTTTTTTTCTACAACATTTTTGTAATAAGTAGGTATTTCTTTTATAATACTAATTTTTTTTTTTTAGAAAAACAACATTTTATGTCAATCTAGGGGACTGTCAGGTTGACTGCGTTTTATGAAAATTAAAAGGCCCAATCAAGACTTATCCAAATGAATGGCCACCCTCCCTCTGTTGGGCAGTGGGCCAGAAAAGACTCTGTGAGCAAGACAAGCATTTTTCTTAAGGAGGTAGTTGGCTGTCTATTCTGGCACACAAATGAATGAATGATCTTGACATTAACATTCCGGCCTCACAGAGCACCGATGCTTGCATGGGAAGGTGCTTCTAGCACAATCCAGAGGCTGCTGTGCTTTTGGAAAAAAAAAAAAAGGCGCATTTAGAAATTGCTGTTGTTTCACGGTAGGATATGTTTGAAGTATTAATTTCTCACAATTCTGGTTATTTCCTTCCATTTGTCTCTTCCCAACTCCCTCACCCTCCCAGCTAGCCTCTTCTCTGTGGGTGACTCAGGGAGGAGATGGCTCAGGGAAAGAAACAAAGGCTCATCCTGGCTTTTGACTTTGAAAGGTTTAGGGGAAAGGACCCAGGGAGAGAAAAAAAATTAATGATCAGAGAGAATACCTTATGGCCGAGACTAGAAAATGGGCAAGTGGGAGGACTGGGCAGCCTTGGAGGAGCAGAGGCAGCATCCAGAGAACTCTGAACTTCGACCTGGTGAAGCTGAATCAGCAGTGCGGGTCCCCAGTATCCCTCTAAGGGCTGGGATGTGGATCAAGAAAGGCCTGGAGCTCTGGGGCTTCAGGAGGCGGCTACCTCCGTCTACTTTCTCTTTGCACCTGCCTTGGTCTTTTGTCTCATCATCACCAAGTATCTTTCCCAGCTCCTGTATGGATGGCTGAACACGATTAACTGTCCTTGATTTGACACCCAGAGCCAGACTGACTTGTTTCTCAGGTCTCCACCCCTTGTTTCTCAGGCTGTCTGTGATTGGCCCAGCTTGGATCACGTGCCGCATTGGGCGAGGTCCCCGCATATCTGCACCAATCAGCTGTTCTTGGAGGCTGAAGTCTCTTTGCAACCACCTTTGGAGCCAGCTTTCCCCTCTTCCCAGGCCCCTTTTCCCAGATTCCTACAGCCGTTTCTCCTGAGAGCACTCCCCAGTAAACCTTCTGCATGTAACTTTACGTCACTCACTATTCCCAATCTGAAACACTCACCTTGCAGACTCTGGGTACCTACAGGATATTTGGAGTCCGCACTAAGGGCTGTGGTCGCTCACCTGTCTGGAAAGTGAGGCCCTGGAGAGCCGTGGAGCTCCAGACACCATTCTCAACACCAGACAATGTGAGGCTGAGGTTTTCCTGGAGAGAAACTCAGGAAGCCCTGGGGTCTGCCATTGGTGAGCTGTGTGTCTTGGCAAAAGCCTCTTAACTTGTCTGACCCACAGTGATCTCCAGTGCAGGTCAAGGAATCCCACCCCACAGGGTTAATTTAAAGTTCTCAGAAAGGATCTAAGTAAATGGTCTCAAACAGTGCTTGGCACAGAGTAGAAATAATACACATATGTAAAAGAGTTTGGTTTTCAGAGCTTCCTGCCCATGGCCATCTACCTGCCTCCTCTATGCCCACACCCTTTCATACCAGACTGGGTGAGGCCATGAGCAGAAGGGCCATGCGACCCCCAGCAGGAAACCAGCTTGGTGAGTGGTAATTACCTTCTTAGACTCTCCATAGGGATTTTGTAGGTGCTGAAATGTAAGTCACATTAAGTTCTATTAAAGATAAGTCATATTTTGTTTTCTGCTCAAAAGGTTTTGCATCCGACTCAGTGTCTGACACTATGGCCCCTATTATCTTTTAGGACCTTTTCTGCTATGCATCCTCTCTCATTTTCTCCAGCCATGTTGGTCTCCTAGCTGTGTGTTAAACACACTAGGCATACTCTTACCCCAGGGCCTTTGCACTTGTTGCTCCCTCTTCCGAGATACTCTTTCACCTGACTCACTCTCTCACATCTTGAGGTTCTTACACAAAGGTCAATGAGACATCCCCATTCCCATTTAAAATAGCAAAACTCCCTCAACACTGCCTATTCCCAGTCCACTTTAGCACTTGTTGCTGTCTGACATGTATTTCATTCATTCACTCCTCCTCTTACTCTGTTGAAGTACAGACTCCATGAGGAAAGGGATTTTTGCCTGTTTCGTTCTAAACTACATCCCACAACAGCATCAAGCATGAAATATATGCTTGATATATTTTTGTTAAATGAATGAGTGAAAGTGTTTGTATGCTTTACAGGCAGGTAAGACTAAACAGAGCAAATCCACCAGGGAAACCAATGACAAATTGATGCCAGCCACAGAAAAGGAAGGACAAAAAGTCCTGAGCATGGCTAGACTCTCTGAAGTTCCCTGCCAGGCCAAAGAAATGTCTGGGTCTCCCTGCCCCTCCTTCCCCCCGCAGCCAGGCAGCTCCTTGAGGACATTGGCTTTCTATTAGCTAAGTGTCCAGCTCAGTCCCTGGCATGTGGCAGGTACTCAGTCAATGTTTGCTGAATGTACCCATGCACCAAGGTGCTTGAGGGGAAGTGACCTGCACTTCCGGGTGGGGAAAAGGGATCTTCAAATGCTGACATATTCATTTGCCTCTTACCTCAGCCCTTGGCATCAGCCAATGTTTCCCAAAGTGTGTTCTCTAGAACCTTGGTGCTGATAGGTATTAGAGAAGCTAATAGGTGTTAGATGGAAGAAGGGTTCTGTTTTCAAATAAATTTGGGAAATCCTGGATTAAACAAAGGGGTTTCCTGTCTTCCTGAAGAACTTTTAGTAGGCAAATATAAATTATAAATCTAAGAGGGGGCTTATGTTTTGAAAGCTTTTCCAAACTTACTTGATCATGGAGCTCATTTTTCAAGGAGAACAAGGATTTGACAGACTGCTGTTGTCTGGCATCACCTCACACCTATCAGAAATGGAAAAGATGAGGCAGGAAATCTAGTGCAACATTTTCTCTTCACAGCAGAGCAAGAGAGGCGAAAAACAGAAAGGGAAAGGGGTTGACTGTGGGAAACACAGTAGGTCATAGTTGGGGCTTGGCTATAATCCAGCCATCTCTGGCCTCTAGGACAATTGCTGCCTTCAGTTTTGACCTCTGGTATTCTGAACTCTGTCAGGCCTTCTTTGCTCACTTATATTCTCAGAGTCACAGAAACTTAGAACAGAACCCCCCCCCAGAGAAGTGAACGTTCCACTCCTAACCTCATCTCCTGTTTCTGGCCCCAGCTGCCTGCCATGACCCAGCCCTGGGTTTGTGCCTGGGAGCCCGATGCTCTCCATCTCCACCTCCACCCCTTCCCTAGCCAGAGGGTTCCTGCCCCAAAGCCCTGGTTTTCAAAATGTGGTTCCAGGACCAGCAATGTCAGTATAGTCTGAGAAATGGCTAGAAATGCAAATTCTCTGGCTTTACCTGAGACCTGCTGAATAAGAAACTCTGGGTAGAGGGTGAGCAGCAATCTGTGTTTTAACAAGCCCCCAGGTGCTTCTGACTCAGGCTACAGTTTATGAACCACTGCCCTAAACCATACCAACTCAGACCAAGCCCTGGTAGGGAAAGGCCTTTCCTTGGCTTCCCTGGTCCCCAGAGAGCAGAGCGTAACCTCCAAGGACCTCGGTAAGGATCCTGGAAAACTCCAGACACAAAATCTTCAGAGATCCTTGTAGCTCAGCAGGTTCCAGTTCCTTGAACTTGGTGCCACCTGAACCCTGAAGTTAATTTACATTGTATCATTTCATTAGTCAGCCTAGTCGATAGATGATGCAATTTTATAAAACAGACCTGGGCTGGGCGGTTTTTCCAGTCTCCTGTTGTATCTATCAAATACCCCACCTCTGAAACAAATCCCAGCAGGAGGAGGTCTGTAGGAAGCCTGGGGGAGTCTGGAAATGTCTGAATCTTACCTCAGTCCACTTAGGTCGAGGTGGGGTCCTTTCAGCGCATCAAAAGAAGTTCTTTAATTGAGTTTAATAGCTTGATTCCAGTATACGTTCTTCCGAAATCCATCTGTTTTTTGGATTTCTCATCCAGAGTGATGTGGGCATAACTCAGGGTTGACCTCAGAGTTGCTGCCCTGAATAATTCCCAGGAATGCCATTGAGCAGTGCAAGGTCTGCATGGCCCAAAGCGGTGGTCCTAGGAGGAGGAGGGTAACACCCTCTTTCCTGCCTGCCACCCCCCGCTGGGCCTACAGATGGACAGGAGCCCCTCAAAATGTGCCCCTTGGGAGGCTGGCTGAGAGAAGGCGGGTTGCTCTCTGCCTGCCACTGACCAGGGGAGTGCGGCAAGTCTCCCTGTTGCGTCTCCTGTCATGGTCATGGTTCACACTGTGTCCGTGGTCCTCAGCGAGGGTGGAGATAATTCGGGCACCCACTCGCTCCCTCACTCACCCGCTCAGCCCAGGCGGCCGTGTCAGCTGCTGTGGCAGCCCTCCATCCATCCTCGTCATTCAGGGGCCTCTGAAAGTATGCCTGTCAATATAATGCACGGCCTGTTGAGGGGAAGTGACATTTTGAATAGTGGACACTTTTCCAGGAGCATTCATCCTAGGTCAGCCTCATGATAAATAAATACATTTGGCATCTGAAGTCAGCAGGCAGGATACAATGACTGAAACGCAAGCACAGATGCACAGACCATAAGGCTGACTTGACAGGGTGGAGGTAGGAGGTGAGGGAAAGGGGGAGAGGGGAGGCTCTGCGAGCAGATTTGGGGGGGCATTTATTCCCCCTCTTCCTGGTACCCCTAGGGAAAGCAGGAAGCAAATGATGCCGCAATTTCCATTTGTCCCTGAACCACAAGAGGGTCCTTTCTTTCTGTCACCCCTTCTGCTCCTCACCTATCCCTCCTCCCCACAAAAACCCCCAGTCCCCATCTTAATTACCCCTAACAGTGCCCTAAACAAAGTATTTATAAGGCTTACTGCGTTTGTCTTCCTGTTCCTATTAATAAAGTCTGGGAATGTAGGGAAGAAATATGGGTGGGTGACAGGGTTTTTAATGGTGCCTCACCTTAAATGCATTTTAAAATATGTAAATCAATAAAAAAATTATTTGTAATAGCAGCCTAAGAGTGCTGGTTAGCCTGGCACGGAGTGAAATGCACGCTACAAGCCCTATTACCATACATCCTGGGAGCTGTAGTTAGGATTAATCTGTCAAAGGGGATGGTTTAGTGTTGATGAATATGACATGTGACCATTAACGATGTTGATTTTATCTCCCGAGATTAGCATGATTTACTTCGGATGGATAATAATGTCATTTGCTTGATGCAGTAGATCTGTTTACGAGCTGATTAAATTGTAAGGCCTTGCCTCATTTCATGCTATTTGGTTTACAGCTTCATTACCACAATCACAAAAGCTGGGGAAATGTCCCACATTCCATGTCACAATAAATCACTGCTTCACGTTGCTGGGATGGATTTTAGCAGTCCTGCCCAGCAAGGACCGTTCTTGGCTCCCCACTAATCTGTGATCCAGAATACATTAGGGGGATCTTCAGGAACACCAGAATGAGGGGGGCCAGGAATCCTCTTGGATCTTTTAATTGAGATTAAGGAAGTCCTTGAGTAATTAGCTGTAACAAATTGCCTTATTATTTAGACAGTGAAGTCACTGTTTTTGTTGCAAGGATGATTACCATAAATATGCAGAAAAGTGACACTCAAGGAACCAGGAGGGAAGCTTGGAAGCCAATATCATTGTCACCCCATTATCCTTTGCTCTGGGAGAGGGGCAGTTGGAACGCAAGGTATATGGAGGACCTGTGTGGGAGGTCCTCAACCCTGCCATGGTGTTTTAAGGGGAGTGGGAGGAGGTGTGCCCCGATGCACTCACAACATCATGCCGGCCACCTCAGCACCTCTGGGTGGGATGTGGTTGAAGGGGAGGGGAGAGAAGAAACCTCCTGGCATCTGGGTCAAAGGAGAAGTGTCTAAACCACATTTCTACATTTTTAGTAAAACCTAAGAGATTTTGAGTTCTTAACTCCTGCCAGATTGTGTTCTCACCACTGATACAACCCTAGGAGACTGGCATTGTTACTCTCATCCGACGTTACAGATGACAAGGCCAAGGCTGGGGACAGGGATGTTTAGCAATGTGGCCAAGGTCACAGAGCCAGGCAGTGATAGAGCTGGAATTTGAACCCAGACAATGGGGCCCAGAATTTGGCCCAGGACCTATTATACCGAGCTTGCCATTTGGCTTGGGCTGAGGCCATTTCAGCAAAGAGGCAAGGAGGGAGAATTTTCAGGCCTTCTCCAATTCTTACTCCTAAACTGAAGCCTGTGACTGTGAATAGGTGCTTCCTGCAAAGAATTTAAGATGAACAGTAACCAGGAGCACTGAGGCCAGGTCTCAGATGGGAACTTCAGTAAGATTTTGTAATGAGTACAGTCAGAGAAGATGTAAGACTCCATGTACTTCCTCAAGGGCAGGCCTCTGGAAAGAACTATACTCTCAAAGGCAAAGGAAGCCTTTCCTTGCTCCTCAGCTCAGCATCTCCCCAGGACACCAAAGAATAAAGGGGAGAGATTGTTGCCTTCTAAAAGCTCTGTAGGAGAGGTAACTCCAGAATTCCCAGTTTCCATGCAGTTACCCTTCTAAACTGGAAATCGGGTCCTCCAGTATCTGTATCCCTTAACCAGACTCATTATTATGTCCTTAGAGCAGAGATCCCTTGTGGCTCTCCAATCTCCATTCCTCTGTTTTTCCTGTACTAGAACCCTGACTTGAACTGATCCTAATAAAATAAAGACTACATTTCCCAACATTGCTTGAGGCTAGGTGAGATATATGATGAGATATATGACTAATATGGGAACCATTTATTGAGCAGCTACTCTGAGCCAGGCCCTGCACTAAGCATTGATTGGGGTGAAGATACATAAGATGCAAACAATGTCCTTAGCCAGCCAAGCTGCTGTTCTGTCCTTCAGTCACTGATCTGGCAATCTGTCAGGTGTGAATTGATTTATCAGTCAATCAGCATGCTGGCTATTTGACCAATAGCCAGACATGTGCGCTGTAGGCATTGGTCCTGTTACTTAACTCTCAGGGAGCATAGATGGGGGTAATTTGACCACAGTCCAAGGCAGGTAGAATTTGATGCCAGGCATAGGGATAAACCCCTAAGAAATATGCATGCTTTTATCTTACAGCATACATGAAAATTAACTAAAGACGTAAACATAAGGCCTGACACCATAAAACTCCTAGGAGAAAACATAAGGAAAAGTCTCCTTGACATTGGTATTGGCAATGATTTTGGTGGTGGTGATGGGGGGGAAATAACACCAAAGGCAACAAAAGGGAAGAAATGCAAAAAATATGCAAGTGGGATCACATCAAATGAGAAAGCTTTTGTATAGCAAAGGAAACCATCAGCAAAATAAAAAGGCAACTTATAGAATGGGAGAAAGTATTTGCACACCATCGGTCTGATGAAAGGTTAATATGCAAAATATACAAGGAACTCATACAACTAAATAGCAAAAAACCAAATAACCTACTTAAAAATGGGCAAAGGACCTGACTAGACATTTTCCCAAAGAAGACATACAAATGACCAACAGGTACATGAAAAGTGCTCAGCGTCACTAGTCATTGGGGAAATGCAAATCAAAACCACCACAATGAGATATTACCTCCCACCTGTTAGAATGGCTATCATCAAGAAGATGAGATTGTAAGTGTTGGCGAGGCTGTGGGGAAGGCAGAACCCTTGTGTACTCTAGCTTGGAATGTAAATTGGTACTGTCATTAGGGAAAACAGTGTGGAGGCTCCTCAAAAAATTAAAAATGGAACCACCATATGATCAAGCAATCTAACTTCTGGGTTGAAGGAAATGTAATCAACATCTCTAAAAAGTATCTCTACTCCCATATTCATTGCAGTATTATTCGTAATAAGCAAGGTATGAAATCAGTCTATATGATCATGTGTCTATGGATGGAGCATGGGATAAGGAAACACACACACACACACACACACAAACCACACAGAGGAATATAATTTGCAACAATATGGATGAACCTGGAGGACATTATGCTAAGTGAAATAAATCAGACAGAAGAGCAAATGCTATGTTATATGACGTATATAATGAGTTTAAAGTAGTTAAACTCATAGAGGCAAAGAGTAGAATAGTGATTATGGTGGTTTCCTGGGGCTGGGGGAGTAGGGGAAATGGGAGATGTTGGTGACAAAGGCTATAAGGTTATAAGATAAGTACGTTCTGGGGTTCTAATGTACAGCATGATGATTATAGTTAATAATACTGTATTGTATACTCAAAATTTGCCAGAAGAATAGATCGTCCATGTTTTCACCAAACACACACACACACACACACACACACACTCAAGGTAACCAAAGAAGATGAAGGATGCATTAATTAATGATTTTGGTGAATATTTCACACTGTATCCCAATAATGCTCTGGCTGTGTAGCCACGTCCACCCCCTACCAAAGACCATTCCCTGCTGCTTTTTGGGGGGCTCCTGGCACTGGAGCCATGCCCTCTCTGTGGTCTCTTGTGCGCCCAAGATGTGGCACCTCTGACCACCTCTCCATCCTTGGTCTCCTGTATGATTAGGGGGAAGTGAATATATAAAAGGGAACACAGACTTTCCTATCCCCTATATTTGGAGACTCTTTCTTTTCCTCAGCGTCTCTGCCACCACACTGATCTCTTGGCCTTCTGGGTACTGAGACAGTGAAGATGTACAACCTGGAAATGTTCTTTGTGGGATGGACTTTGAGGCCAAGCCAAGGGCCCAGCTTGAGAGGATCAGAGAGGGGATGATCCTGGGGTGTCCAAAGCCTGGTCAAAGCTGTGAGCTAAAGGCTAGGAACACAGCTAATGGGTCATGTTCTAGATAGTTTGGGGCATTCTCCCGGGAGGGTAAAAGGGATTCTGGACTGTATTTGTCACCTCGTATTATGGGGGGGGGGAGTCTCTAAAATTTAGTGGCTTAAAACAATAATGACATTCATCCTGTTTGTGTATCAGCGGTTTGGGTGGGGCTTTGTGGAGAGGGCTCCTCTCTACTCCACTCATCATCAGCTGGGGCAGCTCAAAGGCTGGAGACTGGAATCTTCTGAGTCTTGCCACTCCATACTGCAGTTTGATGGCACTGTTCACTGGGACTTCCGCTGGGGCTGTCGCTGGAACATCTGGGGTGTCCTGTCTGTGTGACCGCTTGGCTTCCTCAGAGCATGGGGATTTAAGAGTGAGCATCCCTAGGGGAGGCAGTATTGCCCGTCTTGACAGTCTTAGAGGTCACATGGCATCACTTCTGCTCTGATCACAGCCCTGCCCAGTTCATGGGGAGGGAATGTAGACCCCACCTGCTGAGGGACGAGTGTCAACTTCATAACGTAAGAGGAGCATGTGGGATGGGCTTTATTGGTGCTGCCATCTTTGGAAAATGCTATAGGCAAAATGACTGTTCCTCAAAAGCCTTCCTCAAGAGTTTCAAGCTCCACCCTAATCCAGTTTTGTGCTTTGGTTTTCTCTCTCTGGGTACATGTCCCTGACACCCCAAGTTTCGACTCTCTTTTCTCTGCTTACAACTCACAAATTTTTGTCAATACCCTAGAGGCATTGGAAACTCAACCCATACAAAACCTACACTCTGTATTTCTCTGCCAAAGTCTGCTGTCCCTCAGAATTCTTTCCAGGTGCCCAGATGTGGCAGACTGCTGGTTAGCCTACCATTTTTAAATCTATACCCCCCCTTCCTCCTTGCACGTGGCCGCTGGGGCAGAAACTACATGCCATAGCTGTGTGTGGCCAGGTGACTATGAGTGACTTCTTCCTTGCTTGTCCAGAAGGACATCACTTGCCCGGGACTTTGTCCCTTTCCCCTGGGACTAGTGCCCATATTTGATCACACTGATGAGTACAATTATCTAGAGGATGAAGGAACACCAAAATGGAAGGAACTTGGAGCCCTACATGACATCACACAGCTGTGCAGCCTCACCAGCATTGACAACAGAGACCTGAGAGAAACTTATGTCTGATTTAAGTCACTGTTTGAGGGCTTCTTTGTTCCAGCAGTATAGCTTATAACATAAGCTAAACACCTCGAGATGATATTTGCCTTCCCTTCCCCCTTTCTAGTCCCTGCCTTTCACTGAATCCAGCCCATTACACCTTCTCACTGTCCCTTGGAACTGTCCTTGCTTTACCTGTCTTGCAACCTCTCCTCTGCTTCCAGCTCTCCCCTTCTCTTGTCTAAACCATCTGACCTCTGAAAGGTCCCTTTCTCCAGTCGCTTGATATTCCATACCATAATGGTATTCCTCTGCTCAAAGACCTTTGATGGCTTCCCACTGCTTATCAAAGAACAAGACACCATCTATTCCCACCATATTCTCATCCATTCCCTCTGCTACAGCCATATCCCCACCAAGCACCCTCATGGGCTGTCCCCATTCCATGCCTTTGATCCTGCTGATCCCTCCTCCTCACTTCACAATTCCCCATTTTTTACCCACCAAATGCATATTTATCGCCAAGCCCAGATCAAGGGTTCCCTCCTCCTTAGTGATTTCCACATCCTTTTATGGGAATTAATCCTGTGCCCCCACTGTGATAGCTTTTATCACAACCCACCTTAAGGCAACACCTATTTCCATGACCCACTAGACTGGACAGTAAGTGCTCTGAAGGCAGACGCCACTTCCTGGTCATCTTCCTACTGGCTTCATGCTGAAGAGAATGCTGTGTGTGCAGCAAAAGCTCATTCCATGCTTGCCAGTGAAAACACTCACTTTCCCTATCTGGAGGATCACAGCTCTGACTGGGCAGTGGTCTTGCCATAGGTGACAAAGGTTGTCTTTGTTCTTACCTGAGGGACCTCCCTAGGGAACTCTAAGGGAGGCAAGAGGAGCTGCCCTTCTCACACTTCCCCAGGGACTAAGGAGCCACTCTGAGAGGTAGTACCTGTGAATTGAAGTATGTAGGTTTTACAAGCATGCGCTCTGGAGTCAAACAGCTCTGGCCTTGAATTTCAGCCCACCACTTACTAGCTGTGTGACTTCAGGCATGATACTAACCTCTCTGAATCTCAGCTTTTCTTTTAGTTACATAAGATTAATACAGTCCCGGGGCACCTGGGTGGCCCAGTGGGTTTAAGCTTCTGCCTTCGGCTGGGGTCATGATCCTGGGGTCCTGGGATCGAGCCCTGCATGGGGCTCTTTGCTCAGCGGGGATCCCACTTCCTTCTCTCTCTCTGCCTGCCTCTCTGCCTTGCTTGTGATCTCTGTCTGTCAAATAAATAAATAAAATCTTAAAAAAAAGATTAATATAGTCCTTATCTCCTAGAGATCATATAGGGATGAAGAACCATAATATAAAGAAATATAAAGCTCTTGACATAAGGAGAATGCTTACAAAATGGGAATCATCATCATCATCATCAATATCTGGTTTCTTTCCTATGGCTGAGACTCCACCTGGTGGGAGAGCCCCAGGGCAGCCTCCACTCTAGGTCTGGCCCACTGGAATAATTGCCATCAGGTGGGGTTTTCCTATAGATGGAAGTTTGAGGATGTGTGTTGTCATGACTGGTGTGGCCTCAGCCTGGCAGTTTGCTGGGGACTTGTAGGAGGTAGTGCCAAGGTGGGGCTGGGGGGAGGGGCCAGCTGCCTGTGGCTAACCCCAAAGGGGCAGGGTTAAATGGGCTGGATGGCATCAATAGCCAGAGATCCAAAGTCAGGACATAGAACAGAGCAGGCTGCAGAAGCTGCTAGGTGGCCAAGGCTCCCCACATCAAGTGGGCTGTTCTCATCACTCGGCTGGGCTGGATCTGCTTTGGTGTGGAGGATATCAACCTGCCCAGTAGAAGGGACCCAAGCCCCCACTTAACCAGGCTTTGGTTCTAGCAGATGGAAGGTACTGAGGGCAGTGGAAAGATGGCCTGCCTACAGTGGGGGCAGAGAGGGAGGTTCTCTCCCTAAATACCCCATACACTAAGAATGGGCACAGCAGAGCTTATCACCCTCCTCCCGGCACTGTCAGCGAGGAAGCTCCCTGCTTCTCACTGATTCAGGGCCTGAGCTGCTGGATCTGTGGGCTTCAGCCAGCTAGACAGGGTGAGAATAGGTGGGTTAAATACCACTTAAATAGGTGGTATTTAACAAACGGCTCTCTGTGGGAGGAAGCCTTAATTTGTAGTGTTTGCCAATGATGTTTGTGTAAATACTCCTGCCATGGCTGATTTGAAGCTGTCAACATAAGGCCACAGAATGAGAAGCTGGGAAGAAGTGTGCCCAATTTTGTGAGCCAGTCTGAACTGATCCCAGCACACCCCTGGGGTGGGAGCGGGGTGGGGGGGGTGGTAATGGTGTCTGACACCTATGTGAGGGGAGAAGGGCAGATGTCTATGTCTTCTGTGTGGTAAAAAGCACAAAAATAATGCCTCTGGAGTCTAATGAATTCCCAGCTCTGCCATTTGCTGGCTGTGTGACCTTGGGCAAGTCACTATACCTCCCTGTGCCTTAGTTTCCTCATCTACAAAGCGGGGCTAATTATAGTGCCCACTTCATAGAGTTCTTCTGAAGGCTGCATACTGGCTTGTGGTAGATTGACATACATGTTATTTATTGCAGTTAATCACAGAGACGTTGGAATGTTGCTTTGGTCAGAATAGTTTAGAACTGAAATCCAGAATCCCTCATGGCATTTCCCAAAGGCATGGTCTTGTTATATTTAATCTTGGATTTCCTTCAAGATTGAGGATTTTAAATCCACAGGTCCATGAACTACCTGAACTTATTTTCCGAATGTTGAGTATGTGTGCTTATTTCTATAAAGAGGGGCAGTAGCTTTTATCGGCTTCTCAAAAAAAAAAAAAAAAAAAAAAAGGCTGTGGTTTCTGCATCCTTCCCTCAACCCACAAAAGGCTTAAGAACTAGTGATGTGGAGGGTGTAGAATTCCCACACCACAGGAACTGCCCCTGGAGGATGTGGGGGAGAGGAGTTGTTCGTAGAGTGTGTGGAAGGAAAATGGCAGAGTCACAGAGAGATCTGCAAAGAGGTTGGCAAGAATTCTTAAATGCCTCTCCTTTGTGGAGACCTAAGGCTGAGTAAGCGTCTGACAACAGGGCAATGGAAATATTCACATTCACGCATCCCTTCCTGATTTCTCCTTACCCCTCCAGGTCAGAGAGTGTCCTCCCTTCTCCGGCTTCTCCCCTGGGATCCTTACCCTCCTGGATCCCACAGAGGCAGGCTCTGAGAGCTCCTGCTTTGCCAGAGGCAGGATTCAGACCCCCTCAACGGTTGCTCTTATTCGCTGATGCCACTTGTGTTCTTTTTGGTTGTTTTGTTTCTTTTAGGTTTCTGGAGTTACACTATAATTATTTAAGGTAAGGTTAGCACAGAGTTGTTTTCGCATCGGTCTGCCTCTGTTTTGAGTTGGAGGCTGCATTCAGTTTTTTATTTATAACATGGAAGGGGTGGCGGGTAAGTTTACAATGCTTCTCCCTTTCCACCCACTTGTTTTTTGTTTTTGTTTTTGTGTTAAATTTAAAAGACCATCCCTTCCTCTTCCTGGCTTCTTGTTGTGCATGGAGTTCAGGGCCGAAGTAAAGAGTTTTTTATAGGGGGAAAAATTCCTCTTGACAGATTTCACCCTAAATCATCGCAGCATACAACTCCAGGGGCACCTAAAAGGAACAAAACCCACCAACCTTGAACTACAACTTCTGAGGGCTTCAGAAGTACCACCCCTGCCCATTCTATCAATACAAATCTGTGGTTTAGAGGTAGAAGTCACCATTCAGTGACCTCCTGAAAGGCCACCAACAAAAGAGCTCTCTTAGGACCCCCGTTCTGGTCGACCCCATCTGTGGACTGCAGGGCAGTCTACTAATGTTCTGTCCCAGCTCCCACCTTTCCAATTCCCCTAAGTAACAGAACCCTGAATTTATTTGAGGCAGCAGTGTGCCCAGCCAGACATGATGGTTCCCAGTCTCCCTGGCGGCTAAGCATGTCATGTGACTAAGTTCTACCCAATAAAGTAGAAGCTGAAGAATTTTATGCGTGGATTCCAGAAAGACTCATGAAAATGGAGGGGACACTTTTAACTTCCTTGTTTTGCTCCCTCTTCCTTGCTGCTCAGGGTGAGTTAATGGGAGCTGAGCTCAAGCAGCCATCTTGGACTCAGAGATGCTGTGAGGATGAAAGCTTCCAAGTTGAGGTGGCACAGTCCAAGACAGAACCATCTGGGTCCCTGATGATGGAGGGCCATCCTCAGCCTGGACTGCCCACCTCCAGACGGAGAGAACATTTATCTTCTTCAAGCTACCATTTAAGGGTCTGATTCATAGACACTTACTCAGCCCCAAGTTTTGCACTGTGGACAAAGACAGTCCCAGTTCCTCTAAGGCCACTGTTAGTTTTCCTCCTACTCTTTGAAAGAATAGCCTCATCCAAGATGGCCCAATTCTTTTACATCTTTCTCCCCTTCTATCTTTTCTTTTTTTGTTTTCCTCTGCCTTCCACTCTCTTCCTCCCACTCTTCTTTCCTTTATTCTCTTTCCTCCCTCTCACATTTATTGAACATCTACTATGTTCTGGGTACCATGCTAGCTGCAAGGACTAGAAATAGATACAGAAGACAGACCCTCTTCCCCATTGCATGAGTATGGGCGGTCAGGAAAATGTAAAGAGAAATGATGGCAGGATGGACAGCTGCTCCAGTAGCAAAGAGAAGGACAGTGATTCCGATGGGAAGGATCTTTGGGCTTCCAGGAGGAGGTAACACAGGCCTGAGATTTAAAGCAGGAGTTTTAAATTGCTAGTAATTAGGAAAAGAATACAGAGGACATAGATTCCAAGCATAGGGACTAGCACAGTAATTAAGGATTTGAGCTCTGGACCACAGAGTTACTTCTCTCTAGTCCTCAGCTCCCCTACTTGTAAAATGAGTCTAGTAATGGTAATAAGACTAGATGAGTGACTGGAAAGTGTGCCATACATGCTCCTTATTAACATTATTATTGTTGGTAAATGTGCTGCTCACCCAAGGTATGCACAGCCTGATACCGGTTTTGGAGACAAGTGTCACAGAGGTTATAAGTGACTTGTTCATAGTCACACAACTATGAAGAGGCACTAGCCTCATCCCTAGTCCAGTGACCTTTATACTTCTGCCTTCTGCCTTTGCAGTAAGTGTGGAGAGAATGCAGCTTGAGGGAAATATCATTGTGTGGTGGTGGTGGTGGGGAAATCTGGACGGCTTCCTGTAGAGATGAGGTGTTTTGTTTTGTTTTTGAAGAGATGAGTTTTGAGGGAAGGGGAGCTTGGAAGGCATTTCAGGGAAGGAGTGTATGATGAGCGTGACATACCAAGGTGTTGGGGACTAGCTGGCTGGCACAGGATCTGAATTGTAGGACTGTTGAGACATGAATTGGGACAGGCAAAGAGGGGCCAGATTAGACGATGAACCATGATGATGCACTCTGATGGCTAGGTGATGGAGTGAGAATTTGAGTTTGGGCAGAGGAAGGCCCAGTTAGTACTTGAGCAAGAGGGTTGATCATAATAAAACAAAATTTTGGGAAGAAGGAAAGAAGTCTGCCTTTACTAAGAGTCAATATGGGCCAGAAAGTAGGTTAGGCATTTTCACATTATTTTATTTGATAAGATTGAAACTCATAACAACCCCATTGAGTTAGTATTAATGTTCCCATTTTACAGATGAGAAAACTGAGGCCCAGAGAAACCGAGTCACAGAGTTGAGCCAGTGATGGAGCTGAAAGTTCGATTTAGATCAGCCTGACCCCAAGTCTGTGCTCTTTCCACTGCACCGTGTGGCTTTCAGTTGTTTTCACAGAAGTCCCTTGTGCTGTGGGTTTCCCCATGAGATGTTGCTGCCTTGCAAGGGGTTGAAGAATCTTTTTTGCAGGCTAGACACCCCCAGGGCAAAAACTGGGGTCCCTCAGAGCAGAAAGGGCTCAGTGTTCCTGTGACTTTGGGGAATCCCCAGCACAGGGTAGGGTGAAGTACTTGGGCTCTGGGCTTCATGGAAATGGGTTTATATCCTCACTTTGCTTGAACTTGAGCAATGTCCTTAAGTCTTACTGAGCCTCAGCTGAGGCAAGGTAGCATGATGAGCCCTGGATTAGGAGGCAGTCTTGGCATAGGTTCAAACCCCAGCTGGAAGTGACAAATGCCTAAAGAGGTGAAATGATAAGATATGCGTGTTCATTTCAGAATAAGGGGTGGGAGGTGAGTTGGAGGGGGCAGAAGGGAAACAAGATTGGCGGTAAGTTCCTAACAGAGGCTGGGTGATGGGTTTATGGGGTCTATTATACCATTCTTTCTACCTCTGTGTATGTATGCAAATCCATAATAAAAAGTAAAACAATAATAACAATAGCAACAACACTGAGAACTTAAAAAAAAAAAACAACCAAATCCACAGACAACAAATATGTCCAGCACACTGTCTCCCAGCTGAATCAGACAGTCTGGTTCCCGGCCATCCTTGTGCTTTGTAACATCCCAAGGGAGAAAAGGTCAGCCTGAGCTTTGTAGTCACTCTGAACACGCCCAGGCCTCTAGCCTTCGTGGGTGAGGAACCCTAAGCTGATACGTGCAGAAGAGGACATTGGCTGATCTCCCAGGGACAAGTTTCACCTTCTCTGCACCTTGTACAGGTTTTCTGAAGCACAAGGAGTTCATCAACTAGAGGGGCTTTTTTTCGTCTGCCTTTCCGTACTGCTTACAGACCACCTGGCACAAAGACGCCGGGATCACTGTCATCACCAGAGGTACAGAAGGGGTCAGGAGCCGAATGGAGAGAGTCTTGCGCTTTCAGTTGAGGTCTTGCCACTGACTTCCAGGACTTAGCCTCAGTTTCTCCATCTCTGTCAGGGCCGAGTAAAGAAATGGACAGCCTTTGACAAGGGGTAGGCCCTAGGGGACCACTTTAGAATGACAGACAAGGTGATGTGTCGGAGCGTTGGGGGTGGCGGTGGGAGCCTGTAGTGGGGGAGGAGCCCGTGACATCTGGGCCAACTCCTCTGGGACAGAGAAACAGAGCAAAAGGAACACAACAGCAGAAGCTAAAGGGTGGAGAGCCACAGAGGACATGGTTCACAGCAGGAGCGGAGCGAAGAAGTACAGAGAGGGGACTCCCAGACACCGCTCCGCCGGCGATAGTGGAGGCTCCGGCTGGCTGGCGGGGTGACCACTCAACCCGCGGCCAGCGCCAGGGCCTGGGTTCCTGTTCTCCTTCGCGCTCTGGTGGGCTCTGCAGCGCCGCCTGGCGGACACGCCGTTCTTTACTCCGGCGTCCGCGGCGGCGGTCCGGGTTTCTGGGATCCCGCGCAGATCCGGAGAAAACCGGAGAAAGCCGCGGAGCGCGCGGTAAGGGTGGGCGTTCGTGCCGCGAGGCAGACTCGCACCTGGGGCCTGGATGCGTAGCACAGGCTGGCATCCTGTCCTCCCTAACTCCGCGCCCGGCTGACTCAGTTCCATCCAACACGTCGGGGAACCCTTTCTCCCTCTAACCCCCACGTCCTCAGCTCCGGCATTTTGCCGCTTCGGAACACCTTATCCGGGAAGGAGGTCTCATTAAAATTTCAAGGCGTTTGGTTTTGATTTTTGTTAATAAAATACCAAGAGTGGGCGTGAAGGCACGAACTTGTCCAATTTGTCTCCCTTCGGGTCTCAGACCTGAAATTCCAGGGCGGGGTATCTTCTAGGCCCTTCCCCGCTCTAAGGAGTCCTGGTCGGCGAGACGTGATGGCGCAAGGACCCCGGTCCGAAGCCACGCGGCTAAGAGTGGCCAGGGGCGTGTGGCTTGTGCTGGGGAGAGGGTGAGCGGGGCCTGCCTTGGCTCTCGCGTTCCAAGCCCTGGGCCCTGGAGCGGCGAGGACGCGAACCGCACCACCTCCTGGAACGTCCGCCCCTCCCGCTGGCGGGGGTGCCCTGTGACGGGGGTCTGTCCCGGAGTCTGGGGATGACAAGCTCCCCATCGGCCGGGGTTCTCGAGGAGCCAGGCCCAGCCAGGCCCAACCCAGCTTCTCTTAGCCGCAGGAGAGGGGGAGCGGTGCTGCGGCGTCCCAGGACACCGCAGGCCCACTGGGGTCCTCCTGCCGCCGCCAGCTCCCGTTCCCTGAGTCGGGGAGTGCGGGCCTGAGGGTCGGAGGCGATGGAGCCCGAGTCTCCACAAAGTGGTCTCCGGGTGGAGGCCCGAGAGCTCCCGCAGCGTCCCGTCCGTCGCCGGGGCTACTCTGCGTGCAACCCGTGAGGTTGACGCTGGGAGGAGAGTGGAAAGTCTCAAAGTCGCCAGGCCCTAAGCTAATGGCGGCGGGAAAGGCGCGGTTGACCGACCGAGGCCCGAGGCTGAGGGCGGCCTCAGCGCGGCGGTGAGCCTCCGGAGGCAGCAGGGGGAGCTTGACGCCGAGGGAGGCGGGCCGTTGGGAGAACCCAGAACGGCCTGACCCCAGAGAGAGGGGAGTTCGGGGTGCGCGCACAGCGCCGCGGCTCCGTGGTGCCGGGGTCCCGGGAAAGTGGCGCACTGGGCCCAGAGCTCCCGGGCACCAGGGACGGCGAGCGCCCAAAGAGCCGGAAGACCAGAGCTCGCGCCCAGGGCTGCTGGAGCATGAGTATCTGCGTTGGGGGTGGGGGGTGGACGAGTGGGCCTCGGCCCCCACCTATCCCCAAGGAAGGTTAGGGCTCTTCTCTGCGTGGTTCCATCGGAGCTTCCTGCGGCTCAGTCAGTCCCGCCGCTCAAGCTGGGGAGACGGGAGCCCTGCGCACCGCGGGGATGCGCGTCCTGACGGAGGGTCCCGCCGCGCCTTTTGCGATCGGAGCTTGCAGCCCAGCACAAGAGCTCAGCGCCCACCTGGCTGCCCCGGCGAGACCGAGAATGGGCTCCAGGACCCTCTTGGGGCCGAATCTGAAGGGGCTTGCGGGTCTCGTGCCCCGGCGCGCTCTCCGGCGGCGCAGACTGGGGTAGAGCTCGGGCTGCAAAGAAATCTGGACGCGGAAAAGCAGCGGCGGCGCGGACCAGCCACGAGCCGGGACTCCGGAGAGAGGAAGGAGCCCGGGCTTGGTGTGGTCAGGGGTGGGCCCCGGCAGCCAGAGGGAGAAAAGGAGAGCGAACTTACTTTTTCCTGAGGTGCAAGAAGGTTCCCGCGCACTCTGCCCAGGCCCGTAGCAGATTCCCAAGCACTCACCGTCCCTCAAATCTGTCCCGACTGCCCGACCGGGACAGGGGATGCTTGGAAAAGCAAAGACAGGCACAGCGGACAGTGGCACCTTTCCGGGGCTAAAGCCTCGGGAGAGTCTGGGACTTCGCCGCTCTCTATACAAAACAAAAGCCAGAGTCTCAAAAATCTCAAGAGGGAAATAATGATTTTTAAAAATCGTTTTTTTCTTTCTTTCACTTTTAACAAACCGTGTGCCGGGAGAAAAACTAAAAACTAAATGAGCGATTGCTCAGGACACTGTCTACAAATCGTGAAATCCCCTGTTTAAAAATATTTTCCCCAAGGCCAACCCCACGACTGGTCAGCCCTTTGCTTCTTCCTGAAAAATCACAACAAAAGCAATAGGAAATGCAGCCACGGTCCTGGGAAGTAGGAGTAGCCGTGAGGCCCAGGGAACCCACTGCGGCCGAAACTGCCATGCTCTTCCTTTCTCTTTAACCAAAAAATAAAAAAGATAAGAAGAAGAAGTAAAACCTTTTAATACATCAAATATACGGAATTTTAATCTTTAAAGCGATACATTGTCTATTATTTTAGTACATGACGTAAACCTTACTTGTCCCCTTCTCAGCGGGTGGACTTAAAAATTAAAAATAGTTGTGTTCCTTTTAAAGAACAAAATAAGGCAAATGAGGTTTTGGAATAAAATTGTTTTTCCTTTTTTTTTTGTTTTCTTCCAGAATACATACAAAAAAATACCCATTCTCTTTCGATGGTATACACCTTAAAAATAATTGCAATTTGAAATCAGAGCTGACAAATTGTGACTTGTTTTGTTTTGTTTTTTCATTTTTTTGTAACAAACATGCATGTAAATTTGTGTTTCAATCAGACATTAAATAAGAACGTACAATACAATAATAGCAATTTTAAAGTAACATTAAAGAGAAGACCTCTAGTTCTGTGGCGGTTTTGTATTTATTTATAATCTACAAGGGACGGGAGGGTTTGTTTTCCACATTTTTACCCTCAAGATTTAATTTTTTTTTTTTTTACCCCTCCTCCTTTTTACCTACGGAGTTCAAACTAAATAATGCACTTTTGAACCACGGGTCCGCTTGGAGCTAACATAAATAAATACCAGTGTCCACCGATGCAGTCCTCAGATGAACACTTTCTCAATTAATTTTTCCTTCTTTTTCTATAAAAAGTCAAATGATATTTTTTCAACTTTTATAAAGTTTGGGTGGGTGGGGAGGTGAGAGGTGGGGGAAAGGGGAGTTTCCCACCGGGTCTCGGTCGCTGTTTTGGGTAGATAGATACGGTATATATATTTTTCCTTTCCTGGCCCGGGTCATCCCCACGCGCGAGTGACAGTAGCCTCTGCCCTGTTTCCACCCCTCCCTCGGCCCCTCCCTCCCCCCTGCTCCTCTCTCTCCCTCGCTAGCCCTCCCCACCGCCCTCACTGATACCCCAGCGCCGAGGCCGTGGTCAGTCTCTGTCCGTAGAGGGCGTAAGGGGAGTAGTAGGGTCCGGTGGCGGCGGGCACAGGCACAGGAGCGCCGGGTGTGGGGAGCGGGCTCTTGGAGTAGGGGTGGTAGCGGCTGCTGAGTCCCAGCGCGTGGTGGGGGCTGCGCAGCGCCAGCGTCCCGGGACTGCCCGGAGCGCCCGACGTGGGGATGTGCATGTGGCAAGCCATGGCGGCCGCTGCGGCGCTGGCCAGGGACGATGAGCTGGGGTAGCCCGACAGCAGTTTGTCTGTCCCGGGGAAGGCCGTATGGGTCCGCAAGTGGCTCAGCAGCTCTTCGGAAGTGGCGAAGCGCTTGTCGCAGGGCCCGTTGGCCGACACCCAGTTGCAGATGTGGGGGAGCGGGTCGTTAGGGAGCATGAAGCCGTAGGGGTAGAGGGGGTGGCCGGCCAGGGAGGGCGGCGTGGCGCCGGCAGCGGCGGCAGCTGTTAGCGATGAGTGTACGCCGTGCAGCGGGTGCGTAGGGTACACCAGCGGGTATCCTGACTTGAGCGCCGCGGCCGCCGCGGCCGGATCGTGAGCGCACGAAGCGCTGGCTGCCGCCGCCCCTGCCAGGTGGCTGGCGCAATGGTAGCTGAGGCAGTACGGGTCCCGGCACAAGCTGGCTGTCATCACGGATGGCGGCGACGCCCCGGCCAAGGGGCTGGAGCCGGCCGGCTTACTGCAGCCCAGAGAGCCCGCCGCGGCCGCCGCCAGTTGTGCCCCCACCAGGCTGCCCGGCTTGGTAGGGTCAAGTGCCACGCCGTGTGGCAGGAATTGGGGCGGGTAGCCCGCGTAGGCCCCAGCCAGGCTGCCTGGGTAGGTCATGCCCGCCGGAGGCAGAGGGAACACTGTCTGGCCCGGCTTGTAGGGCGATACCGGGGCCACCAGCCCAGAGCCCAGTACCGAGGAGGAGGTGGGCGCGCTGGGGCCTGAACCGGAGCTGGAGCCGGATGAGCCGCCGCAGTCTGAGCCTAGAGCCTTGCCCCCGGGGCCCCCATCTGGGTGCTGGTTAACGTCCACATTAATCCCTCCGCCGCAGCTAATCCGGCCGTGCGCCAACCCCGTGGGTCCCCCTTCGGCCGAGGTGCCCCCGGAACCCTTGCTGCTGCCACCGCCGCCGCCCACGTCGGGATCCTTCTTGTCGTCCTTGCCCTCCGGGCCGCCCCCGGCCGAAGGCAGCATGCCTCCTGGAGAGCAGGCCGAGGCGCTGGAACTTGGGCTGCCTGTCCTGGGCGTGAATGGCTGGCAGGTGGCGCTCGGTACCCGGAATCCGGACTTCTCTGCTGAAACCCCCCCGCCGCCGCCCCCGCCACCACCGCCTCCGCCGCCGCCGCCTCCCGGCTCCTTCTTATCCGAGCCGGGTTTGGAGTACGGCTTGAAACTCGACTTGTCCTCCACGCCGATGTCGCTCAGCTTGAGGGGGCCAGACTTTGCGTCCTTGTCGCCCCCGGTGCCGCTGCCGGCACCGCCCGCGCCGCCCCCATTGGAGGCGACAGAGGAGAGTTTGGAAGAGGGCGAGGGGTCGGGCTTCCCGATCTGTGAGCATGTTTGCGCCAACAGCGCCAGCGGGCTCTTCTTGGCATCAAGCTGCGGGGTCAGACGTGGGGTTGGGGGTGGCACAAAGAGAAAGAAGGGGAAACCCTTTAGAATCCTGGCTTCTAGGGATCAAACGCCCTTCCGCAACCGCCAGTGAAGACCCTCTCAGCTCTAGGGGCAATTCTAGACAGCACCACTTCACCTCCCCCCAGACGGACGAACAGACAGACAGACACACAAACTCGCCCTTGAGAAAGGCGGCAGCCTCCCTCTTACCCCACCAAATGAACGTATTTCCTGACCTCTCTAAACGCTGTATTTAAAAATACCCACTAAATGTTTTTGTTTCTGACTCCTAGACCCATAACTACACACACACACACACACACACACACACACACACCACTTATATATATCCCCAATTCTTCAGAGTAAGGGCTTGGGCAGTTGGCGCCTTAGAGGCTGTGTACAGATACCAGCTTCTGGGGAACCTTAAGACTGCGACTTTGGAAGCGCATTTCGGACTTCCGCCCGTCTTCCGGGCCGAAAGTGAGGGGGCCTGGGTCGGGGTTGGGGCTTTAATACCAAAGAGAGAAATAAGTTTTGGTTGCTTTGTCCCTTAGCATTCACACCCCATTCTACCTCCTACCCGCTTTCAGCCCTAGTTTTTACGATTTGGGAGCACTATGCTCTCCCCCATCCCGGAGCTGAATCACTCTGACCACCCCCCATCCCCGATCCTGAGAGAAAGAAATCCCGTGGAGCGGCAGCCAGGGTGGTGGTCCCAGCGCGATCCCGGGAGAGGGTCCTTACCTCGATGGGGCTAACGGGAGTAGAAGGCAGGGGCTGCAGGTACTCGGGGTGCAAAATGTGGCCAGTCCGTGCCGTCAGCATCTTCAGCACCTTGATGGGCAGGCGGTTAGCCTGGCGGAGAGGGTCAGAGGGGGGCACAGCGTGCACAAAAGGCTTGGTGCTGCCGGCCGGGGACGAGCCTTGGCCGGGGCTGGAGCTATTTCCAGAGAGCGCGCTGGTCCAGGCAGGGTCCGCACTGCCGCCGCCGCCGCCGCCGCCGCCGCCGCTGTGCTTACTGCTTCTTAGGGCAGAAAGCGAGGGCGCTGTGCTCATGACCCACCCGCACGCATGGGAGCAGCGGGGGGAGGGCTCCGTGAGGCGTGGGGCGGGCTCCGGGCTGCGCGCTCGCCGAGAAAGCAGAAGCAGTAGGAGGAGGAGGAGCTGGCGCGGCGGCCACGGGCACCCAGCGCGCCTTCTCGGCGCCTGGAGCCAGAAGCGAATAATCCTGGGTGGCCAGCAGCGGTGCCGTGGCCGAGCGGGAGGAGCCGGTCGGACTGTGGGAGTGCCGGGTGGCTCGCCGTGTCCGCCTCGGGCTGTGCCCTGCGCTGCGCACTCGCGACCCGGCGCTGGCGCTGCGCTTGGCGATGTGAGCCGCTGCCTGTCCAGCCGGGGCTCTGGCGAGGAAACTCACTTCAAAAGCAGCTGCACCGAGGGGGAGATTAAAGCCTTTGCCGCCTTCCAATCAAATGGGAGCCCGAGGTGATTGGAGGGTCAAGGGGATGTGACGCGTCCCGCGCCGCCGCCGCCGCCGCCGCCAGGACTCTCAGCGCTGGTTTTAATGGGCAGCTCCTTCTTCACCGCCCCCCTCCCGCGTGTCCCCTCCCTCGATTTCGCTCCGAGGACGAGCTGGACATTTATTCTGCGTTTGCTATGTGCCGCCTCCCTCTTTTTTCTTCCTCGTCGTCCTTCCTTTCCGTGGCTCGAAAATAAACTGAAACCTTTTTTTGCAGGAGGGTGCGTATGAGGATCAGATTGAAGGGATGACCAGAAGGAGCAATGGCGGGAGTCTGGACAACGGCCGGACTTTCACCTCCAGGGGCGCACAGGGGACCCACACACCAAATATTCTGTCTCGCTCAGTAATTGAAATCTCTCGCGGCGCGGCCGCCAGGGTAAGGAAAGGTGCGGAGAGGGTGACGGAGGAAGTGCGCCCGCCCGCTTTGATTCCCCGAGATTCGGCAGCGGAGAAACCAGAAGCTAGGTGGGCAGCGGAGGCGGCGGCGGCTGTTCTCCCGGCTGTGCGCGGGGCTCCCAGCCCTTCCCAGCCACGTGACTGCCGGGGACGCGCAGATTGGGGCTGGAGCGGGGGTCACATGTTTCCTCTGTTTCACACTCAGTCTTCTCCTCCACTCCCCCCCCCCATTCTTACTCTCCCCTGCTATCCTCTCTCCTCCTCTCCCCCTCTCTTCAGTTCTTTGGGCATCTCCACCCCTCCATCAATTGTCAATGTTCCTCGACCGCAATCAATCAGTTATTTGTCAGCTCTTGTCAATCCGCCCGTGATTTATGTCAGCTTTTGTTGCTGATTACAAGGCGGGTGCGACTTGAAGGGAAAAGAGTGAGGAAGAGAGAGATGGAGAGTAAGGAAGAGACCAAGGGGGAACCAGCGGAGGGGGAAAGAGGAGCAGCCTCCTGGGATGGGGTGGGGGGTGGCTCTAAGAAAAAGAATGAAAGAGAGGAGAAGAGGCTTTCGGTGTCAGGAAAAGGAATAGTGAGAGTAAAGCGCGCAGGTGTGCCCAGGGCGCTGAGAGGGCTGCTCAGGCCTGAGGTGTGCGCCTCTCCCCTTACACCGTTCTACTTCTGGGACTTCCGTCCATTGGGGCCGCGGTGGGAGGAGCTGCCCCGGGTACCTAAGACGGGCGGTGGCGACGTCTAAGATGGGAAATATTTTTGTCCCCAGGATAATCCCTCGGGAGCATGAGGATGTCAGGCTGCCAGCCTGCCGCGGACCCCACCCTTCGTAGTGCCCCGACCCCAAACACAGACTTCATTCTGACAGGCACACCACAACGCAGTTTTGAGTCCTGAAGGTCAATGATGGGGTACCTCCTCCCCGACTTAAGCCTTTGACCTCCCTTCGGATCGCGGCTAGGGCTGAGAGGCTGCGAAGAGGCCTGGCCATGGGTGTACGGTGGAGACATCTCAAGCTGATTCAGATCCCCTCTCCAAACCTCTCCGACCCTGCTGTATCCCCGCAGGCTGGGTAGCCGGGGTTACTCTGGGCTGCTCACTCGAATTTATGGGAACGCCAGGCCGGGACTGACCTGCGTGGAGAAAGCAGAGGGAAGAAGAGAGAGCGGGAGGGGGCGGCTGCCTGTAGGAACTTGGGTCTTCCAGGGAAGCGGAGCGGGACTGCCGCGTTCCCCTCGATTTGCACCGTCACTCCGGCGGGTTGGAAGGAAGAGCGGAGGCGCTGTGCCTGCCTCTGTGTACCTGAAGCTGGGCGCACAAGTGTGTACGGACGTCTGCGCCGCTGTGTGAGTTGTCAGGGCTTTGGCAGCGTCCGGAGCGAGTTCGGAGGTCGCCTCCAGAAACTCGCAGAAACGGGAAGGGGGCAAGAGGAGGACACAACCCCTTCCTCGGAAGGACTTGGACGACTTTGAATTTCCCCTCCCCCACTTTTCCGCCCCAGCTCTTCTTTTGTTGTCAAGTCCTTTGATAAATGGTAGGGCAGGGAGCGCGGGGAGCCCGGAGCCAGTCTGTACCCGCTCGGGGGGCAGGGCCGGGTCTGGCGACCCGGTTTCCTTCGGCACTGAGCCCCGTACCGCGGGGGCCGAGTCTGGGACCTGCCCTCCGCAGGCTCGCCCTCTCCTCTCTCACCACCCCATTCCCTCCCCCCGCCTTTTTTGTCTCTCTTCCACTCCACACAGGTACCGAGAACTTTCTAGGGTGAGTTTTAGAATTTTCTCATAGGCATTCTTTTCCTGTGTTTTAATCTTATCCCTTGATTCTTTAGGTCGGTAAACTTGATGAGATTGTAACTTGACTAAAAATAATTTGAAGAGGGAAGTGTGTATTTTGGGCTGCTCTTCGTCGGTGTGCGTGCCTGCGTGTGTATAGGTGTTAAGAACACACCTGCGGTCAAGGGGATTTGGTATCTGCCTGTGCGGAGGTGAGGAAGGTGAGTCCGTGAGACGGAGTGTGAGACGGTGGTGAGGCCACACCCGAGGTTGGGAAGGTTGTCCGAATAATCTTTGGGGAGCGAGTCTCAGATGCCCGTTTCTGACGGCAGGACAGTCCTAAGCTGTCTCTGCAGGGCAGCGCGTGGGGGAGGCCGCCTGTATCCTGCGGGTATGTTAGTGTCTGTGTCATTGAGCGCGCGGCTGTCGAGGTGCCGGCCGGGATCAACTGTGGAGCTCCCAGCTCCGCGAGCCCAGCCGTGGGTCGCGCGTCGCCGCAGACTCCACGCGAGGCCTGGACACTGAATGCTGGGGGCGGCGGCCAGAAATGAAGGTGATAGCGGGCGTCTTCTTTTGCAGCCCCCTCCCCGGCCCCGACAGAGCCCAGTCTCCAGGCTCAGTTCTTTCCCTCTCCTGGAATTCCAGCAGCTTTCTCTTCACATCGGGCGGTTCAGGGGTGGCAACCCCAGCACCTAAAGCCTGGGGGAACCAGAGAGTGGGCCCCGCGTGCCCCAGAATGGGCGTGCCTCGGTGTGGCTGCACACGCTCGCAGGCCTGCGCGGTGCGGCGCGCGAGCGCGCGCGCGCGGGTCGTGGTCCGCATGCGTTCGCTCTTTGCAAACCCCAACTCGGAAGGTCCGAGCGCATGGGGGCGCCTGGGGGCCTGCACGTCCCCGGCTTTCGGGAGGCGCCAGCTTGCGAGCCTGCGCACCTCGCCCGGGAGGCCAAATCCCTGAAGGCCTTGCAGGCCTTGCGGGTGGGGGAGTTATTAATTACTCCGCACTAGGCCTAAAGCCTCCAACCCCAGCGGCGGTTGGCGTGGATGTCCTGCGGATTTTATTTGCACACAGTGTAAATGATTTGTTTTCTCTAAAAAAGGAGTGGGCATGGCAGATATTTGAGGAGGGGGTGGGAGGAGAAGGAAGGCGAGAGAGCTGAGGAAAAAAGTTTGAAAATGCCTTGAACTATTCACTGTCGAGATGGCTAATCAGTATTGAGGCCGGAGGGCAGGCGGGCCGCCTTTCACCGCCGCTTCCCTTTCATCTCGGGCTCGGCGGAGGCGCTCAATTAAAAGCCTATCAGTTTGTAAGTAAATCAACGCCTATCAGAGTTGTCACATCAAACAAAACGATTATTATTGCAGCCCGCCTCCCCTATTAATCTCCCTCGAAGATAATCCGCCTGACAGGTCAGGCCTGGCGAGCTGGAAAGCCTGGCCCAGAGCGCCCAAACAGTCCGGGACTGGCGCGCGCCCCTGGGGGCCTCCCCACTGCGGTCCCGCCCCGCCTTGTAGTCCCCCGGGAGGGGGGAGAGTAGGAGCTGGCGGAGGCCGCTGGTCCCAGGCCCGCCCCTCCGGACTGGGAGCCGGGCCCAGATTCGCAGGGCTGGTGAGGGACGGTCTCGGGCGGCCCTCACCTCTTCTCTGGTGGCACCGGGCCTGCCGGAGCCACGGTCCGGCCTGGTCCCAGCGCCTCGCCATGGCCTGTACTCTTTTTGGCTCGCCTGTCCTGACTTTCCACCCCCCAACCCCTTCTCTTTTTTGTTTTCTCACCCGCTTCTTTCTAGACTATTTATTTATTTATTTTCCTCCTCTTCCTTTCCCCCTTTTCCTGTTTGACGGGAAAGACGGGGAATATTTCCTATTCTCTCTCCCTCTTCTCGGTATACCGTATATACCACTTCGGCGCAATCACACTTTCTGAAGCAGGACATTCTCAGGGCCCGGGTTATTTCTCCGCGTCAAGGCTGCCTCAAGAGTGTGTGCAATTCCCAGGAACTCCTGACAAAGTCCTGTCTGATTTCTACCCAGGCAGGGGCCCTCAGAAGCTCTGCGACTGTTTTAAGGTTTGGGGGCATTTGGAGGGGTGAGAAGAAAGGACCACAGCTGTGTGATGCTTGGATGGTTGCAAGCGCCCTATTCTGGAATAAGTATTTGGCCTTGGAGTTTCACAGCTGCAACGGCGCCGATCTTGCTCTTGGTGCTGCCTGAGCTTTGCAAATATGTGGAGGAGACCCTCGGGGCATCTGGGCTTCAACATTGAGGATGTGAGGGGGTGCCTAGCACCTAATAAATAAATGTAGTCAGATAATCACTTCTATGCCTTCAAACGGGGGCTCCCCGGGCCGGGTGGGGCCCAGATTCGGCACGGAGAAGAAATCATGGCCTTCTCCGGTGTCCTCCAGCTTTGTGCTTGGAGACACCTCGGAGCCAAGCGCACCCGTCCTTTTCCGCGCTGTTGCTCCGGATTGATAGGCCCAAATGGCCACTACCTGAACCCGGTGGATCTGGGATTGTGGGGTCGTTGAAGTAGCTAAGGGGGAAAAGTCTGCGGGCATGATCCTAGGTCCTGTTACCCTAAATGGCACTTTCAGCACCTGGTTAAGTCTCCCTCTCCGGGCTTGTATCCGGGAGAACCTCAGGGAAGACAGTGTTGGGCATCTGGGCCGAGCCTCTTCCCAGTTGTCACAGCGTGGTCTGAGGTCGAGGTTATCGAATACAGCCTATCTCAGCATGCTCGGTGTCCAGAGCTGCAGGACCCGTGGCTCCCACCCCGGGTTCTCGAAAGCCCCCCTAATTGTGCACACCTTACACAGCTGACCTGGTAGTAATATTTATTTCCATACCTGGAAACATTGTAGCGATGCAGTTCAATTATCGGTGTGACTGCTCTTCTTAAATGTATTTATTTCGCCTCTCCCACGCCGCAGATTATTTAAAGAGGTACACATAGTGCACCCTTCAACCTAGCAAAACTCACTCTGGTTATAGGAAATATTCGCTGTGTGGTTATTTGGACACAAGGCTATCTCGAGTCCGAATTGCACTCAAGCAGGAGCTGTTTAAAAAAAAGAAAAAAGAACTTGTTCTAGAATTTTTCCAACTTAACTGTATGAGCACACACAAGAATTTAATAATATTTTATATCCCTCTATAGATCTAAATATTCAAATATTATATTACATCTCCCTGAAACAGGAAGCGATCTTCCGTTCACACTGGACGTGGAGCTGTTTGTATAATGTTCATCTCCCTGCACTTACACATGAATCTTGATCTAATAAATTCAACCTTGTCATTTTTAGAATCGACGGGATTTCTCTGCGGTTTGCGCTGCCTGTATCCGAATAAATTGAGCTTGCAGGCATCCGGCAGGAAACGGCTCCCGGTTGGAGTGTACGCCGACGCATCGGCCCAGCACGGGACGCGAGGTGGCTCCTGGTGATTGTGTGGCTGTAGGTCCGGCCTCCTAAGGAGGCTGGACTATCAGCGCCCTCAGGCCGGGAGCGGCCCCTTGCTGCCCGGCAGTGCCCGGCAGCCCCCACTTCTGGTGGTGCTTCGGAAACCTGCCCGGCCGAGTCCGCCCGCGGCGAAAACTGAAAGCAAATTCCGCGGCAAATGAAGCCCAAACTTTCTTCGACGCAACTTTGCCACAGTGATTCGGTGGCGACTTAGGACGGCGCGCTGGTCTGTGCGCGTGCAAGGTGGGGGTGGTGGGCGAAGAAAGCTTGGGGCGGCCGATCCTGGCCCTAGATGAAACACTAGGGAAGGCGCCTCCCCTTCCTTATTTCTCGCCAACTCCTCGGCCTCAGTCCGTAAAAATAGTTTCCAATGTGTGGCGGACGCCCAGGATGTATTTGTGGGGATCGCACCAGAGAGAAGGAAGCTTTGTGAAAGTTGTAGAAAGAGCTTTGCCCAGAAGCGTCCGCCCTGCAGGGCTCAAGAAAGCTGAGGACCGGCTCGCCTCCCCGGGGGGTGGAATGCCTAGAAATCGGCTTGGGGAGACCCCAGCCCAGTCCTCTCCCCTCACCTCGAACTCGCGCGTAAATAACCTTCCGCAGTCTGCGCTGGAAACTCACAAGCGCTGCGCCGCGGTTGGCTGGCGAGGCTGGGACGCTGAGCCGGCCCGCAAGGCCGCTTCTAGGCGCGCTCAGTCCCAGCCCCTAAGAGAAGCTTGCACCGAGGTGAGAGGACGAGTGTGCTTTCAGCTCCTGCTCGGCTGGGTAGACCATCACCGCCGACCTCCCAACTCCCTGGAGCTGGCGCTTCCCCCCTGGGAGCGGCAGACTTGGGCGGCTGGCTAGGGCGCAAAGTGCGCGCGCGGGCCGGCGCGGGGATGGGGGGCGGCTGCCGGTCTCTCCGCGGGGCCTGTCGCCGGGCCGGCCGCGGCGGGTGAGTGATGAGGGCAGAGAAGGGCGCCCATAAATCGCGGGTGTCAGGGCGAAAAACTCTCTTTATTGTCTGCGTGATGGATGGGCCCGGGGACGAGACACCAAATACTTCGTATCGCCTTTAAATGGGAACACATTTTCCGCGGCCATAATTCATGTTTTTTAAATAGAAAGTTTGAAATGTTGCCTATATTTCACCGGCCCTGACATATTTATGAATCGCTCCCTGCATGCAAATATCATTATTTAAAGCGCCGGGGAGAGCTCGGGGGGAGGGGAGGAGGCATGGCCCCCGTGGCGTGGGGGTGGTGAACAGGGGAAATGCGGATGGAGGAGGGGGTGCATCTCCCTAAAGTGCGGACAATGAGGCGCGGGGGAAATCCTTATACGGAAGCCGAACGCACTGGGGGATCCACTCCAGTTGCTGGACCGAGCACTGCCGCTTCGGGAAGTTTGAGCCGCTTGGGTCCATGGACAGGCCCCCGCCCCCTGCGGGAAGACCCGGGGGAGCCTTTTGCGTCCCTCTCCGAGGCCCTGATCCGAGTCAAAGCCACCTTTTCCAAGAAAAAAAAATTTTTTTTTAAATAAAAGAATTTAACAAACGCAAATAATAGAAGCAATCCAACACGTTTCGTGTTCTTTGCATTTGCATTGATTTTATTGATTTTTCATTCTGCCAACCTCAGACTGTGCGCGTCCGGGAGGAGCACTGTCAGACCCCAGTCACTGCGGAGAGTGGGTGGGGGATAACCCTCCGGAGCGGCAGCCCGGACTCCACCAACTCACCACCTCCCAGGCACAACAGAGCCTGCGCAAGACGCGAGGACACAAATGATCCGGCTCCCAAGCTCTGGGGGCTTCAGTCCCGCCCCCTCTGCTTCCCCAGTGCAATGCAGCGCTCCTAGGGTCCGCGTCCATCCACCCCGAGACCCACTGTGAATACAATCGCTTTGGAAAAAAGCTGGGCACGTGCCGTCAGCCTCTCCCTTGCCCGTCCAGCCAGGGAGGCACCTACACCTTCGTCCTCAGTAGCCGATTCTTTACCTGTGCGGTTGCGGCCGCGCTGATAACAGAGGAATGAAAAGGAGGACGAGGGAGTGAGAGGGACAGAGCACAGCCCGAGACAGCCAGATACGCAGACCCGGGTCCTCCTCTTCCGACCAAGCGTTGGGGCCTTGACCGAACTCCCTCTAGGAGCCGAATTGCGCGGGGGAGAACCGGCCGGGGGACCCGCCAGGAGAACCGGCTTGGAGAGGGAGGAGCGGGCCCGGAGGCACTTCCGCTGGGGGCGGGGCCGCGGCTCGGGCTGCGGCGACGGCCCCGCCCCTCCGCGGCTCCGGCCCGCCCCCAGCTCGTAAGGCTCCTCCCCCGCTGGCCCGGCAGCTGGATCTCAGGCCCACGCCCTCGCTGCAGGACGGTGGGGGCTCCTCTTCCCTCCTTGGCGTTTTGTCTTACGGCTTTTAAATCACAGAAACACAAGCACGTGCGCACTAACAACCTCGGCCCAAACTCGCACGTTAAGACTTCGTCAAACGTTGATTTCCTGGTAGTCCCGAGACCTGCCTGGCCCAGGAGATCTTAGACGTTTTCTGGAATATGATCTGTCGTCCCCTTCAGACAGTAGGGAATGCATATTCGTGATCATGGGGCCCCACCTCTTTCAGGAAGAACAAGAACAGAAGTTAACACTTTTTGAGTGTTGCTTTATGCCAGATACTACCTAAGAACTGTGTATGAATTAGGTCCTCACAGCAAGTCTCTGAAGTAAGTACCATGAATACCCTGTTTTATAAAGAGACTGAGGTACATAGAGAAAAGAGATTGGTCTTGTCTCACTCCCATTTCACCCATATCCTTATCCCTTCTTTTCTTTAGATCCTCAGCGTCTCCAGTCCATCAGTCTGGGGGAATCTTGCTGGGCTTTTACTAACCTATGGGGGGAGTTTCCATGGAGGGAAATCCCAGTTAGATTTTAAGATCCTTGCTCCCTTCCGTATCTTTCCTTACCCTGGCGGCTGCAGGGGGAGATTTCAATTACTGAACAGTTGAGACCTTGCTGAACTGAACAGAGGTGGCAAAAAGTATAAATATGATGAGTTCTACTCAGCACCGCCCCCCCCCACCGCAGTTCCCAGCCTGATGGGGAAACCCGACCAGTGAGCATCCAACCCTCCCCCGCAAGGCCCCCCACCCCCACCGTTTCCCTATAGTCCCTGCCAAAACCAGAAGATCTTAAAACAACAACACTCCATGTTTCTCTTCTGCTCAAAAGCCTGGGTTCTCCTTGTTATTAGGATCAAGTTGAGCCCGTGGCTTGTAGGTCTCTGAGGTTTGATTTGCCTTTCTTGTCCTTTCTGCCTTTGTGTGTGTCCTACTTCCCTTCAACCTGAGCTCCTGGAATTAGTGGCTACTTTCTGGTCACTCAAATGAACCCTGTTACACCCTCCTGCAAAACTTTGTTAATGCCTTTCCCTCTATCTGGAATGGCCTCTGTTCTCTTCATCTGGCTTACTGCCTTTTTTTTTTTTTTTTTTTTAAATATCTCAGTTTACACACCACTTCCCTGCACCCTCCCACCTCGTACTGAGTTAGGGCTCCTGTAACCCTCTCTCAGAACACTTACCACACTAAGGATTTCCTGTTGAGAGGCTGTCTCCTTCACTGGATGGTAACTCCAAGGGGACACAGATGGGCTATTTCTTCAAGGAACAAATGAAGAAAAGAACATTTGTACATAACATTAAGTATGTAACGTAAGTATTCTCTGTGGTCTCATATCCTAAGATGTTTTCAATTTAATAAGGGGGATACAAAAAAATCTCATGAATGTTATTTTGAACCCATATTCTGTAAATACCAAATAAGTGAATGTTCAAGGAGGTTGGAGAAGAGAAATATCTATAGTTTTCTAGCCATTTATTCAGATTTTCAAAGTGTAAGATGTGTTAGTTGACACAGGTGAATGGAAAACACTGCCCCGCCCCCGCCCCGCCCCGTCCCGTGACCGCCTCTCCCACTATTCAGGCATGTATGTCTCAAGGCAGCAGCTAGGGCTCCCTTTTTTTAAATCTTTCTCACTTCACATATTATAGCTATCATAGTTCAGTACCTTATTAGCTCTTGACTGAGCTGCTGCTACAAGAACCTTCTAATTGTTCTTTCTTAGCCTCTCTTGCCTCTAATACATTATACATACTCTTGCTAGGTTAATTTTCTTTTCTTTTTTTTTTTAAAGATTTTATTTATTTGGTTGACAGAGAGAGATCACAAGTAGGCAGAGAGGCAGGCAGAGAGAGAGAGAGAGAGGAGGAAGCAGGCTCCCCACTGAGCAGAGAGCCCGATGCGGGACTCGATCCCAGGACCCTGAGATCATGACCCGAGCCGAAGGCAGCGGCTTAACCCACTGAGCCACCCAGGCGCTCTTGATCACATCATTCCCTTGCCTCCATCTTCATGAAATCTTCAGAGGCTCTGCATTGTCCACATGAAACACTTGGCTCTTCATAATCTGGTTCTAAACTCCTTCTAAAAAATTTTAAGATGCGTTACAAAATTATGAAAGAAACATGTTCCCTTCCACCAGCAAAGCACTCAAAGATATATAAAGAGAAACTTTATGATCTCACCCATCTCCTCTCTATTTCCCACCTAGGTTCCTGAGATATCCAGGATATACAGCCGGGATATAACTTCTATCCCTTTCTCCACACTCAGAATGCTCATATGTGCTCACATATATGGGACTATTATGTTTTTGCTTGTTTATACAAACAGTGAATATAATAGAGCTTCCTGTTCCTCAATCTTTTTTTTTTTTTAAGATTTTCTTTCTTTATTTGACAGAGTGAGAGAAAGCACAAGTAGAGAGGGAGAAGCAGACTCCCCACTGAGCAGGGATCCCAAAGTGGGACTTAATCCCAGGACCCTGGGATCATAACCAGAGCCCAATGCAGTCGCTTAACCAACTGAGCCACCCAGGTGCCTCTCATTCTTTTTTGATAACAAATGGGTCTATAGATATAGAGGTAACTTATTTATTTTTAGCTGCATAGCATTCCTTAGAATGAAGGTACCCAAGCATTCAACCATTCTTCTGTTGGTGGTCATAAAGGTAGTTATCAGGGTGGGTTTTTTTTTTTTTTTCTTTAACCAACAATTTCGTGAGTCTATATCCTTGCGGTCAGTGATTTTGTTTCTGTAGAATAGATTACAAAAGTGCAGCTGCCGGGACGCCTGGGTGGCTCAGTTGGTTGGACGACTGCTTTCGGCTCAGGTCATGATCCTGGAGTCCCGAGATCGAGTCCCGCATCGGGCTCCCAGCTCCACCGGGAGTCTGCTTCTCTCTCTGACCTTTTCCTCACTCATGCTCTCTCTCACTGTCTCTCTCTCAAATAAATAAATAAAATCTTTGAAAAGAAAGAAAAAGAAGAAGAAGAAGAAAAAAAGTGCAGCTGCCAAATCTAATTTCTTTGTTCTTACCACATGCCTTGTTTTGTCCCATTTCTTATGTCACCTCTCCCTGGAAGTCCCTTGTCCCCCATGCTTGGGGGAAGTATCCAACTTCCAATACTCCAATGCCCAAGTCTGATACCAGAATTTAGATATCTACCTTCCTCCTTTCTCATAATCTTATCATTGTGGCAATGTGCCGGGCCCAGTCTCTACTCCAATCGTTACGATCCTGTTTTCATTTTTCCTAATCCTTGTAGCTAGGGAGAATCAAGTGACCCAGTTTTGCAAATGAGACGCAAGTAGAAGTATGGAGGTGGCAAAGCTGGATGGGAAGCATTGGGAAATAGTCTTGTTTTCCTGATCAAAGGAGATGATGCCAATGTTTTGACACTTCCCCTTCTCCTCTTTCTCTTTTAATCCTTCTATGAACTTGGATATGATATCTACAGCTGTAGAAGCCACTTGTGATCATGAGGAAAGGTCCAGGAGAACAGCAGAGAGACACTTAATCATGACATTGTTGGGACACTGGGCCATCTCCAGTAATCACCCGCCTCCACAATTTTTGTTCTAGTAGAAAAATTAAATTCCTACTTGTTCAAGTCATTGACATTAGGGATTTTTATATTTGTAATCAAACATATCTTTTACCTGTCCCCTTTGGCAAATCTTATTTCCATTGGTGTTAAAATTTGGGGGATACAACCACAGGGGTCCAGAAAAGTTAGAGAAGCTGTTAGAGACTCACCTTCAAACATTTTTGAAGGATAGTATTTTAGAATAGCCAAGTAGCCAAGAGTCTCTTGGAGTTAGGTCTGGCCATATCTTTAACCCTCAGTATCACTGTAAACTATTGTATAGTGGGCAAGTAGTGCTTTTTGTTTGTTTGTTTTGTTTTGTCTTTACCTTCTTTGCCTGCCTGTCATCTGAATCTCCTTCCTGTTTCTTGTAAGCAGGGCCTGCTTCCAACCACGAAAGCTGAAGGGGCCACACCCTCCCTCCTCTCCCATCAGCTTCCCCTCCCTTATCTTCCTCTGAGTAGATCATAGTGCTACCAGCACGTGGTGGGCTCTGGGGTCCAAAGAGCAGTACTGCCACATTTCCTAGATGTGTGACTTGGGGCAAGGTTCTTAACCCCTCCGAAGTCTTGGTTTCCTCCTGGGCAACATGGATGTAATAACGGTACTTATCTTTCAGGTTGATGGGTAAATTAAATGAGACAATGCATGTATCTGGCACAGAGAAAGTTCTCAAAGTGATGACAATGATGATCTCTCTGTGTTCTTTCTTACCTCTGAACCACTGGGGTGTTGTCGATGCCATACATCTGACACTTAATTTTTAACTAATGGATGATATCTTTCATTAGCTATTTAAATTCATATTGTTTAACTGTGTGCGTGTGTATGTGTGTGTGTTGACTTTCCCAATAAGATTTTAAGATCCTCCAAGCCTAAACAGATGCTTTCTTTATATTCCTAACTCAGACTAGCAGAAGGCTAAGCTAAAGTAGGCATGAATGAGCACTTACGAAAATAAATAATAAAACATCCAGGGGTTGTATAGTCCTTTACATGATTTCTTTTAATCCTTGCAACGGTCCTAGAGGGCATGTAATGTTATTCGCATTTTACAGGTGAGGAAACAGGTTGGTAGAGAGGAACTCATTTGCCCAAGTTCCAAAGGTCAGTGCTCTCTCCTGCCTCACAATGGTGTCCTTCAGGTTTCAGAAATTCTGGCAATGCATCCCTGTCATGCTCTTGTGTCCAAACTCATCTTTTCTGTCAGCCCAGTTCAGCTGACAGCCCTAACATTCTCTCCATGTGTCCGTGGGAAGAGATATTGGAGATGGATCATTAAAGGAATAAAACTGGTTATGAAAGAACAGGGACATGCACACACCCACAGTTAATGCATGTCACCCAGAATGCCAGCGATGAGGACGTCTATGTACCTAACCGCTGGTCCCTTGAGAAGTGAGATCGTGGGGGATTTCAACTTTCTTCTTGCTCACCTGGAGTTTCTACTGCAAACATTTGTTGCTTTTATAAATAGGAAAAGACAATATTTTTGTTTGCTTGCTTGTTTAGTGGAGACAATGATGCAGTGCCTCCAGAACTCTCCTTGCTTCCTTGCTCCTCCCAGTTCTCTTTTACTGAAAAATGCTCCCAATCAAAGGATCTTCTTTTTTCTCCTTCCTCCTCTGAGCCAGGTGGGCAGAGGCCCATCCCTGGCACTTATTAGTCACAGGTTTGAAATGCAGGGGAGGGTTGGGGAGGGAGAAATGATTGGTGTGGGGTGGGAATTTGGGGATTCTTTTATCCCCTGCATCTCAAAGGCTGACAGGCTCTTGAGGGGTGGAAATGACTGGTAATTAGTGAACCTTCTCGGCAGCACACACTAAAGACACACTTCACAGTCTCTGTGACCTCTGCAGCCCGGTGAGGCTTTGTTATGTAGATGCTCTTAATTGGGTGAGTCACTTACTGCAAACAGCTCCAGGAGAGAGTACTGTAGGCTGTTTCAGGGCGGTTTCTTACCAGGGGTTCTACCTCAGGAGCTAGGGGGCTTAAAAGAAGTGGCCTCTCAGTATCTGCACTCGAACCTATAGAAGTGAGACGTGATCCCATGGTTTGGAGTTAGCAGGGTGAGCATTTAGGGGGAGGGTTAAGCTATGGCCTTCATCTTCCTCCTCCCTCTCTCCCCGTCTCCTTCAGGTTATAGATCACCTATTCTGGGCAAAGCTGAGACTATTTTGAGATATAAACTGGGTTCTCTACATTCAAGGAGTTGTCCCTCTAGTTAAGACAGATGTAAATGTACATAACAACACCGTACGGTGGGAATCAATGCCAGGCGTGTGGAAGAAGTGTTTACAATGATGTTTCAGACCCTGGAGCAGTCAGGGAGGGCTGGAGCCTTGGAGAAGGCTTGTCAACAAGGGCAAGCAGGACCTGGAAGTGGTTATGGGGAGAGGGAGTCCCAGGATGAGACTTCATGAACAAAGGCATCACCAGATCACTGTCACACCCAGAGTCATGGCTCCCAGCACACTGAACTTGACTCTGATGTCAGATACACTGAGTGAAGTGAGAGAATGACTCAGCGGGTCCTCAAACGGGCTGTATTTACATTGTCACATGCTGATGATGGTCCTGAGTGTCCTGTCGGCTGCTTCTTCTATAGGAGGGCACAGTGCATACGGACTTTTAACTGCAGCAATCCACCCCCCGCCCCCCGCACCCTCAACCACAATGTGGTATTCTGGTGAGCGGTTCCATCTTGGCTCCTCTATTCTTGTCTTGCAAATAGACATCAAGCCCTGGCAGTTGGGCTGCAATCTCTGTGGTCTCTCCCTTCAGGCCGTGAAAGGGGTCAGGTGTACCTTCAGAGTCTGTGAGGACATTTGCCTGAGCCTACTCTCTTCTTCGGATTGATCTTCCTCCAATTGTCATGCCTGTTGCCCTAAAACACGAATGTAACCACGTTACTCCTATTGTGCTCAAAGTGAGGCCTGTGTAGGTCTTTATGGACTGGCCCCTGCCTGTCTCTTTTGCTCTCTTTCCGTCTTCAGTGTCACCAATGACTTCCCTGCTGTTAAATCCAATGGTTACTTCTTTGTCCTCAGTTTACTTGGCCTTGAATAGCAATGGACGAATTGATCACTCTTTTTTCTTCTTATTCCTTAATATTTTGTTTATAAAATTTCTCAAACTTATGAAAAAAAATTAAAGAACACGATAATGAAAAAAAATTAAGGAACACGATAATGAAAAAAAATTAAGGAACACGATAATGAATGCCCTTTCCCTTCATTTAGACTTATCAGCTGTTAACATGTTACCATGTCGGCATGCTCTCTTACACACACACACACGCATTATTTTTTTCTGAACCATTTGAAAGCTGTAGGCAACTTGATGTTTACCCCTAATTTCTTCAGCTTGCATCTCTGAAGGAAAAGCACATTCTCTTATGAAACCACAATACGATGAGTGCACCGGTGAAAAGAAATATTAATTTAGTATTATCGGTAACATCATCAAATGGTTCAAATGTAAACATTTCTGATTGTCCCTTAAATGTCTTTTTAGCTGTTTTTCTTTTCCCTAGTTTCAGTATCCAACAAAAGATCACACATTGCTCTCAGTGGTCATGTTTCTTTAGTCCATTTTTATCTAGTACATTCCTTCCTGTTCCCTACCACCCTATGACATTGACATTTTGGACAATGTAGTTCAGTTGTCTTGAAGAGTGTTTCACTTTCTAGATTGTCTCTTTCCTCACGGAGAGAGTCTGGGGAAACATGTTGGCAAGAATTGCATGTAGTCGCGTGTGACTCCCACTGCATCTCATCTGAGGTCCATATGATCAGGTTGTCTTACCCTGGGAGATGCTAAGTTTGGGCTGGTGACCACCAGATTGGCCCACTCTAAAGGTACATTTTCCACTTTGTAATTTATAGATAATCTGTGAATTTCCATGTGAATTTCCTGCTCACCCAATGCTTTCAGCATCCCCTGGTGGTCTTTGGCTGAATTGGTCATTATGTTAGAACCCCATCTTCTTTCATTTCCTTTCTTTTCTTTTTTTTTAAAAATATTTTATTTATTTACTTAACAGAGATCACAAGTAGGCAGAGAGGCAGGCAGAGAGAGAGGGGGAAGCAGGCTCCCCGCTGAGCAGAGAGCCCAATGTGGGGCTTGATCCCAGGACCCTGAGATCATGACCTGAGCCGAAGGCAGAGGCCCAAACCGCTGAGCCACCCAGATGCCTCTCTTTTCTTCTCTCTCTCTCTTTTTAAAGCATTTCTTTCTTGGCTTCCAGAGTCTGACTTGCATTCGGTTCTTACCTCTGCAGCTTCTCATTCTCAGTCTTTATGGCTTTTTCCCTTCTCCTTGACCTCTCACTGTCAGTGCTTAGGACCCAATCCTCAGATCTTTTTCATCCTGTCTTGTGGCTTTAAATGCCATCTAAAAACTGAGGACTCCCAAATCTCCAACTCTAGTTCATATCTGCTTCCTTAAGTCTAAGTTTCTATATAGACTCCTTCCTTGGCCTTTCTGCTTATATATGTCAAAGTCATCCCAAACTTCTTAGGTCCAAAAGTGATCCCCTGATCCCCCTGCCCCCTAACTTTCTCAGCCATTTCAGTATGTCCGCTTCATTCTCCCAGTTACTCAGGTCAAAGCCTTGAAGTTACTCTTGTCTCCTGTGTTTCTCATGCTCTCCATGTCCAATCCAACAGGAAATTCTGTTGATGTCATCTTCAAAATATATGTAGGCGCTCGTCACTGTCTCCAGTGAGTCCTCTGTTAGTCTGCTATCAGCTTTCCCTGTTTTTGCCCTTCCTTCTCCATGGTCCATGCTCAAAATAACAGCCAGAGCAGTCTTTACAAAATATGCATCCTTTTCTCAAGGTTCCCCATCTCACCTGGGAGTACAAGACCAAGTCCTAGTCTTGGTCTATTAGGCCTTAGATGATCTCCTTCTCCTCCTCACACCATACCCTGCCTCCTGTTTTCGTTTGCATTATTCTTCCTCTTATTCACTCCACTGTAGCCACTTTGACGTCTTTGCTGTTTCCCAAACTTGCGAGGCACTCTCTTGCCTCAGGGCCTTTGAACTTGCTGTTTTAGCTGCCTTGAACATTTTCCCCCTAGATGTGCATCTGGCTCTCCCTCACCTCCTGCAGGACTTGACTTACATATCACTTTCTTTTTGGGGCCTTTCCTGATCATTTTATCTGCCCCCGGGGACTTCTTATCCCCTTCCTGTGTTCTTTTATTCTCCACAGCACTTATCACCACCAAATATTTGGTATTTACTTGCTTATTATCTCTCCCCACACTGAAAGTACGCTCCACAAGGATAGAAACTTTGTTTTCTCTATTGCTCTGTCTCCATAATTTAGATTAGTATCAAGCATATAGCAGGTACTCAATAAATACTTTTTGAATACATGAATTGAATGAGGGGATTTCCAGTACCTAAGCATAAGCTATAAATCCTCTGGGTTCTAAGGACTGACAGTCTAAAATTTCTGCATTCTCTGCTGGCCACTGGGAGCTAGTGCAGTAGGTGGGAGGTCAGACTGTGTCCCAGATCAGGGTTCAGAGTTCAGACGGTAGCAATGCGATGGAACCCATGCATGCAACATTGGCCTGTGCATTGTGTGCCTATATACTTACACAAATGTTTATGTGCTTTTTTGAGTTTGTGAGTCTATGCCGGTGGGGTCATGTATAAAGGTCAGTGATCCTTTCCTGTTTTCTTCTCCAGGAAAGCCGCAGATGCTTTATCGGGCTGGAGTCCCTGTGTGTGCCCATGAATGTCTCTGCTGGCGGCTGCAGCATCTCAAGGCTTCAGCCCGCCTGTGCTTTGGAGCTGAGCGGCAATCCAAAGCCTGGTGTGGCTGTACCAGGGAGACTCACCTTCCTGGCTGGAGTGACACTGTGCCCTGGGAAGCATTTGAGCTCAAGTTCGCCACTCAAGCATGAGCAAAGTGGCAACACAATGGCATGAGACTCAGGGAACACTCATCGCTTTTGCCTTTGCTGTTCCTTCTGCTTGGAAGATTCTTCTGCCAAGGCTTCTCGTGGTTGGCGCCATGTTATTATTCAGATTTCAGCCCGAATGTTGCTCCTCTTAGAGAAGCCTTTCCAGAACACTCCATAGCTGTCTGGGGCTGTGCAGTTTGTGTATCACAAAACATTGTGAGAGGGGCTAAAGTCTGGCTCCTGCTCTGCTCATCAAGGATTTCACAGGTAGAATGTTCTGAACAGCTAGCAGAGACCTTGGACATTGTATCCAAATTAGCAACCTCCCAACCACATTGTCTTCTTTTATCTTCATAACATGTGTTAGTGTTACCTGATATTACACATTTCACATACTGGAAATTATTTATTTACTTGTAACCTGTGCCCTCCCACCAGAGTATAGGCCCCAGGGGAGGAAGGATTGTATCTGTCTTGTTCCTTATTGTTGGAGCCTGACACTGAGCAGGTGTCCAGAAGTATTTATTAATGAGCACATTCTCTCTCCTTATTTTGCAGAGATGTACATACTTACCTGTGTTTTTACCTTACTAGTAAATTGCTCCTTGGATCAGTTAGTTTTCATGTAAGGAAACTGAGGACCTCAGGAGTGAAAGGATTCAGCCATGGGCACCTGGCTGATAATAGCAAAGCTAAGTCTTGAACCCAGGACTCATAGGCCAGGGCACTGACCACTTCAAGACTTGCCCACCACTTCACCTGACCCTCAGGCTTCTGGTACTGGTGGTACAGGTGCAGCTGATACTTGCTTTGCCCCTGGCTCAGAGCTGCAGAGAGCGCTGGGGCTCCTTTCGGAGAAGTGGGAAGAGACTCTGAATTAATATTGGTAAATCATGCCAGAACCCTCTTGTGTGCATTATAATTATTGCCCCCCATATATTCTAAAATAATCCCAGTAAATAATTATAAAAGTAAATCTCAGTGACAAATTTTGTATTTTATTTTATTTCCAGGAACACATTTATTCATCATAATCTCTTCAGGGTTAGGACAAATTGGAGCACTGGGTAGTGAATACAATTTGCAAATAGGCAATATAAGTAGAGAGAAAATTAATATGTATTCCTCAGCACTCTAAAAGGAGAGGAAGAACATTAATAGCCATTTCCATGAAGATATAACTTTGAAAATGTTATTTCTGATCCATCAGTGTGGGTCTCCCTATGAGGAAAATGGTTGCAACGTGACAAGAAGTGATTAGATGTGAAATGGCATCTTTCTGGCTCTTTCCCCAGTCTCTTCACCCTCTTCTTACTGGGATGTAGGCTGAGTCCTGTTTTCTTTTCTTCAGAAGGTCACAGTTCTGGCCTGGGGTCGGCAGCTCATTTGCTGGGTGGCCTTGGGCAAGTCCCTTCCATGCCTCCGGCCTCAGTTTCCTCAATCCTTATTCGGAGTAAGTAATTTCTTTCTTTTTTTTTTTTTTTAGATTTTATTTATTTGACAGAGAGAGATCACAAGTAGAGAGAGAGAGGAAGGAGCAGGCTCCCTCCCTAGCAGAGAACCTGATGTGGGACTCAATCCCAGGACCCTGAGATCATGACCTGAGCTGAAGGCAGAGTCTTAACCCACTGAGCCACCCAGGCAGCCCAAGGAGTAAGTAATTTCTAAAGCAGCAGTCTATATGGTCACAGTGCAAATTACCTGGGGATACTTGAGAAAATATACGTGCTAGGACAGCGTCTGTGGAATCAGAATCTCATTTGCTGAGTCCTGTACATTTTAATGGGGGGGGGGTGTTCCTCAACCTCTGAATGGCAGAACCTCTCCAAGCCAAGTTCAAATTCTGGAAAAGTACCTGGGACTTAGACACTGCTTCTGTCTCCACCAGCAGACAGAATAACTCAAACAGGTTCTTCTGGTCAATGTTCACTTTCCTTCTCAAAAGCCTTCTATGAGCTTCTGTCCTCAATCAGAGATAACCTCCGTCTGGGCCCAGCTAAGGGTTTGGGGCATCCAGCTAGTTCCAGGCAAATGGGGGAATAAGATTTGGTTTTCACTGCTGTTTCCAGGATTTGTGAAAATAATGCTTAGAGGGGCATCTGGGTGGCTCAGTTGGTTGGGCAACTGCCTTTGGCTCAGGTCATGAACCCAAAGTCCCAGGATGGAGTCCTGTGTCGGGCTCCCTGCTTCATGGGGAGTCTGCTTCTTCCTCTGACCTTCTTCCCTCTCATGCTCTCTCTCTCAAATAAATAAAGAAAATATTAAAAAGAAAAGAAAAGAAAAGAAAAGGATGCTAAGAGATTAGCAGGGAGCAGTTCCAGTTATAAATTCTCTTTTCCTGATCGTTCCATCCAGTCTCCTCCATTAGTTTCTAATTACAAAGGCAGGGTATGCATGTTGCAAAAATCACAGAATATATGCAGTGAAAAGCAGAAACTCTTCTCCCACTCACCTTTTGCAAACCTACTCCCTTCCCCACTCCCCGCTAATGTTTTCATTTTAATAGAGACAACAACCACAGTATCTTTTAAGATCCTAAGAGAAGGGAACTCAGAGGCACTGAGAATTAATGGTAATGACAATTATAATAGTACACAGTAATAATAAACTAACATTTATGCAATGAATAATCATACCAACCATTATGATTGCCTTTAATATATATATATTTTAAAATGTAATTTGTTCTGGTTGGGAGATCAAGGAGGTGTTTAGGAGCCTAGATCATCCTTAATCCCTCGCATATATGCAAATATTGCAGAGAGGGCCCTGGAAACCTTTCCTCTTTCCTAAACTTTCTCCTTTAGACTGAAAAGAGGCTGCTTCAGCAACAAAGGGCATTTTGTATGCAGACATCCAGATTTTTTTTTTTTTTTTAATTGAAATCTGAATGTGGTGAGTCTGAACTAGGGGCTGGGGCATGATTAATTACAGCAATCATTTTAACCTGCCCAGGGGTTGGGCCTGAAGGAAATGAGGCCAGGTTGAATAGAAATTTGACTAAGGATAGGTAGGAATGCTAATAAAACTTTGTTAACTGGCTCTGTCCTCTCTGCTGATCATGTACAAAGTTGGAGGGTTTTAAGCAATCAGTTCCTCCTGTGTCACTGGTTCTGGTCGACCCCAGAATCAACTCCCTTGATTGCAAATAAACAGGATTTTCCTTTTTGTCCACAGGAATGTGAAGGAGGAAGAACTCTAGGGGAAAGGGCCTTTTCTGCCAAAGAATAATCATAACAAAGATGACACTAGGAATAAAATATTGGCCTCTTCATCAAGAGTGATAAGGAAGTTTCTCGTGGTTAGTGTCGAACCTTCTCACTCTCCATTTGTAAGTGTTAGAACTCCAGAATTCATACGCTTGGGATTAGCTGCCCAGGTCTGATTTGAACTTTCTGTTCTGTAGCCCTCATGAGTATACTGTACAAATGGGGTTCCTCCGTCTTAATGTTGGACACAGGAAATAGGATCACAATCACAGGGCTTCTTGTTGACATAGGACTGCAAATGTCTGAGCATAAATCTTTCCGGAAGCATATGCCCTAGTTATGTATACCCGGAGTGCCTAGCGAGGTGCCTGGTCCTCGGACGCTGCGGCCGAAGAGCTGTGGGGTAAAATAGGGTGAGACAGGGGTCTCCAAATCTCAGTCTCAATTGCCCATTCTAGTGGAAGCACGTGGATCACTGCATGAGCCTTCTTCCCTGCCGCCCCCACCCCGCCTGCCCCCTGCTGCCCAGCCGTGCTTCTGGGGCTGAGGCAGAAAGAGCTGTGTTCAAGATGAAGCCTCAAGATCTGTCCCCTCTGTTCACTCTTGTCAACTCCCTGGGTTGCAAAGGAATCATTTGTTCACCTCCTGGGCCAGCCTATCTCCACGGTTCCTTTGCTCTCTCCCTTCCAGAGGGAGGCCCATATGCCCCGAAGAACTTTAACTTTGCTATTGTAGATGTAATTTTCCTTTTTGCTCAAGAAGGTGATGAGGAGGTAGAAGGATGTCCTCCATCCCCGTCTTCCAATTGTCCTTGGTTCAGGGATAGAGATCCTTCCTCTCCTTCTCCTTTCCCCTCCTTTCCTTCTCTTCTTCCTCCTTGTTCTTCTCTTCTGAAGATAACTTCCAAAGCTGAACCGAGTAGGGAGAGGTGAACCCAGGCTGGTTTTAGAGGAGCCTCCCCGACTAAGTTCAGTAAATTTCTACTCTGCTCAAGAACTTTCAGTAGCTCCGTATTGTCATCAGCTTCCATTTCTAACACTAAAGCCTACATCCATCTGAACTATAGCCTTATTGTTTGTGATTTCTCCAATTATCTGTCCCTTGCCGTCAGCGGGTCTCCTGGATACGTTCACCTAGTGGAGACAAGAGTGGACGAGGAGGCAGAACAACTAAGACCAGACAGAGGAGGGGGAAAGTGGGCAAGGAGGCAGGAGAGGTAGGGAATGATGGGATTCTAAAAGATCTTGAGGGACATATTGGAGATTTTGGACTGTTACTAGTTGATTGGGAGCATTGAAAGATTTCAGGTAGGGTCACATCAGGCTTTTAGAATGATCACCCTAGAGTCGTGTAGAGGAAGGAAAAATAGCGAGGAAGTCCTGGTAAGGTAGAAAAGATCCCTGCCTACTTTAGCATCATTGGCAGATAGTGTGTGCAGAACAGTCTATGGTCAGAAGACACAGCTGTGTACGGACACAGGGGCATGGATGAGATGACCTCAAGCACTCTCCTGCTGGGGTGAGAGTGGGTAGGTTCCAATTTCATCTGTGAGTAGCTTTAAGCCTGTTTCCCCATGTCCTCTCCTGCCAGTCAGAGAAGCCTTCTAGGAGGGCCAAGGTGAAAGGTGGAGAGGGCGGTGTGTCATGAATGTGAGGGCCTGGGCCCGCTTCTTCCTTTGTGGGCAGGAAAGGCAGACAAAAGTGGACAATGGACCAGAGAGACTGTATCCAACAGAGAAGGAGAGAGGAGCATGAGGAGCTGGTCTGTGGGCCAGTAGGCCTGGAAGATTCCCTTTGATCCCCCTTATCACTGGAGGGCAAGCCTTCTCTTTTGGCCTGTAGGAACTTTTGTAGCAGCATTTCCTGACTCTCCCCCACCCCCAGAGTAAACACAGCCAAGTCTCTGTTCTTACAGCTCCACTCTGCTATGTCCGCTCCTCCCAGCAGAGAGAGGGGCAGGCGGGTCGGCCCTCAGAGGTCAACACCACTCATCAGAATGCTGACAAGGAGGGCCCGTATTACAATGTGTTGGCACCAGGCCTGAGAGACGATGACGATAGCCACAATATGCTTAACCATGACTGTAATTATCATCAGCTGCACAAACAGGGGTTTCTAAGGGCTGTTTGGACACACAGAACAATGAAAACAAAAGCCCTGGGAACACCCCGGCAACAGAGTTCTACGGAGTTGAAGCAGTTGCCGTGCAATGGGTAGAACCTGAAGTCTGGCACTCAGGATCCCTTCTCTGTTGGAATGGTAGCTTTACTCACTGGTATGGAGGGAGCAGGGGAGAGAGGCCAGTTAAGGCCAGGCTGGCTCTTAGTTTCTAGAGAAGATTGGTGATAATGTGACAATGAAGTGGTATTTGGTAATAGCTTCCTGCATCCTGGGGATGGAGGCATGAAGGCAAAACTTCACAGGGGGAAAATTTGGTTCCTTTCAGTTGAGGACAGGCATGAGCTGCCCTCCCAGCCTGATGGAGGAGGCAGTAAAGGTCGCCTTTCAACTTCCACCTGAGGGGAAGGGGGGTGGTGCAGCGGGGCGGGGGGAGTGCGGAATGGAGGAGGAATTTGACCGCATGGATGACTTTGGCTTCACAAATAAGACGGGAAAGAATAAGAGAAACCTGAAATTTGGGGACATCATTGATTCTTCTTCTCTAGGGTTTATTACTGTAAGCGGGATGCTTTTAGCTGAGCCAGCATTTTGTTATAACGAAATTCAATTCCCTCTTCCTCCCACTACAAATGGAAACTCCTCCCCACCCGGTGTCTTTCCAGCCTCTCCATTTTCCCCCTTCCCCTCAAAGTTGGGGAGGGGAGTCGGGCCAAACCCCCCCCCCCCGCCCCCGGCAGTTGAGGACAGTTATGTAATCCGGATTGTGAAATATAGGAAATGCCCGCTCTTCATGTCCCCGGCTAACTAAAGACTCAGATGGGGCCTCCCTCATGCGAAGCCCTCCTTCCCTAGCCTGCCCCCACTAGACTAAAGGAGTAGAGTTCTGGGCTTGGAGTTTTGGGGGGATGCTATTCTTGGTCCCCTGGGCCCTCAGGGGGGCGATGAGGTCCTGGGGTGCCCCGGGGGCCATGGGGGAAGTCAAGGGGTCAGGCCATTCCGTGGGAGCGCGGGGCGCTGGGGGCCACCTCCGGCGGCGCGTGGCGGGGGGCGTGCCTAGGTTCACCCGCTCCAGGGCCTGCCGAGGGCAAGAGGCCGGGAGCGCAGCTGAGCCCGAGTTCCAGCGCCCGGTCCGCGCCTCGGGCTTCCGCCGGGTCAGCTGACTATTTAAGTGCGGAACTGCGCGCTGGGCCGTGCTGCCCGCCGCCGCGCTGCGCTCGGTGCTTGGCTCTCGCCGCTCCGCGCCTGCACTCCGCGCCGCGCGTCCGCCCAGTCGTCATGGCTGGGCTCGTGGTCAGTGGAACTCAAGTAAGTCCGCCAGGACGAACCCCGCCCTCGCGTTGGGCAGTCGGTGTGGGGAGGGAGTGCTGGGGCAAGGGGCCACCCCGAGGTTGGAAAGGGCCCCTTGCCCCACCGCAGGCGGGCTGCGTCTCCAGCTGGCGACTCTTTCAGGAGCCCAGGCCCGCCCTAGTTTGGTGAGGGCACCACCCCCTCCCCTGGCTGTGGGAGGAGAGGGCAAGGCCCCCTAGGTCGACAAGGGCCCCTCCACCTTCTCTGTCCCTAGCACTGCTAAGGCCGGCAGCGCTGATTGTTCCGTCAGGCAGAGGGGACCATGCCCACAGCTGATGGCACTTCTGGGGGCTCTTAAAAAGTGTGTCATTTAATAATCAGAAGAAAATAACTTTGGTCAAAGAGAACATTTTAATATATGCGTCCTTGTACTAATGAAGTTGTAAAATATAAACATTAGGAATATGTGTGTGTGTGGTTTCTTTATTTTTTAAGGTGCCCAGGACGGCAAAAATGCCTAGTTCCGGCTAAAGACCATGAAAATCATAGTGCATTCCGGCAGGCTCTCTAGGTTTGGGGTCCTCACTGCAGATCTGCCTCTGGATCCCAATCCTAGGCCCCTTATTCAAGGCAGCTAGAAGGCTAAAGTCCCCCAGTTTTATTTTGGCATCTGATTTCTTAGTTTATTATAGGGTGGGCATACCATGTTACAGTAGTTTCAGGTGTGCAACATAATAATTTGACAATTCAGTGCATTATACTTGGCTCAACACAAGGGTAGTTAGCCTCTGTCACCAACGTTATTACAATATTACTGACTATATTCCTAATGCTCTACTTCTCATCCCCTGGACTTTTTTCATAACAGTTTGTGCCTCTTAATTCCTTTCACTATTTGCCTATCCTCCCCGCCCCCCCGCCCCGGGACCACCAATTTGTTCTCTGGTATTTGAGTCTGTTTTTGTGCTTTGTTCATTTTTTAGATTCCACGTGGAAGTGAAATCATGTGGTATTTGTCTTTCTCTAACTTGTTTCACGGAGCCCAATAACCCTCCAGTTCCCTCCATGGTGTCACAAGTGGCAAGCACTCATTCCACACCTGACTTCTGGAACTGGTGTCCGAGGAATGGCAACATTCCAGTTTCAACTCGGGGTGACAGACACCTAGCCTCGCTTGCTTTCAGCCCTGTAGTGGAGCCTCAGGTATTCTCAGTCATTGCTGGAGGGATGCTGGGCCTAGGGGCCTTTTACCTTCTGGAAAAGCCAGGTCCCTCTTTTTAACCTCTGATTAAGCCAGCCCTCCTCCCGCCTTTCCTTGCATGCCCTAGAGAAATAGTTCTGAGGTTTTGAAGCTCACCTCTTGGATTGCCTAAGGCAGGTAGTGTCAGGCACAGTTAGTTTTTTGAGATGACTTTGGGCAAATGTTTTCACATTCTCAGAGTTTGGAAGTGAGAAGGCCAGGGAGGTACCAGCCTGTGGGAAAGGTTAAAAATGATGAGTCTTACTTAGATGGCCAGGAAAAGGGCTTTTGGGAGTGAACATGTCCGCCTAGAAGGAGGAGTTGGAGGAGAGGGCCTCTGCCCAAGAATGTCCCCTTCCCCGCAGACCCTAGGTCTCTGCATTTTAGACCCAGCATTCTTTGGGTGAAGCTTCTAATAACTTGGAGCACTTGATAGGAGGGGTAAGAACTTGCCTGTGCCTCCTTCTCTCTTCCCCGGTTTCCCTAACTTGATTATTTTGCTGCACCCCCTGCTTTTAGCCCACTCAAAGGGTTCAAAGGCAATTACTAACCTGTGGGTGAGGCATTTTGAGCATTAGGGGACTGTGCTAAGCAGATGGAGCTGCTGGGGAGGAGCTGAGAAGACAGGCTGAGGAAATGCTGCTGGGGTGTTAGTCTCCCAGGTCTGGAACCTCCTAGGCCAGTGGATCTGAGTGGCAGCCGGGGGTTTAGGTGTGGGCTTTTTTGCTTTGTTTTCAGTGTTCTGCCCTTTTTAGTTTCTAGGGACAGCCATAACAAGAAGTAGTTCCTGGAATGTGTGTCACATGGTACTTCTTAAATTTTGGTTGGGTCTTCTTAAAAAAAAAAAAAAAAAAAGCCTTCCCATGAGCCCTTAGTATTGATACTGTTCTTATTGCAATGTTGCCTAAATATACAAACATACAACCAGATAGAACTTTTTCTAGGTTCAAAGAGACCTATCCCCCAAATAAAGAGATGGTTTGAGGGCATAGAAAAACAAAACAAAACCAAAACAAAAAACCAAACATACCACCACTGAAACAATTGAATAAGATGGATGATGTTTTTTTGAAATTAGGTCATTGCTTTCAACACCACTGTGGGCTGACTGCTGTTGCCCTGGGTTTTAGGAGTCCTACGGGCTTCTATCAGCCCTCTCTCCACTCTTCTCTGTAAAATCTTTTTATTCAACATGAATCTGACTTTATTTGGCCTTCTCTTGGCTTGAATGCAACATTTATATCAGCATAAAGTTCTTAATCTTCTTTTTCCACCAGTTTATGACCAAGTAGTGGCATCGATACAATTGTAGATCTAAATGCAAACGTGGAATTCGGACCCTGAAATCTTGTTCCTAAGACATGGGAATAACAAATCCTTTCTTAAGGGTATTGGTCTGATTCACCTGTTTACTGAGTGACCAGTAGGTGCTGAGGACAGTGCCATGTACTCTTGTCATTGCTCTAAGTTAGTTGAGGATCTATGACTCACTGGGCTATTTCATGAGGATCGACTAGCTAACAGCCAGGTGGTTGGCATTTAATACATGTTAGTTCCCTTACTCATCATACCTTTGGGATGCGGTTTGTGTTAGACTAGTTTACAGAAGACGAGACCAGCTCTGTGAGATTGTGACCCATCCAGGATAACAGCTAGGAAGTAGCAGCCCGTGACAGTTTCTATTCTGACAGAGCTTTCACTACTGCACATTTAAAATCCAGGATTTTCCACTCCTGGGCTGAATATTATCAGAAAATAATTGTCTTCTTACACAGTCAACTAACACTTCTACCATGCTTAGAGATGTCCAGAGACCCAGACTGTCTCAACTGCAAACAGAAATCTGTAGTCCCCTGTAGTTGAGTAATTCCCTGTGGCCTCTGCTCAGGGGTGCTGGGTATGTGTATGGGTGGGGATTTTGCACAGACCTTCTTATTTTCCTCTCTGGTATCCCTCTATGGTTGGGTGGGGGCAGGGCAGGGAAATCTTCATCAGTTTTCATTTCCCCAGTAATGGTGTCCCTTTCTGTTACCATTCCACACAAGGTAGAAGTCTTGCGATACCGGAGACCTAAGGTAGGCAAATGAAAAGTACAAAACTTGGTTCTTTAGTCTAAAAGTAACTCACTGAAGGCAATGGCTCCTGTTCTGGATGTGCTCTTGCTTCTGTGGCATTTAGGGTCTCTTAATCTCGACTTCCGTTATTTGCTCAAGTAGCAAACTATTTTTGGTCTGGCTCTTTGGGCCTTGTTACAGTAGGTAGGCCTCTGCTCCAAGAAGCTTCCTGATACCCTAAGAGGTAATGTCTTCCACCTAGGAGTACTTGTTAAATAGGACTTTGTTCTCATTGTGAGTGTTGGTTGCTGTGCCTGGCAGTGGTTGCTAGCTGCTTTTAAGCCTTAAACCTTGTCCTGCTGATTTGGAGCCTTAAACGTGGCCAGCCTAACTCACATCTCTAAATGCCCCAGTTGGTTGGTGTGGTGGGGTGTCCAAGCATGCAGATGGCTTATCAGGTTGGCTTTCATCCCAAATTTTAGAGACTTGGTCTCCACTGTGGAAAGAGTTGTGCTTGAGTTTTCCTGGGATGTTATGTTAAGCTATTGTAATAAAACAAGCTGATATGTCTCGTTAGGCATGTGAATGATCTGCAGGCTTCGTGGTGATAGCTTCCTTGGTGCTCCTTTTGCCTCTGAAAGAGGATCCTACAGAAGAAAAGGGGGAGCAAATCTCCCTCCACCTAGGTTCTAATGCTCCTCTGGGGCTCTCAACGTCCTATATCATGAAGTAGGTCGCAACCTTTTAGCCAGGAAGATGCATTTTTGAAGCCAAAACGTGATGATAGATGTGCCACTGGTGTTTATTGATCAAGAAAATCCACATCCATGTGTGGATTCATAAGAACTCCATGGTGCCCAAGTTGGAAGTTCCTAGTCCTGGTGCAGGACTTTATCATTACGAAGCTGTCTTACAGTGGGCATGCCGCCGAAGTCTTAGTTTCTTTGTTAAAAACATGAGGGGTTTCAAGAAATGGAGTCCCTACGAGATGGAGTCCTTGGTGAGTCTATAAGGACAGAGCTCCGTTTCTACATCTAAACCTCAGCCTCTATGCTATATATACCACGGAGATCTTGAACGATACCTATGAGATTGGGTGCATGATGTGGTGAAAGGGATGGGTTTTCTGGTGATTTCCATGGGCCTCCAAGGTCACTGTGATATTCTACTACAGAAATGGCTGCTGATCGAGTGGGCTTCCGCAGGGGAATTAAAGTCCCTAGATTGATTGGGGCCTTATATCCCCAGTCTCTTCTTGCTGTATGATTTCCGTCTGTGTTTGGAAGCAGAAGTTTATTACCCAAGGAGTTCTGAGGAAGGACAGGTCCCATGTAGAAAATGGAGGTGGCTAGATTGAACTTAGAGACCTTTATTTTTTAGTCTGTGTCTTCCGGAGTCCAACTTATTTTATCGGAATCTGCTATTTTTCTGTCCTTTTTCCCAAACTTTTTCTCCTCGAGAAATGAAGTTACTGAGAGCGTGAGTACAGGATACTGTACTGTGCCCATTGGATAGGACAGGGCTGGGAGTAGACTTGAAACTGAGTGTAGGAAGATACAGTGTGATTTTTTTTTTAAATAAGTCCTATGAAAGTGCTATTTCTGTAGTTTTAGGACTGAATATTAGTAATCATAATTTCAACCTAATATCTTGAATTCTCTATGGCCACCATATTCTTGTCCCCATTAGGAAGCATAACCCCTGGGGGAATCTTTTACTTATTCCAAGACATTCTTACATGTATGTGTAGGAGGAGATGCATTTGGAGGGCAGGGAAGGAAGGATCAAGACTGTAGTCATGAATAGGCCCGAATTTCTACCTGGCAGCTGGGGGTAGGGAGTCCTTTAGAGAAGTATCCTATATTTTGATCCCACTGGCCAACTGTCACCCATGGGTTTGTTCTATGGATTTTGGAATTAGTGCCCTGTGGTTGAATTGGCAACTATCTGTAAAAAACGTTTTTCAAAGATTGGTTGGAGATGTGAGAAAGCCCTCTGACCTTCCTACAGTCAAATTCTGGCATCAAATTTCAATTCAGCTTCTTAATATTTGGACATACACTAGGTTAATAATGATGATAAAATAAGTAAAGAAAGGCCTAAGGGAACAGCTCTGCAGCCCGAGTGGGGTTGGTTGCAAAAGGCTCCCTGGAGACTCTTCTTGGAAGCTGTGGCCACCCTTCGTTTCCCTGCCGCCTTCAAATCGGCTTTGTACAGAGTGCGGGGGATGTTTTATATGGAGTAGTAATAGGATGGGATTGGCGGTCTGGGGAGGTTTTCTTGTCCAACCCTATTTGTTCCAGCACCCTGCAGGTTGAATGCTGGTAAGTGCATCTGCTGTGTCTTTTATGAGGTAATGTGCATAACAGGGTATTTGGCGGGGGAGGGGGACAGAGGAGGAGAGGGAGGAGGAAAGCCAGAGGGGCAGCTGTTGGAAAGGCCCCTAAACGAGAGGCTGATTGCTGTGTTTATATCAGCGTGCTCTGACATGGGGCCTTTTCTGGACACCTGAATCTGGCCAATTTCAGTCCAATTTCCATTGTGCTGGGATTAGCCTCCATCATGCTAAGGGTACCAGGAAAGGGGAACTCTTGGCAGAGTCCCTGAAGACCCCAAAGCTGATTTGATCAGGAAAGCAGTCACAAATGGGGCTTTTTTCTGTGTGTGAGGAGCGCGTTGGTTCAAAGTTGCAGAAGCAATCTTCAGATCAATGACTCAGGGTTGGGAGCAGCTGGGAGATTTCCGATTGCCACGTTGTTTCTGTTTCATTTAATTTCCAGGTGTCCTACATAGGCCAGGACTGCAGAGAAATTCCAGAGCACCTTGGAAGGGACTGTGGACATTTCGCAAAGAGGCTCGATCTGAGCTTTAACCTTCTGAGGTATGTACCCTTCACAAGATGCAGACCAGGCCAGGGAGGCCCAGTCCCCTGGTCATGGCCCGTGGGTGAAAATCACCATCCAGTTCTGCGTAGGGTGTGGGGGCTCTGAGACATGTGAAATCACACCTCAGAAGTGGGCCTTTGCTTCAGGTGAATCTTTGGCTAGCCTCTTTGTGCCACTGAAAAGGCTGCGAGCGTGGACATCCTTCATCTCCTCCAAGGTCCTCCAAGGGGGACCATCATAGTGTTACTTTGTTCTTTACCTTTGTCACTGATGACCACGTAGATAAGTTAGAACACTCTTGGGGAAGGAATGAGATGGAACCAACAGGGGCATTTGGGGGCGTTTAGGAATGCTTTTCAGGATAACCCCATCTCCCAGAGATTTGCTGAATCACAGGTAAGGTGCATATATGTGTGTGTGTGTGTTCTTCCTTTGATTTTTTTTTTTCTTTTAATGAATTGGAGCCTTAAATATTTTGTGATGATTTCTCCCAGATGGTATTTTGAAGCCATTCAGACACTGTTGGCATGGGGCAGGAGGGAGGCGAACTCTAACAACTGTTCCAATCTTGGCAGAAGTTAAGTGTGATCTTCTGTATTATTCCATTGGAAAATATACAGTGATTTCGTTTTTTCATTGAAGTTATCCATTGTGACTGGTTTGGGGGCTTGGAAGAGGGAAGTAGGAGGTACTTGGAAAGCAGATAACAGAGGGATACATGAGCAGGGGTCAGGGTGGTGGTTTTCCTAATAAGCTGGTTCCATGTAGGGCTTTTCTTCTAAGTGCTCCCTTGAGACCTGTGCCGTCCTCCAAAAGGAACAAACTGTCTTGGGGTAGAAGGAGAGATGAGATGGAATCCCATTCCAGGGCTCAGGCATTTTTGTGTTTCCATGACTTGGTCTTTTCTTTCCCAGCCTCTGAGTCCAGACACTTGGGAAATAACAGTTTGAGAGAAAATGGACACAATGCAGGGCGTGAAGTCACCAGCAGGTAGAGGGGACTTTAAACTGACAGAGCTTTTTGGGCTGGTCCTTATGGAGATTGCATGGTCTTTAGGGAAGGTGTGTCCAGAGGGTTATGTAGAAAGACAGTGGGCACTGAGTGTGTGGGTACAGAGGTTGGTATCCTTCTGGAGAGATAGGGAAATTGAAAAGTCAAACTGATGTGTAGTGTTGAGAGGATGCCAAACAAAGAAATGCTGACTCTAAGGAAGTTAAAGAGGGTCATCAGTCTGAGGATAGGACAAAAGGATAGGATAGGACAAAAGTACACAGCCTGGACCAGATAGTGCCTGGGACATGTGTGTCCCTTAAGAAGTTCCCCAGTGCAGACTCATGGAGAGGGTTTCTTTGCTTGGTCATTGGAAGGAGCTCTTTCTGTGTGACTGGCTTCCAGAAGCTTGGGGCATTGTGGCTCAGGCTGTGGCTGCCTTGCTGGTGGGAGCCCGGATGTGGGTTGGAGGAGGCTTGGCCCCATGAGGGAGTGTGTCAGCAGGGACAGGTCATGGGACTGAGTTGTCAGTTCTGAAGAAACAGAGCTGTCTTTGTCAAACTTGGAGGCCCTGCTTCCCTTTAGCAGAGAAGGGGCTGGACCCTGGGAGGGGTGTGTGTGTGTGAGAGAGAGAGAGAGAGAGAAGAAGAAGAAGAAGAAGAAGAAGAAGAAGAAAGAGAGGGAGAGAGAGAAATGAGCAGAGTCAGTGGTGAGAAGGGGCTCGATATGTAAGGATTTATCATGAGAAAGGACAGGTTCTAGAAGCAGGGCAATTGAATGAGAGGAAGGTTAGGAAAACAGATTTGGAGTGAGGGGAATTGTGAATCTAATTCTCCTTTGTTGAGAGGAGAACATTTCTGTAGTGTTGAGTTTGAGGTGCTGTCCCATCTGGTCAGGGGCCTGTTCCTCTTGGTGTGTGATCTCCACACTGGGTTATAGCTGGATGGGGGCAGGGATGAGCAATGGAGGGGTGCGCACACGGTGTAGACTTTAGGAGGAACAAATGTGCAAAGAGGAGGAAAACCTTCTTCTTTACATGTAGATTATTTTTAGCCTCCTGGTTCTCCTCTGCCCTGCTGTTACTCAACATTGGATAGTTCCAGAGCTATTTTGTGCATATACTACAATACGAATGTCTTAAGTGGCCATATTGTATTCCTTCTTGGCAATGTAGTAGTTAAAAGGGGGGCACCAGTCTTCAGGTAACCACTCACATTAGGAACATCCTTCTCTGTTGTCTTACCATAAATTCATAACCATACACCATCAACATTGTTAATCTCATTGATAAAAGTAATTGTTCTGCTGATTCTTCTATGGCCACTGTTCATGCTGGAGGGAAGGAGGTTTAGGGATTTATAAGCTCTAAACTTTGGTTTTAAGTCCCTGTACATAGAAAATTTTATCCTGTTACATGTCTGCCTTCTCTCCTGCGTTAATTCTTGTGAATCTTCTGCTTCTTTTGGATCTGCCAATAGTAAACTGGTTACCTGTCTATGCAGAAGGTTGTGGAAATTCGAGCTGTACTGTTTCTGGGACTCTGCCCTGGGGAAATGAAAGTCTCTGGAGCTGGTGTGTACCCTGTCAGGTTGCAAGTTGAAAATCGAAGCAGGAAAACCGGTCCGAATGAAACTTCTGCCTGGCTTCAAAGACACACATTCTCTCCTCTGCCTTTCAGCCTGCATCTCTTTCCTGGACATGATTCCCAGGGACAGGTGATTGCCATCCACACTGGAATAGGGGATAGAGGCTTTAGGGAGCTCATCAGGTAATGCCTAGGAGGAGGAATGTTGCTTCTTGAATTTTAATGCATTAATGATCACGAGTCCAATGTCTGCATCTGCATGAAATCATACTGAGATCTTGTTTTTTGAAGATTTTTTTTTTTAAGATTTTTTTAAATTTTTATTTATTTGAGAGAGAGAGACAGTGAGAGAGAGAATGAGCGAGGAGAAGGTCAGAGAGCGAAGCAGACTTCCCATGGAGCTGGGAGCCCGATGTGGGACTCGATCCCGGGACTCCAGGATCACGCCCTGAGCCGGAGGCAGTCGTCCAACCAACTGCGCCACCCAGGCGTCCCTTTTTTGAAGATTTTTTAAAAAAAATAGAAACATGATCAACATAGAAATGTTCAACACAAAGTATAAGGAAATGCTCTTTCTTCAAGTCACTGATAATCTTGCCACTAGAAATCACCACTGCTGACACTTTATTGTCTTCCAACCTCTTATAATGCCAAATATTTAAAAATGTGCTGTTGCTCACATTGTGTTGGAAGCATTTTCCTATCAGTAAATACTACATTACAGTTTTTAATGGTTTCTTATTTCTTAGTGTTGGACGTTTAGATTGTTTCCAGATTTTTACTGTTAAAAATACGTTATAAATATTCTTGTAATACTCATGAATAGGACTCTGATTAGTTTCTTGGGACAAATTCCTAGAGACAGAATTGTCAGAGGGGTCTGATAAAGATGTCAGATTGCCCTCGAGAGGTTCTACCTACCGATTTCTGCTACTAAGAATATTTGAGAACCCATTGTCCCAAACTCTTCCTTGAACTTGTTTTTGAGGTTTTCGTATTTTATTTTTACTCTGATCAACAATGTTCCTATGCTCTGGCCAGTGCTAGTTGTGTGATCTGCTCAAGGCAAAGAGCTTGTTAATGAGCCACTCCAGCTTCAATTTCCCTTTTTCCCCGGATTGGGAAGGGACAGAGTTCTCCGTGGTGTCCATCCCAAATTCCACATCCCCAAGGGCCCTGAGTCCCTAGTGATTGGAGTCGGTTGCTTGCTGAGCTGCTTGAACACAGTGGGCAGAGCAGGGCTCCCATGGCAAACAGTGATAAATACATCTGTGTCAATCCGGCAATAAAATGGAGAGGGTTTAATTGATCTATGGCAACAGGAAGCATACGTTTTAAAAATCAAATTATTTGCACTTGCATCTTATTTAGCATCACTCTGATAAATGTACTCGATGCGGGGATTGTTGAGGAGAAAAAGGTGGGAGCTTGCTTGTTGCTTCCCTGGCTTTGGCCAGGATGATGACAGTGAAAAGCAGGAGAGCTCTAAAGAAATGGTGGCTCTGTGACCCTCACCCCCACAAAGGCAGTGAGGTGGACACTGGAGGTGCACAATAAGGGTTCTAGGGATGGGCACACCAACAGTCGTGTCTGATAGGAAGTGCCAGATGAAACCGGGCCTGGTAACTTGCTGCAAAATTGGAAAAATGGGCAGGGAATTAGAAGGAACCAAGGCTTTGTGGTTAAACACCCTGGCTTGCAATCATGTCACTCACCCGTTGTTTAACTGGCCTTAGGCTGATTGTAGAAATGGAGTGTGTGACTGTGGAAAGTGCCTAAATTACGTGGCACATAATAGGTCTTCAAGAAGCATAGCTATAGTTGGAGCTGAAACATGTTGTTAGGGAGGCTGAAAGCCGAGGCTGAATCCTCCTCAGGGGCCAGTTCAATCCACGGTAGTCATTGGGGTTCCTGATGGACATTCAGGATTTTCTCTCCTTCCACACATGGAATGTTGGCACATCGCTGCATCCTTTGGTATGACCAACTGGCGGAAACTTGAAAAACCAGTGCACAGTTTGCCAATTACTCTTCAACCTGCTGTAATCCCTGGGTTCTGACTGTAAATGAGCAAAACCCTCGGCTTATCCATGTTGGATGTCAGTTTTAAATGAGAACAATGTAAGAGTTTAAGGTGTTTGTTAACACAGCATAACCTAGCCGATGCTAACCAATTACTTCAGTTCTCCAGCTGCCTTTGACATTCCATAGGCTCAACCCAATTGTCTTCTATGTATTTTCATCTTTGTCTGTTAGGAGCATACCTTTGTTCATAGTACAGTGGGAATGGGTCAGAGAAAATTCCCCACCCAGACTCGCAGGAGAACAGTTCAAAGGGCATGTTCTGTTGACATAGGTCTTCATCAAATCATTTCTTTGCAGCCGGGAACCTTGTCCATACTTGTTTTTAAAACGCAAATGCAGTGGTCTTACTTGGAGAGCACGTTGATCGTGGGGTGGAGATGACCACAGAGCTCACGTCCCTAAACCTTGAGGGGTAGAGATGGTGGTAGAAAAGATAGACTTTAGAAAGATAAACTGTTAGTGAATTTTCAAAATAGTTCTAGGGCATTGATGAATTCCAAGGAGGCAAGGATCTTTGTGTGTCAGAATGAGTGCTCTCAGTTGGGCAGTGTTGCAAAAAGCACCTTTTTCGTTCCAAGAATATCACTGGCCTTCCCTTGCATGGGAGGGGGGTGAGAGAAGATCACTAAGGGAGCAGATATCATGGATTAAACAGTACCACCGTCTTCCTCATCCAAGAATGTCCTGCCTTCCTGGGTTTATAACCCTCTGGGCAGGGAAAATGGGTTTTGAGCCACTGTGGGTAAGTCTCCGTTGGGGAAGTGGTGGAAGATTGGAGAGAGTTGTCTATGGGGCTGTCAGGATGTTCAGCTTTCTCATAGATGATGTTGTAACTTTCAGTGTGATTTAGAAAGTACTTTCATAAACAGTGTCTCCAGATTTCCTACTGTGTTTGTCTCTAGGATAAGAAATTCCTACACTTTCTTGGAATGCCTTTTATTTCCCTTCTCAACTGTTTTACTCCCTCAGAACCTTGGGTTTAATTTCCCTTTCTTTGTAAAGTTTGTCTCCCTGAGCTGTTTGAACTTGGGCCTCACCGCTCTCCCTTCTCCATCTGCCCTGCCGTCTATCCTGTGGACAAAGGTGCCTGCCATGTTTTCAGGGTAGCAGTTGGAAGGAATGGTGTTTTGGGGATAGGGCAGAGATTGGGCAAGCTTCACCCTTTCAGACTTTGTCCTCCTTGGCCCTTCAAGTTCTCAACCACAAAGTTCTGTCACAATGATGGAGGTAGGGGTTCTACTAGCATTTAGTGGCTGAGGCCAGAGATGCTTTGCAGGGCATGGGACAGCTTTGGGCAAAAAGAACCCTTCCCCATGCTAACAGCGTTTGGTTGAGGAAGACCTCTGAATCTTGTCCCAGATAGGTTGTAGAGTGACTCTCTTTGAGTTCCACAATAAAAGAACTTCGCAGATAAGCATTAAGAGGGGACTGGCTTCACTCTCCAAAGGAGTCCAGTGACAAGGTATCAGATGACTGACACTAGTCATGTTTATTGTCTTAATAACCAATATTACGGAGCTCTTACTATCTGCCAGAGCTGAGCAGAACACGTCAAGTGGTATTCAGTCTTCCTAACAGCATTTTACAATGTGACTGTTACTACCCACAGTTTACAGATGAAGCAACGGAGACCCAGAGTTGGCCCCAGACTACCCTGATGGTTAAATGGAAGAGGGGGGATTAAATGGCCGTGGGGATTTGACTTCATCTCTACAGCTACTCCAAACTGCTTCTTAAAATATAAGATGTTGCTTTTTTTGTGTGCGAGAAGATGGGCAGCCTTTTCCAAGCCTGTATTTCCTTGTGCAGGGAAAAGATTTCCTTTTTTTCTTAAAGTTACTGAGCAGCCTGCAGAAGCCACTATTGTGGGGGGGGGTCACAGTGGATTCTGCAGCTCCAAACTGGGGACCCTGTTGGCTTCCATGTCTAATCTGTTGCATTTTCTCGTCTGTTTCTCCAAAAACCTGGTTTGGAAACATTGGGTTTACAGGACCTCATGGTAAGACCTGGTCTGGCTTGGAGGTGGGGGGGTTCCCAGGAAACTCAGTTCCTTCTCTTCTTGCCCGCCTCTCCACGCTGGGCTGTGAGGTATGGCTCAGATGAAGGCCACTGTCATGGGAAGTGGCTTGGTAGTTGCTGTGGTTCTCTGTCCCAGCCTTGGGTTGGGGACTCTGAGACCCACTGCTGCATGCATGAGGGTTGAGTCTGGAGAGAAAAGAAGTGTGTGTGTGTGTTTGTGTGTGTCCCAGTCTGTATTTGCACATGTATTCACTTGCATCCACACACCCACCATCTGAAAACCCTCTTCCCTCTGATCTCCTCTGGGACTGCAGTGTTGGTCATTTCAGTTGTTCTCTGCTCCTTTATGATGAAAAGGGAACGATTATGCTTTTTGCTGGGTGCCTGTGTTTAAATGCAGGGATATAATAACTACAAATTCTCCCTGGCCAAGATTTTTCTATTAAAAGGTCTCTGCTCTCCCAGCTGCTTTCCCTTCCCCTTCACACCCCCACCCCCATCACTGCCCTAGCACAAGGTCACTTAAGGTATTAAATGAAGGAGAGAGACACAGATGTTCAGGTTTTTAGGGTCTCTCTCTCTCTCTTTTGCGCTCTAAAGACCCCTCCTCCTCCAGAGCCATCATTACAGAGATCAGCTCTGTGCCCCCCACCTTTGCACCACCTCCCCTAAGCACCTCTCTGAGTTTATACAGAACCCGATTTTCAGTGTCCTTGAGTGTCTGCTTTTTCTCTGGTTCTGAAAAAATAAGAGACGGGTAGAGCAGGGAAGACCAACAGAAGAGGTTTAAAACAAAACAAAACAAAAAAAACCCCAAACCATTCTTGAGATAAAACAAGACTTATTAAAAACAATTGGAGGGGAGAGCCGGAGAGGGGGTGTTAACCCCCACATGCCCTGTTTTCTGCAGCTGGAGAAGTGTTTTAAGAAAATGCACCATTGTTAAAACTTTTTTTTTTTCTTGATGGATTTATTTATAAGGTAGAGAAATATTTTCCCCATAATTGGGTAACTCTTAATAGTAGCAATTGCATATTTATCAGTGTGAGGGGCTGTTATTAATGTAACTGTCAGGCCCAAACACATTTCTGCATTAAATCCATTTAGTATGTGCATTATTCGGGCTCGAATGTCACCGGGACATCAAAGCCCCGTAGGCATGGAGAGCTCAGTGCCCTGCTGTGGCTGCCGAACAGGCCCTTGATCAATAAATGTAACATGTTAATGCAGAGCAAATAGAATAAAAGATTTCTTTGACAAGACATGAAAAATCACCTTGTGGCAGCTGGCATGTGATGCCGTTTCTGGGGAGACACTAGCAAAGTTGATCTGACAAGTAAAGAGGAGAGATGATGGTTGTAAGGTGCTTTTGTTTCAAACTTCTTTCTTGACCTGTCAGGTTTTGAAGGCGCCTCAATGGCTCTTTTTTGTCATGTGAAAATTGTAGTCTTAGGTAGTTATGAAGCAGTTATCTCTTCTCAAATTGTGAATGCTGCTGTTTAATTGATTCACTTAGCATTTGAAACTGTCACGCATTAATAATTGCGAAATCCTGTAGATCCTGCTCTAGTGTGTCATGCTTAAATGTGTAGTTATCAGAAAATTAATATCCTTAATGAACCGGTGCTTTCAAACTAACATTGCATGAAATCTCTTTTGCCCTTTGATTTGCTGAAGCCACATCCGCCAGTTTGCAGAGAGAATCACCTCTCGACAGTTTGCTTTCTTGATGCCCCACAAATGCCAGCTTTGCTGTGGGTACATCGCATGCTCAATGACAATAAATATAGTAATTATACTGGAGTTAGTAATTAACATAATTGTAGTCAATTACGACAAATACAGTGCAGAGCTAAATAAATGAGAGGGGAGAAATTAGCAAGCTAATTGATTTATCTTTACTTGGCTTTCTATTACAACTGGCAGGGCTGTTTTTCTTGGGGTTGGGGGGGGGCGAGGAGAGCAGGGGAAAAAGTCCCTACAAGGATTGTTTACAAGTAACTGATTTTGTTTTGAAGTTGCTTTGTCTTTTGAATTATTATGCGTCTCCCCCCCACTCTGCTTACAAGGAGGAAAAGGGAAAGAAAAAGATAATTTAAATGCCAAGGGAATATTTTTGTTAATTTAGCTACATCAAACTGAATGCACCAGCTAAAGCGAGACAGGATTTAGCTTTCAGTAAGGCTTGAGGAGTTAGAATTTTTTTTCCCTCCAGCTATTGCTCTGGTTAAAAAAAACGTTTCAGGGTGTGTGTGTGTGTGTGTGTGCGCGCGCACACATGTGTGTTCTAAGTCTCCATCAGTGAGGTGGTTCTTTGCCGAATAGTACATAGGGAGGTTATATATGCATGCTAATTTGCTCAATTTTGTGCTGCTGGCTTGGCACAAGAATTGGGCATATTTTACATGGTTCAGCCCCTACTTGGTCTTGTTACATCTCCCCCTCTTGGTACCCAAGGAAGAAAAGGTGGAAAGCAGTGGCCAGTGTTGGAGAGGGCAAGGTGGGGGGCTTCATTGAGGCCCCCCTGCTTACCTTTCCTTCTTTGCTACACCAGAGTGTTCCCTAGGGTCCTGGGCTATCGCACTCCTGAGGCTGCCTGGAAAGTTTTTGTTGGGGCCTCAGTGCCTATTGGTTTTGAATTGGTTTATTCTGTGCTGCCTGGAGCCCTGGTTAATGGTGTTTACGGTGCGTCCCTGTTCTTTGTTCACTCCCTCCAGTGTGACTGCTGTGCATGCCACTCGGGGAGCACGTGTGCATGTCTGGCGACCTGGGGTTGCATCATCACAGCCTGTGTTTTCTCACAACTTGGAGAAACAGGATTTTTTTCTTTGCCTCATGACACGCGAGGGGCCAGGTGGCCAGAGCTCTTGGAGGGTTGGAGTGCTTAAAATCTTAGTCTTGGGTTACCCAGGACTAAATGCAGTGCTTTCCAGACATGACCGTTCAAGGATCCGGCATCATTTCTCAAGCTTCTCAATCCTCCCAGGTTATTAGCAAACAAAAATCTGTTTCAAAGACTTTGATTTCGCGCTTCATCCTGAAGACTCCATTGGCTCTGTTTCTGCTGTGACGCGAAAGGAGAGTTAAAGGCAGGCGTTTTACTTGTACCTAGGTGGTGCGTAGGCAGAATCCTGCAGGACCTCGTGTGGAATTGAGTTTTTCACAGGCACCAACATGCCGCCCATATCTGGGAACAACAGGCTGTAGTTGGACACGACTCTGTGTGGTCATTCTTCATGCGTACTTCATTGGAAATCGATTTCTGATATGAAATATTTATATACAAGGAATCACTTAAATTATTGAAAGTTTGCCGGCCTAATGGCCTTTCTGATGAAGTCTCAAATTATTGTAGTAACAAATGTATGGATCCGAGGGGGAAAGACTTGGATCGTGGGTGGAGGAAGATGGTCTCTGGAACTCTGGCCAGAGTTGGATATGGGTCAGTGAGATGCTGGATGATTCCTAGGTACAGCTTTGTTTACCGAAGAAAAGGTGCATTCTTTATATGGCGTACCTCCGGTGAGGGTACCCTATGGGGAGCTCCCGGCAGAGGCAGTAAAGAGAGGGGAGAGATAGCAGACGTGTGGAGAAAGACACTTGTGCTGCTGACCGCTGTCCGAATGCGACATCTGTAGTAGTTTCGTCCCCGTGGACTCCGTGCCCCTGCTGGTTTTTAATGCTGTTGACTCTCCTGAATGGTGCTCAGATGTGCAGCAGATGTGAGTGGGAAGAGCCTAGGATGATGGCAAAGGAAGCCCCTTTTCATTTTTAATACTGCAAAATTAAAGTTGCCCCCATCAGAGCTGGCTTCATTTTCTTTCCGTACTGCTAAGGAAGTAACAGGACGGGCGATAAATTAGATGTATTCTTTTCAAATAAACTGCTGTTTGCAGAGACACTGTTTCCCCCAGACTCTTTGCTGTTGCACTGAGATCTACACCCGTGGAGATACTTAAATATGTGTGTTTCAAGGTGCTTTATTTCTTGACGTTCTAGTGACTTCTTTTTCTTTAGTTGGTTTGGTAGCAGCTCTGTTGAGGGAACCGAGGAAAAGTCACTATGGGATGGAAGAGCAAGAGAGCGGGGATGGAGTTAGTGGAGAGCTTTTGCTGGGAAAAGGCTTTCCACTTTCTGAGAAGCCGAATGACTGGGCGTTTGCTTGCTGGCACGTCCGTTTGTGAGGGGCTACCTTGGCCTTGCCTGGTGGGGAGTTTGTTTCTGGGGCTTATTTTTCAGAATGGATTCCCTCTCCCCTCAGAGTGCATCTGTGTGCTAGCCCGATCTTCTGGATTTACACGTCCAAAGAACAGGGGGTGATGACGACCCTGAGGGTGAACTTAGGAGGGTGGGATGTCTTCTCCTGTGGGGACCGTTGAACTGTGGGTTTGTCTTGGTTGACTCTTGTGAATTCTTTCCAGATACCTGAGCCAGACCAACCTCATGGAAAGCCAATCATCCTTCCAGTTTTAATTAGATAGAACAAACTAGTATCTTGAATTCTGTTCTTGGAGGCGGGGCTCTGGTAAGAACCTGGCCTGTGGTATAGAAAAATGGAGCCTGGTGATGACTCCCAAAGGTTCTTTGGTCAAGTGTCCCGCCTCTGTAGAGTACTGCATTGTTCCAGACCGTGACACAGGGCCTCAGAAGGATGACTGCAGGGAATTTTCTTCTTCCTTCTTAGCTGGTAAGTGGAAGGCAGGATTGGGGTGGCTTAAGTCCGGGAGGATGCCAGCAGGCTTACAGTGGTCTTTCTCTTTCTTGCTGCCATGTAGAACTGGGTCCCTCCAGGGATGCACCTCTCTGTCAGGTAGTCTTCATGGTCTTTGGATGGCTCACAGTCATGACCATAGATGACCATTCAGCTAAGTGGAGGTGGAGAGTGCTCAGAATGGCAGGGTTCCCCCCAGGCTATCTGGACCTTGGGTCATTGTTGTTCAGAGGTCCCTTCTGCTTGTTGTAGACATGTGAATATTCTGTGCAGGCTGAGTTATTCCAGCACCTGGAGATTAGAGATGTGTCCCCTTAAAAGCTCACATGCTCAGTGTGAATATAAAGTGAGTCTGGGTTAAATTGCAAGAACTACACAGGGCCACTGTCAAATCTAACCAGAGGACCTTGAGAACTTACTAGTTCTCTCTTATTGGGAGGATAGTTACTGTTTGCTGTCTGGGAAGCTTGTTCTGAGTTAGTGAGCAGCTATGGGAAGCCACATAGGGAAAAGGCTGAAACAGGGACTTGACCTAGGTCAAGTTAAGTGATAGCCCTAGTTAGCCCCAGGACAACACACTTGAATTTAGTGCCATGAGTATACTATTGATCTTCATGCTCAAGAAGGCTTCAGGAGGGAGGACTTGGTCAAAGGAAATTTGAGGAAAAGCTTGGGACTTGAGGCACAGCTTGAAGAGAGAGCAGAGTTATTTCTGGGCAGGGCAAATAGCTTGCATGATGCTAGCGCCTTGGAACTGGGCTTGTCCGGAGTGGAGACGGTGAGATCCTGGTGTCTGTGCCCTGAGGAGTTTTGTGGGAGTCCAAGAGGAGAGAAATTGGAGAGGATGGCAAGCTCCCGGCCATCCATGCAGACTTGTATCTCCTGTGCTGTGCAGAATGGCAGCGGTTCAGTGATGTAACAGCCCAGTGGGGAGGGAAGTGAGCCAGGCCAGAGTCCATGGTGGAGGCCAATCAAGGACGGACTTGGGTGGGGGGAGGTATGTGTTCTCCCCCTCAAAACCTCACCCTGGAGTGACAGGCATATGGCAAAGACAAGCCAGCTCCAGCTGGTGGAGGGCAGCCCGTTCCCAGGCTCTGCAGGCCTGAGTGTCGGCCCTGACACATAGACATGGCAATTATGCTGTTTGAAGGGTCACAGTTAATGCAGTTCTTCCATGACTCCTGCTATAAGCATGCTGGGCCACTTAGCACCCAGCAAGGCCCTGCAGGCTGGCCCTGGGCTTATTCAGAAGGGGAGGAACCAAAACTTGAAATCTCATCTTTGAGAAATTGCACTTGATACTGTTGTCCCATGCCGCGCAGTTTCTGTAAGACTGCCACTTCGGGGTGCATCCCTTCCCCGACTTGCACATGATTGGTTCTGGGAATGCCTTGGGGCCTTTGCAGTAGCTCTGCCTCCCATTGGAATGTGAGCTTTTCCAGGATGGGAGGACAGCTGCTTTCAGGAGAGCCTAGGGCGGACTTACGCATGTCATACGTAGGTGCCCCTCTGTCGGAAAATGCTATCTTAATTTGGGAATTTCTCACTTGCTAAAATGGATGCTTAAAAACATGATATTACTTTAAAAGAGAGAGCAGTGACGGTTCCTTGGTCTGCTTAAGTCCTTACAGCAAGTTAGGCGTTCACGGTTTGAAGTGTGTGGAGGGGAAGGGACTTTGCCAACGGCTTGCAGCTAGCCGGTCAGTGAGGAGCCCAGACCCCAACCTCAAAACCTACATGCTTAGCTCCTACACCTTATTGAATTCCATTGTGTTTCCCCTAATCCTAATTCACTGCTGTCCTCTTTATCTGGTAAACTAGTGTAGGTTGGTAACTAAATGGTAGAGAAGAGGAAATTGTCTTTCAGGCCCATGGGAAGGGAATAACCACCACCTCTTCACCTCACGAGTCTGGTGCTGTTTGGCTTTTGTCCCCAGACTTAAATTTGCCCTCCTCATTTTTCAGGGGAGATAAACACTGTAGCCTTTGGAGTTTATACATCAAATATTAGTGTTTTGAAAGTCTGTAGAAAATTAGGCCGCATTAACTTTTATTTTCCTGTTTTTTTAGGAGGATGAGCAACAAAACACAAGAAACTGCCTTGCGCTCAAATAAGAGGGTTCTTGGGTGGGGTGGGGCCCCTGCTACGGTTCTTGGATCCCCCTCAGGTGTGTGTGAGTCCCATTGCTGCCGTTGTCTCTGGACAGCCCTTTAGGGGACATGAGGCTTTTCTCCCTGTTGGTTACAGGCAGAGAATATTGTCCACTTTGGAGAAGGTCTCTGGATCACACAGGAGATAGGATATTTAAGTGCATATGCTTTGTCAAATGCTAGGTACCACGTAACTATAGTTATTTTTTGCAGTTCTGAGATGTGATTGTCAGAACACTAGTCCAAGGTGAAAAGCCTAACCTGATGTACATGTAGATTGCAAAATGAATATCCCAACAGGTTTAGTTAGCATCCTATAATGGGTTATTACCATTATATGTATGTATTTTATTTATTTATTTTTAAAAATCTTGTAAATGAGCAACCGAACTTGTGTTAATTTGAAGCTCAGTCATTGTTGGAGACCAAAAAGCCAGAGGAGTTCAGGCACATGTCTGATCTGGTAGAAAAGCAATGAGCTCATGAGACAGGATGCCTGACGGTTAGTCTTCAGTCCGTCACAAATTACCCTGAGATATTGAGCAAGTCATTTAATCTGTGTTAATTTCCAAATGGAGGTAGTGGGCTCCTCTATTGAGGTTATACAGATCAAATGAAATACTAAATGTAAAAGAGTTTTGTTCCTGTAGGTAATATACCAAAAGAGCTGGCTATTTCAGAAACAGTTGACTTGGGGCGCCTGGGTGGCTCAGTGGGTTGAGCCGCTGCCTTCGGCTCGGGTCGTGATCTCGGGGTCCTGGGATCGAGTCCCGCGTGGGGCTCTCTGCTCGGCGGGGAGCCTGCTTCCTCCTCTCTCTCTCTCTGCTTGCCTCTCTGCCTACTTGTGATCTCTCTCTGTCAAATAAATAAAAAAATAAAAATCTTTAAAAAAAAAAAAAAAGAAACAGTTGACTTCGTTTTTGATCCTTTAGTTTTTGAGCAGAATTAGCTTTAGGATTATTGAGCTTGGGGTCCTATGGCATTCGTTGTTTGTGACTTGTGTCCAAATCAAAAAGGAGATCCTAGTCCTACAGTGTGTTTCCTTGCAAGGAACATGTGACTGTATTCTAAAACTAAGTTGCTCCCCTCTCATTTTCTTGGCTTTACCACAAGTTTTATGTAATTTCTGATCTACATTGAATTGAATGGTTCTGTTGTAACTAACAGGGTCTGTTAGCTTTTTTTTTTTTTCTAAAGGGGCTTGTTGGAGCCTCTTCCCAGAGGATAACTAAAAAAAAAAAAAAAAAAAAAAATCACATTTAAGCAGTGTGCAGGGCGGTAGAATGCGGAGATTTGAAAATGATTTACTACTAAAGGAAAAATGTACTTGTGGAGTATAAAGTGAGATGGTAGAGAAGGTAAGGAGAGAAGCATGGGCTGGGTCATCTAGAGCGAGAGGGCTCTGGATTTTATTAGTGAAGACATTTCTATTAGGAACTGTCTGAAAGCACTTCCGTCTGTTGCCCCTGTGAACTGTTGGTGCCACGCTGCGTTGCCCACTGTTCTCCCGCCCCTCCTCCCACATAGACCAAACAGTGGTAATGATAGAACTTGAGTGGTTCTGCAGCTACCCAGCTATCTCCTCGGGCCCCTCCAGCTCTGAGGATTTTATACCCCTTTAAGCGATGAGGGAGCTGTGGCTCAGATTGAGAAGTACTATGCCCAGTGTCACAGGGCACACCTGAAAGCCAGGACTCTCCTGGACCCCACTTACCACGCTCCATTCTCCCCATGGTACCCCACACTGTGCTTCATGGAACCACACGTGGTCAGTAGGAAACTTAGAGGTAGGGTGGTTGAATTGAGTGATTTTCCACGTTATTTTTCTGGTGGCAGAATACTTACTTGTCAAACAGTTCTATATAGAAAAAACCATTTTGGGGGGCGCCTGGGTGGCTCAGTGGGTTAAAGCCTCTGCCTTCGGCTCAGGTCATGATCCCAGGGTCCTGGGATCGAGCCCCACATCGGGCTCTCTGCTCAGCAGGGAGCCTGCTTCCTCCCTCTCTCTACCTACCTCTCTGCCTACTTGTGATCTCTGTCAAATAAATAAAATCTTTAAAAAAAAAACCATTTTGGGTTAAGGGTTTTAATATTTTCTGAAGGGAGCCACCAAAAGTGATGAAGCTTTTGAGGTGATCACGCACGAGGTTTGGCAGTGAGGTTAGAGACAAGGGCTGTTTTCTAGCAGTCCTAGCGTTGACCTTGTTCTTGGATTTGCCTTTCTGCAATACCTAAGGCTAACCAAGTTAAATAGTTGCGAATGGTAAATTTTCTCCCTCCTCCCCCCTTAAATGTCATCTTGTAAATATCAGGATATTCTTTAATAGACAATTTTAAGAAGAAACGTCAACGTCTGTACAAAAGGAATTAATTTGGTAGTACAAGATCATACATAGGCTGTTGCCCTCTAGGGTGTTGAAATTTGGGTATCTAACATGTTTGAGAGTGCATACTGGACTTAAATTATGGTGTTAAGAAAATGGCTAAAGTAATTCAAATGTTAAATTCAAATTCAGTCACTTCAAGAATCTCAGAAGCCCCTTGCAGTACCCTGGGGTTCTATGGAATAGTTGGAAAAACGCTGGTTTAATACTTTCTTTTAACAAAGGAAATGGAGACCTAGAAAGTGCAAATGGTAAGGTGGTGCTAGGGAACAGGATATCGGACCCAAGAAATGTTTACTTTTTAAAATTAGTTTTTCAGGGCACCTGGGTGGCTCAGTGGGTTAAGCCGCTGCCTTCGGCTCAGGTCATGATCTCAGGGTCCTGGGATCGAGCCCCACATCAGCTCTCTGCTCAGCAGGGAGCCTGCTTCCTCCTCTCTCTCTGCCTGCCTCTCTGCCTGCTTGTGATCTCTGTCTGTCAAATAAATAAATAAAATCTTTTTAAAAAATTAGTTTTTCAAGCATTGCTGGTGCTTTCTTCTGGTTATAACGTTATACTGGTTTCATACAGATTTTTAAAAACATGAAAAATGTGCAGAATGAAATAACCTGTGATCTTATTGCTGAACAATGAACCACTAATTCTACTTTTGACATTAGTTTGTTCATAACTTCTTACCAAATTAGGTTCAGGCTGTATATACAGTCTTGTATCTGCTTTTTCCCCTCTTAATGTTATATCACGTGATTCAGTTTTGTCTGGTAATGTGGTCTTTCAGTGATTGTATAATATTTGTTCCACGGATGCACCATCATAGAGCCATTTTCTTATTTACATATATTTAAATACCGGTTTCCACTTTTAGGTGTTAATAAGAAATGCTGTGATGATCATCTTTGCCTATAAATCGTGGCTTCACTGTTCTCACCATTTCTTTAAGATAATTTTCTGAAGACTGGAATTTACCGAATTAAAAGTCATGGTAACAACGTCTCCCCTTGAGGTCCCCATCTGACCCTTCTGTCTACCACAGGAAAGTCCAGGGTGTGGAGTTTTCTCCTTCCCTGTAGGCTGTTGGATGGGGCTTTGGATGGGGGCTTGATGGGAAGAATCTTTCCGGGCCTTTTGACCTAAGCCTCTCTCTCTACTGCTTCTCCAGAGACTGATTGCTGGTTCCAATACTGATAAACTTAAGATCGGTCCAACATCTGTGGGAAGGGGAAAGGTCCACTTCACCAAGGCCTGGCTCCCCTGAGTTGGTACACCAGCCCTGGTCGCTGCTGGGACACAGAGCTCTGGAGGCTCCCTGGGGGCAGGCTTTGCCAGAGCGGGTGCCGAGAGGGGTCCCAGAGGTTGCAAAGCTTGCGAAAGATGTCAGGCGAGGAACCCAAACCATTTTCAGCTTTTCCTTTGCAGATCCAACCTTTTAAGCATACCTACATTTACCTGCAATGGCAATCGTTTTGCATTTTAATGACAAATCAAGTACGCTAACTTGCATTTGAAACGAAAGTGCCTTAAATGTCTCTGGCTGTCAGAATGAGATGTTAGGAGCTTGATGAAAAGCGAACAAAGAAGACAAAGTATGAAGCCTGGATACAGTGCAAAATGAAATAAAACCTTGTATGGCCTGTCAGGGGTGTCAGTTGATATTCATATCTAAAGCACATTATAGCATTACTTTGCAGCTCATAGCTTACTCATCTGTCTTTTTTAATTCATCACATTCGAGCCCACATCTTTTAAGTCTCGTGTGTCAACAATGGAAGAAATCTGTTAATTGACAAATGAGTGTCACAAATGTGAATTGGTGCCTTTACATCAGCGGCAGGTGTAGTCTCTTTTGTTTTTTGTTGGATCTATTATTGGCATAAGCCAGTGTAAGACATCTGTCTTTGTCGGAATGAGAAATGACAGGCCTTCTTGGCTGTCATTGTCTTAGTGCGTGCTCATTCTGTGAGATACTGTATAAAGATAAAATGTCAGTTAAAAGAATATGAAAAAGTATCTGGAGGAAGTCCTTAAATTACTCAGAGAGGGGATCCGGGAATTGGGGCTGGAATTGAAATCCGAGCGTTTCAGTTTGTACCTATCACACCTATTTAAAAATAATATTTCCTGAGTAACAGGATGAGGTTATCAGGCATTTAGGAAAATGTTATGTTGTACTGGTATAATTAGCTTTATAAGGTTGGGAGAGAATCTACCTTTGCAAGATATGAATTTATTTATTATAAGGTCATCTCTCAGACAAGCACAGAATTGTCTCAATAAAAACACTCCGGGTAGGATTCTGGGTGTTGATTTGCATGTGTTTTGAAATATTGAAATTGTTCCCCTCCAATTTCTTTTTCGGTTATATCCCTATCTGAGACTGATGAGGAGCATAATGAAATAAAAAGCAGCAGTTGTGGAGTGATGAGACAATTAGTGGGGGGAAAACTGTTAGTATCACTGAGCTCCTGGTGGGTTTAGAGATGCAGGCGAGTCTGGACACCTGAGGCTGTGCTGTTAACTCCAGTTACTGCTGGTAAAAGACAAGGCGGGGTGAGGGGGCAGGAGGTCTGACAGTGGAGGAATGCCCTGCTCCCTCCTTGGCTTGGGCATGAGCTGGGCAGTCTGGACATAAAAGGCTGATAGGGACAGGGCGATATCATTGGAGAATGTCCTGGGTGTTGGGGGGCCGATTCTTAAAACATGCTTCCTAAACCTGAGTATGTTCACACATCCTCTGGGGAGTCTTACTAAAATGCAGTGTCTGATGAAGTAGGTCTGGTTTTGGTCCTGAGCCTCTGCATTTCTCACGAATTCTCAGGTAATGCTGACGTGCTGCTGTGCAGACCCAGCTTGGGTAACCAGGAGTAACCCACAGACCCTCTGATGGGCTCGTGTAAGACAGTATGTGGTTATGAGAAGAGGGAGGCCTTTGGGGGCACTGCACTGGGGTACATGGATTTCTATATCAAAAAGTTACTATTTTTTTTTTGTTTTTCCTCTACAGATATTTCTAGCCCTTTTGGAGGAGGCCTGGGCTCACTGAATCCCATCCCCCCTCCAACTCTAAGTGGCTGGGAGACAGATTTGTCTCCTAGTCAATGTACCCTGCCTTCCCTAAAGGGGTTGGCATTGTGTGACGTATGTGTATGCCTTGTGCACGTGCACTCATGGTGTGGCTGAGGAAGGGCATGTTCTGAACCTTAAACGTGTGTTGGCTGAACTTGTGTTTTTGTGTGACTTGGTGGTGCATGTGCAGATAGGCACACAGCAAGCCTAGTGGACAGTGTTGGTGTGATATGTAAACATATGTTAACTGTATGTTTAGGGATAGGCGTGTCCCAAACTATGGGAGAGTGAGTGAATGTGTGTGTGTGTGAGAGAGAGTGTGAGTGTGAGAGTGTGTGTGAGTGTGAGAGTGTGTGTGAGTGTGTGAGTGTGAGTGTGTGAGTGTGTGTGAGAGTGTGTGTGTGTGAGAGAGAGTGAGGGTGTGAGTGTGAGTGACTGTGTGAGTGTGTGAGTGTGTGAGAGTGTGAGAGTGTGTGCGTGTGTGTGAGAGTGTGAGGGTGTGAGAGTGAGAGTGTGTGTGAGTGTGAGAGTGTGAGAGTGTGTGCGTGTGTGTGAGAGAGCGAGAGAGCGAGCGAGCGAGAGAATGTGTGTGTGAGAGAGAGAGCACGAGAGAGAGAGAGTGTGTGTGTGTGTGTGTGTGTGTTGGGAGTTGGGGAGAGAGCATGAGGGCTCCTTAGCTGACACTAACTTGAATAATGAGATCAACGGGGTCTATGTGGGCGGGGGTGGGGGGATGGGGGGGAGGTGGACTGCATGAGGATCTACTGCGGGGGCCAAAACACTGTCCTTTGGTGTCATTAGTCTTTGGTAAACATATTTACCTTCAAGCTTCCTCCTGGCTCACTGATGTAGAAGCTGACTGTAGTGTTTATTTTACATTGGACTAGACCCCGGCAAGGTGACAATACTATGGGGACCCGGGGAAGTCCTCAAATTATCATCGGAGGGGCTCCTAGGTGGCTCAGTTGGTTGGGCGACTGCCTTCAGCTCAGGTCATGATCCCAAACTACCGGGATCGAGTCCCACATCGGGCTCCCAGCATTATGGGGAGTCTGCTTCTCCCTCTGACCTTCTCCCCGCTCATGCTCTCTCTCACTCTTTCTCTCTCTCTCAAATAAATAAATAAAATCTTTAAAAAAATATTAAAAAAAAATATCATCGGAGGATGGGGAGGGGCAAAATATGTGGGACCTCGAGGCCAGACAGCCACCTTTTTCTTACTTGAGCTAGATTCATGACTCAGGACACAAAGCCAACTCTTTTCTTTCCACGAAAGCTAATGAACTAATGAGTGATTAGAACGATGAAAGTGGTCTTTTTCTGAGGGAACTCAAGCAAGCTGACGGTTCTTTTTCCAGACTTCTCTCTCCTTTGCCTAGGCCCCTTCCTCCCTCCTTTCAGATTCCATGTACTGCAGATCTTTTCCTGGCTGACCCTTAAATGCTCTGTTCTGGAGGAAATTTTAATTTTGTTTTTTAAATTGAAACAAGGCTTACCTGAAAGGGAGTGAAGCAAGCCAGAGAGAAAGGAGGGGAAACAGCTCATCTGAAAAAGGCACATATGTTGCACCATAAACCCCTTTCAATATAAACTAGAATGTTTTTGTCACACAGAGAGGCCCTTTTTGCTTTCTGTGGAGGTGCATCAGTAAGAAGGAAGGTGCGGGGGGACTGAGGATGTGTGTGTGTCCTTGCACACGTCTGCCTTCTAAAAATGGGCAAGCCGTGCGCCTCCATCGCGTGTTTACCCATACATGTGTCTGTGTGTGCAGACATAGGCCAGATCCACACACAGACGTCCTTTTGTGCACCTACTAGGAGACTACATACGTAAGACCTTTTTTTAGGTGCCTGCTTGTGGGTTTTCACTGCCGGCTGTCAGAGGGAATTTGAAACAGACAAAAATTTACTGGGTAGTATTTAGAAACATGTCGGTGGTAACGACTGTAGCTCTGATTCCAATTAACACCCACTAAATTTGGGCTAATGCGGTGCATTTGTAAACCTGTTGAATGTGCTCAGCATCACGTTGCAAAAACCTGAAGTGGCCGTGGTTTAAGAAAACGTTTTCCGCTGACCACTGCTTTTGTGTCTCCTCCCCTCCCCTGTCCGTCTAGCACATGTGGTGAGCTCCCCTGTGAACTGTACAGTCTTCAAACTTTTCCAAGTTTTGATTTTTTTTTTCTTATAAAATGACCTTTCGATTGCAGAGAGCACAGTTAAAGTTTTAGCGTTCAATCCTGCTTAATGAAATACTACTTTGGAGTTCATAATTCATTTTTCACACCCTGCTCAGCCCCTTTTCTGGCTATTTGGGGTGAAAACAGCTGGGGAAGTGCTGCATTTTATGATTAAGGCACTAAAAGATTAGCCGTAGGCACTGCCCATCTAAGGGGCTACAGAATTCAGGCTGCTGACAGCAGATCTGTTTTGAATCGGAGTCAGATTAAAGTGAGTGAAAATCATTTGGGGGCTGAGGGCTTGAAAGGTCACACGTGTAATGAATTGTGGGTGCTTGCCTGGCTTCCCAGGCGAGAACCATAAGCAATTATTAAATGCCATTGTGCATTGGAGAGGGTTGGTTGGTGGTGACTTTGAAACTTTCCAGAAGCGAGGCTGCGAGATTGCAAAAGGTAGTAATAAGGCATTCGACAGGAGAGGATTTGGAGGGCTGTTGCCTTGTGTATTTAGCTTTATATGGGGGAGGTTTTTAATCCCCTCCCATCTTCAGTTTGCTCTGAGTATGCAGTGAAGGCATCCGCAGTTCTAGGGGCGGTGTTGCGGGGCCGGGGTTAGTTTGGATCTGTGGGTGAAGCCTCCATGGGACTTTTCTCTTTGGGTGATAAGATCAATTGCTCTCTGCAATTGAAGGGTCATTTTATAAAGATCAAAACTTAGAAAATCTTGAAGACTCTGCAGTTCACAAGGGAGAGCACCACCATGTGCCAGATGCAGGGGGAGAGAATGGGGGTGGAACTGGGGGGAGGGGTGGAGACGCAAAAGCTCCCTGCCTCTTCATGGTGCTGTGGGAGCTGTGGTTTGGCTTTGACCCTCTGCTGTTCTGTAGTCATTAATAGGTTCTTATGGACAATGTCCTTCTCACCTGTTGAAGCCCCCCTAAACTACCCTCGGCAGCTGTGGAGGCATCAGGGACTGATGGTCTGTAGTTCCTTCCCTCCTGAAGATGAGGGGGCTTGGACTGCCTTGGCTAAGTGAGGCGGTGTCTTACCCCCTTTGCTGTATTTTCCATCTCAGGTGGTGTGGTCTAGCCTTGTAGACCGATTCCAGGAAGTTCCTTCATCACAGAAAGGGAACACTCCTGAATTAATAGCTTTTCTCATATTTGACATGGACCTCTCCCATTCTAAACCATCCCCTGTCTCTGGGTTCATTCTCTCTTTCTCTCTCTCCAGCGTTTGGGAAACCTGGTAGAGAGCTCTCTGGAAAAACCTCTTCTGAAATGGAAAACAAAGCCAACAACAACAACAACAATAACAAAACCCAAACAAACAAACAAAAACTAACCCAAAGTTAAACAATTAGGTTTAATTCGTGGTGGCTTTTTCTTCAAATGACTCAGTTGGTTCAACAGTTACTGAATGCTAGCTATCAGCAGGATAGGAAGGGTAGGCATAACGATACCTAGAGGTATCTTTACAAAGAGGACTAACCCCTCTGTGGAGGAGACAGATATAGGGATTGGTGACTACAATCCAGGGAAGTGATAGAATCCTGAGGAAGGCGCAGGGTACGGATGATATGGAGGAGGGGTGGTCGACCCATCCTGGGGGTGGTGAGAAAGCTTTCCTGAGTGATAGCAAGTCTGAGCTGAATCTGAAAAAGTGAGCAGGATGAGCCATTTGGAGGGAGGATGAGGACAGACTCTTGTCTGACGGGCCAGTTGTGAGCAATGGTAGGGAAGGGCAAACCCGTTGGAGCCGCAGCTCAGCTCACCCTGGTGGGTGACTTCCCCTCCTGCTGTTTCTTGACCGGGGTGGCATTTGACATCCTCGTGGCCTCTGGGTTATCAGCAAACATAGTGCGTGTTCATGTCTGGACCTTTCTTAGGTTCCTGAGCTACATCCGGGAAAAAAGCAAAGATCTCAGCCCTCTGTGCATCTTGTTTTCCTTCCTCTTTCCTCCTAAATGCCCCCTGCCTTTGTCTTATTTATGACAAGGACCTGGGATCATAGAGCAGAGTGGAAACAAAGGGTGTGGCCACTCCATCACGTGTGTGTGATGGGTTTCTGGAGGACCTTACACTTGTATATGGTTAAACTGTGGGGACCAGTGGCCCTCTCCCACCTATCAAGGTAGCAAGTTCTTTATCTGCTCTGATGCCTTATTGTCCCACGGTACCTCTGTTCTCCCCTTGTGTCCTTACTAAGGCACAACAGATACTCATAATTACGTACAGATAGCTGATAGCTGTAAGAATCCCCAAGCAGTGACTAAGTCCAATTAATCAAGCACTAATGGTAGGATATCAGGCATTTTAGACTAGACATGAGGATTTGCTTTTAGGGAGGGGTGGAAGGGTGCTTAGGAGCATTCATAATAGCCCCAAAGGAATTAAAGATTTATTTATTTATTTATTTGAGAGAGAGACAGTGAGAGAGCACGAGCGAGGAGAAGGTCAGAGAGAGAAGCAGACTCCCCGTGGAGCTGGGAGCCCGATGTGGGACTCGATCCCAGGACTCCAGGATCATGACCTGAGCCTAAGGCAGTCGTCCAACCAACTGAGCCACCCGGGCGTCCCCCCAAAGGAATTAATATAGGTGTGTCCTCCCTGCCTCCCCAACCATCCTCACCACCCCCACCATGAGTTCCTTTGCTCTGGTTGTCTTTAGTTGTTTGGATTCTAGTGTGGGTAGGGAATAAGACTGTTGGCTATGGCCCAAGCACGTAAAAGAAGGACCTTTAGGAATCCAGTCCCATCTTCATCACTGTATGAGCATTGCATGCAGGTGACAGGGCAGCCGTGGTCTCTATCTACAGAGCTCTTCCTGGAGGACGTCTTCCAGAAAGTAGATCTGCTTAAGAGACACCCAGTGTGATGAGACCCACAGCTCCGCCAGTACTAGACTCGGCTCTGCCATGGCCCTAGGAGTTCCGTGGCTTTGAGTCAGGTTGGATGTTCTTTTTCCTTTGGAGGTTCTGCAGTTAAAGTGACGACGATTATTTCTTCTTGGTCCATTGAACTTGGAATGAAAGGAGGGTTTTTTCCTCCGGCAGTAGAAGATTTCTGCAGAAGGTCGTTGGGGGGAATGTTGGGCACAGGGTTTGGGAGGGGGTAGGGTAAGGAAAGATGAATGCCAAGCCCCAACAAGGGGTGGGGTGGGTAGGTAGGGGCCTGTCTGCATTATTGGTCCATGGCGCCCATCCAGCCTGTGGCCTCTCTCACACAAAGCCTTCGTTCTGATTAATGGCATCCGTGTCTGGGAGGCATGGATTGTATTAGACCTTGTTTAAAAGTGCCCGCTATACATTCACTTCCTCTGGAAGTGCACCAAAATAGGACGAGAGGAAAAAAGGGAGCAAGAGAAAGAGCCTGCATTTGGAAAGGGTAGAAAGGAAGGCTTTTTTCATAAGTGATTTCTGTGACTTTCTGTACTCTGCAAGGCTTTATCTCTGCAGGACTCCTATGGGAAAGCAAGGGGAAAAAGTGAAGACAGACGTCTTGGGAAAGAAAATGGGTTTCTCTGCCAAAACTGGGAGATGGTGCTGGCTCTCTTGGCTTTTTAGAAACTCCAAGAAATCTGCTGACATTTTAAAGGAAAAATAAAAAAAAAGATGATTTATGATGACATCACATGTTGCCCAAGCAGATCCTGGGAGAGGAAAACGGCTTTTATAGAGAGCGTGTTGCAATAAAGAAACAGCGAGTCACCAGGGGAGCGCCATCAATTGAAATGCCTTCAGTTATTTGCCTTAACTGCTCCCCTCCCCCAACCCAACCAATAGGCCTTGGCAGCTTCTAGGGCCTTGCTGTAAAGGGGTGCACAGTGCCTGAGCCCAGAGCGTGCTGCCCTGTTGCCTTCGTCTCCCTCCCCTTCAGCGTCTTGGCTGACTTCAATTGCATCTTGCTTTTAGGTTCCTATTGGTTAAGGGGTGTGTGTGTGTGTGTGTGTGTGTGCATGTGCGTGTGTGTGTTGGGGGGGGTGGGCCACCCCTGTGTGTTCAAGTGGTGGATGATAGGGAATGAGGGGCGTGAAGTTTTGCAGTGCTTGAAATGGCAGAGCACCGATGTGCGGGGGAGTGTTGTCCAGAGGAAGAACCTGGAGCTTGGTGGGGCTTGGGGGCACCTTTCATGATAATGGCACTGTCAGCCTCTGAGAAGGTTGGTCTCCAGGGAGTTCGCTCATCTTGGTTGCGTGCTGGGTCCTGTGGTCCATCACCTGCAGAGAAGCAGCCCTGGATCCCAGCAACATGGCAGAACCCAGAAGGCCTGTCTCTACTGGCCCCATATTCCTGGTTCTTCACTGCACTTCTCCCCTTCAGTGATGTGTTCTCCCTTTCTTCCCCCTTAAAGAACAGTCTGACTACCAGCTTGGGGGCCCTTTCATATTCACATTGTGTTGACAGAATGGCTTCCGTGTATTTGTGTTTCAGGGAAGATCAGAACCTAAATTAGGGCAGAAATGCTTTTGAAGGAGTTTCAGCCATTAGAAAATGGGACTTCAGAGTGTCCTTCGGAGATGGCAGTGGGTGGTGTGTGTGTGTGCGTGTGTGTGTGTGTGTGTGTGTGTGTGTATAGCAGGCGGTTGGTTAGGCCAGCTGTAGTGTGGATGGTGCTGTTCCTTCCCTGTGCTAGAATGGCTTTTGTGGCTCAGAGGACCCTTTCTATGGGGCGGGTCATCCTTGTTGGGCCCTCAGTCTGAGCAGCCCTACGGCTGGTCCATTTGAACAGTCATGTGCTTGGAGTATATGATGTTGGGGACTCTTTCCCCAGGGGAAGGGCTAGTTACTGCCTAGTGATGGGTGGAAAGTCTTCAGGCCTTCGTGCTGGCCAGCTAGGGCCAGGCTCTGTGTTGCTTTTCCACACTCCAGAAGGATTCAGGCTAGTCCTGGGAGATCTTTGAAGCTTTGGGCCTTCCCTCTTCAGTCACCAGCTGGGACTCACACATATCTATGGTGCAAAGATGCTGCTGGCCTTCTGCTTATGCTCATTGGTTTGTGAGCTTGCAGATGCTTGCTCTGGTGCTCTCTCCCTTGAACAGTAATGTTTTCTTCATGGAGCAGAAATAGCCTGATCATGATCAAGTTCTTGGTATTTGCTAGAGATAAGCATTTCTTAACTGCCTTTTTTTTTTTTTAAAGGTTTTATTTATTCATTTGACAGACATCACAAGCAGGCAGAGAGGCAGGCAGAGAGAGAGGAAGGGAAGCAAGCTCTCCACCAAGCAGAGAGCCCGACGTGGGGCTCGATCCCAGGACCCTGGGATCATGACCAGAGCCGAAGGCAGTGGCTTTAACCCACTGAGCCACCCAGGTGGCTTAAAACATTTTTTTTTTTTTTTTTTGAGAAACCTAATTTCATCCAAAGAACTATGGCTCACTCTGCATACACTGTGGGAGTGGGGGACTTGAGCTTTGCACTGTGTCACGCAATTGGAAACCCTTAGGAACCCAGTAAAGTCCTTATCCTCAAGGGAATAGAGGTGAAACCCACTTATGGTCTCCCAGCTCCCAAGCTGCAGTTAGCGTCAGAATTTGGTTCTTCCTGGGCCTGTGTTCCCTCTACTGCACCGTGCTCTTGGCAATGGTGCACATAATGCTTTGGGTTCTGCTGTTTTTCACTTAACATGTCAGAAGCATTTTTCTGTGTTTCTACAGTATTCATGATAATCTTTTTAAATGACTACATGATTTTTCTCCCCATGCTGATTTCCTCTAATGTAAACTAGTCCCTGAAGTATTGAATGTTTATTTCTAATTTCTTTGATGTTGGAAATTGAGTGGAGAGTACGAAGACTGCCCCCTTCCCCCTGCCGTTCCCCAAAAGGATCCATTGGGCCGGCACAGATGGAACCTTGTGGGGGTCTCCACAAGGAGAGTGTGGGGTGTCAGGAGGACACCCTACACTTTTCAACCTGACACCAAATTCTATACCATCACACAAACTGCTATGTCCTCAAAGCTGGGTAAGAGGCAAAGTGGTCTCATGTTCCTCTTCCCACCACTCTTTCTCTCTTGTCCTGTTGAATTTTCATATCAACTGTTTGAGGTGAGACTTATTATCCACACTTCACAGGCGGGGCTAAAGTTATCCCAGGCAGGGCAAGAGAAAATGAGGACCATGGAAGTGGCAGAACTCCCAAATGACAGGGACTGTTTAACTTCCCCTAAGTGATCCGTGTCAACGCAAGACACGTGGTAGGTGCTCACTAAATGCTTGTCGAGTTGAATTGTTGGATGGTTTCCTTTGTGGGGGAGAAAATTCCTCCTGTGCACCACTGAATCAGGAGGGAAAAATCTAGTCAGCTGTGCATGTGGCGTGCGCTTCTAATTTCAAACAGTGATCTCTGCAGTTTGGCAAGGGTTGGGAATTGACAAGAGGTGGAGAGGAGGGAAAACATCTTGAAGCTGCTTTCTGCCCTGAGCAAGAGCAAAGCTCCACATCTGTTCCTTGTCTCTGTCCCAGTTCCTCTCTTGCTGAGATCCTAACAGCGTGTGGGAGTGTGGGTGTGGCCAGATCTGAGAGTGCAGGGTCTGAGCTGGGAAGTGAAGGGCTGGTGTGTGTGGGGGGGTGCATGTTGGTCCCCCTTACTTTGTGTGTGAGGTCAGGGTTACCCAGCTTGCGGTTTGGTCTGTGCAGCAGTTCTAGGGTTTGTAGCCCTGTCTTCCCTCCCTGATGGACCAACAATCTGTTTTGGAAACTGTGGAAGCTTTGGAGGTCTTTGCCCTCATTCTTGGCTAGAGGTAGGAGACTGAATGTAAACCAAAGTAGGGGCCCAACGAGAGGCGTAGACCACAAGGGGCCTAACTGTGAGTGCCCACCGAAGTGGGGGTGAGCCTAGGGGTGTATGACAAGGTCGGGAAAACCAGGGATGTGTACCCAAGTGGGAGTCAGACCAGGAGTGTGCCCCAAACCTGGAGCTTTTTTGCTGGGGCCAGCGGAGATTTCTGTGATAGAGCTGGAGAGTCCGCCTGCCCGGCCATAAGTGCTGTGTGATGGGAGGCGGAAGCACAGGCGGGAGAGCTGAAGGAATCCTAGAGATGGGTGTTCCACAAAGAGATGATAGTAAGTGTTACTCAGACTGTATTGAGTAATGCTGAGTTTCAAAGGCGAATGTTTTTCTGATGTCAGGGTGTTTCGGAACTGCTCAGGGTAGTCTGGCATTGGAATCGCCAGGCAAAGGTCAGCGAACTGCACTGGGAGGTGAAGTTGTTAGGACCCTGCAGAGAGGCTGGGTTCAAATTTCAGCTCTCCTGCTCGCTGCTTTGACAGCCGCTAAGCTGTTGAACATTTTGCAGCTCAGATTCCTCCTCTGTGGAATGCTGGTTCAGAGGATTAAATGAGATGATTCTTGTAAGTTGTTGGGTGTAGTTTCTGACTTTGGATAAGTGCTTGGTCAGTGTTAGCAGATCCTGTTGTGATCATGTTGTTGCAGAACCAGGACTGGATCTCCTGGTGGAAGAACCAGGAGGCACTCAGAGATCTTGGAGGCTAGAAGGTTTATTTAACACTGGGGGGCTCAGAGGAGAATGATCTCCAAAGGCCTGAGCCCTGAGCACAAGCAAGGGGAGGGGGTAATTTATACACTTCTACTTCCGCATATTTGGCACTTCTGGTGTGTGTGGGAGGCGGAGCATGGAGAAGAACCGGAAGAGCCCTGCCTGGGACAGGGACTGGGACTTCCTTGCTGGCTTGGTCAGCCATCTTAGGACACAGATTTTTCCTCTCCGGTGTCGTCATGGTCTTCCAGCCCCGTGACCAAGAAAATGTTCCCCTAGAGCAGTGTTTCTCAACCTGGGATCCAAGACCATCAGCTTCGCTTTGGAGTTTGTTAGAAATGCAAATTATTGGACTCTACCTTACTTAGTTTCAGATTCAGTAGGTCTGGGGACCTCATTGGAGATGTCTCTATGCCATTGGGTTCCATGCAATAGAATTTAGAGTGTGCAGTTGAATATGCCGTTCCTCCCACTGCCCTGCCATTCCTTCTGGATGGTTAGAAGATTCATTACCTGGAATTCCTTTGAAATCGAGGATTCCCATGATCAAAGCAGGAAAAACTGAGGGCAGGATGACCTCTTATGAAGAGGAGTATGGCAGTGAGTGCTTTTGTTGTTTAAGCCAGCCTGGCTTGGGTACAGGACAGACTTGGTACTATGGACCCCTCTTTCAGGTGGCTGAGGCACAAAGGCAGCTTGTCTTAGAAATTTCTGGAGCATACTCAGTGGAGGACATAACCTGAGATCCTCACGGTGATGCTATTTCATTTGTATTGTGTCCCATTCCTTGGGAGGATGTCTGATCAGTTGGATTATAAGACTCTTGTATATATATGGGTGTGTGCGATGTAGTATTCAGTTCTTTTTTTTTTTTTTTTTTAAAGATTTTATTTATTTATTTGACACAGAGAAATCACAAGTAGGCAGAGGGGCAGGCAGAGAGAGAGAGAGGGAAGCAGGCTCCCTGCTGAGCAGAGAGCCCGATGCGGGACTCGATCCCAGGACCCTGAGATCATGACCTGAGCCGAAGGCAGCGGCTTAACCCACTGAGCCACCCAGGCGCCCCAAGTATTCAGTTCTTTGGTAAACCTGTCTTGAGGCACGATCCTCAAGATTTGCAGAGGGTCACCTCCTACAGGAAATCATTCCTGATCTTAGGTCCTGCCTTAACACTTGGCGGTGTGTAGCACGCTGCAGAACAAATGTTCCTTCATGGAGCTGTCTGAGACCAGACATGGGCTCATTTAGAGGATGGAAACTAGTTCTTTATCTCTAGCACAGCACCTGGCATCAGAAATGTCTCTTAAGGGACTATGTTGTTTGGGGACATCAAGAAGAGTCCCATGTTGTCAGTGGGGTCCATAGAACCAGACCTCATGGCAGGGGTGTGGGCAGCTCTTGGTTGGGTATCTGAGAGTGTCTGAAGGTCTAAGAGACTTCTAGGAGACTGTAACTCTTAGGTGTTCTCCCTCTGGCCTTAATTGCTTCCTTCCTGTGTTCCTGGGGAAATGACCCTCCTGTGAGCCTTGCGCCCTCTTGGGAATCTCTCCCTAGAGATTAACATGGATTTTGGGTCATCAGTTCAGTCTGTGGGAGCCAAGGCCTTGGGGAAGGGGTGGACCCCAGAGACCCGGTGAGGCTGTCCCGGTGGAGGAATCAGGGGCCACTCAGGGGTAAGCCAGGTCTCTGCCCTTCTCTGGTTTTCCTAACCAGTGTTAACTTTGAGAGCCTGGGACTGTTTCTGAGAGATAATTGGATCACGGAGTCCTGGTCCTCAGCAAGTAGTCTTTTTCCTAAAGAAAGGGGGACGTGCTGATCATGGGAGCCCATTGTTTCAGGTAATTCACGGTTTGGTATCTGGGCTCCTTTGAAGGAAAAAGACTCCAAAATATAAACCTTTCTTCTCATAATAGAATCCGCTTGTGTTATTTAAATCCCAGGGTTTTACATTACAATAGTCACCCATCAGGCTGGGAGAGAAATGGAACTTTCTCTGACAATAGGGTATGTGGTGTGCTTGCTGGCTTAAAATTAAACCTAATCAGGAGGTGCCTGTGCTGAGTAAATGATGGGGCACGAAATAAAATGATTTATACAACTTTCTTTTCCAATACGCAGTGCTTTTTACTGTTTTTCTCCTAAAGAAGTCGTGGGTGTTGAAAGTGATTTCTGATGATGTTTTTCCTAAGTGGTCCAAGACCACAACATTCTAAGAACCGCCTTCGCTACCCAATCCGCAAGCCTCCCCTCCCCGCCCCCCACATGGTTGACTCTTTCTTGAACTTTCCCAATTTGCAAACATTAGAAGGCTCCTACAGCTTTGCTGGAGAGATGTGAATCTGGCCCATTGCAACTGAAGTGGGGTGCTGAGCCTTTTGGGAGTAACTAGGGATCTGAATGTGAAGTGGGGTCATTCAACTTTGGTTCCTACCTCTTGGGCTTCTGTTTCAAGACTATTGTGTTAGGGTTAAGTTGGTTTGTTGTGGTGTCGTGTATTAGGATAATTGAAAAAGAAATCACTGCTTGTAAATATGGCGTCCCAAATGGGAGTGTGTATTTGCACATGTGTGGCCCCAAGCTCAGCTAGGGGTGTGGTATCATCAGCTCCCGGTAAGGAGGGGAGGTGGGTTCCGCAGGGCTTTCCTCTCCTAAATATGTGCAAACTCAGCCCGTTCAAGGCGGGGTTTCACTTCCTCCTCACATTTTTTCTTGTCTTCTTTATCTCAGTTGTTGGTATTGCCATCTTCCCGATAATGCAGGTTCAAATGTAAGTTCATGTTCTCATACCCTCAAGAATTGCTAAAGTGCCTCAGTTGCTGTCCCTGCCCACATCTATTCTCTCCTCCAAACCCTGCTAACCGAGCAGGAATTGTGGATTCCAAGTGGCTCCCCTGTTTGAAATCCAGGCCAGACTCCTAGCCTCTAGGGAAATTTTCTGGTTTAATCCCTCTTTTCCTTAGCTTTGGCCAAACGACCCGAGTCAGTGTGTCTTGTGTTTTCCCAGCTCTTGGTCTTTATTTTTGTTGTCCCCTTGTATTAGTTTGGCAGGACTACTATAACAAAACACCATGGTCTGAGGAGCTTGGCAGAACTTTTCTGGCAGTTCTGGAGGCTGGAATTTCAAGGTCAAGGTGACAGCACGGTCGGTTTCTTCTGAGGCCTTGGGTCTTGGCTTGTAGAAGACCTTCATCTCTTTGGGTCTTCACATCGTCTTCCCTCTGTGCATGTCTGTAGCCTAATCTCTTCTTCTAGGGACACCAATCATGGAGGGACAGGGCCTACTCTAATGACCTCATTTTAACTTAATTACCGCTTGAAAGACCCCATCTCCAAATACTGTCCCATTCTGACATACTGGTGATTAGGATTTCAACATCTGGTGTCTGAGGGATGCAATTTAGACCATCATAGGCCTCCGCTAGGACTGTAGTTACCCTTGTTAGGCATCTACATGTTCCAGGCTCGTAATGTGAATGTCCTGTTTCCATGAAGTTCTCCCAACTCTCTGTATGATTGCCCAGCTGTCTTGTGTTCCTCGGGGCTTCCCACTTAAACCAAGTCCCCATGTGCAGCTGCTGGCATGAATGCTGGATTTCTGCTTCCAACTTTAGGGATATGGGGCCTGTATAACTCCTGGGGACTTGCTGTCCCCACCACGAATGGTCCCTTCTGATGAAGCAATGCCCAGAACATACTATGCATGGCCCCCTATATAATTCATGAGGAGGGACTTGTGTCATCCAGAGTCTGCTGCTCATTTGCAAGAATTAGGGGCTTTGACAGAATTCCCTGTCTTGCAGGCCTCTTTGTCATATCTATGGTAATTACTATTCCTTTTCTAATTGCTTATCCACGATGGCCCCTTTCAGCTGCTGCAGAAGAGACATCCCTGTCCTCTTACCAGAGGCCAGCTGGATCAGTGCCACTACCACTGTGTCCTTGGAGGCACGGCCTACCCTGGGTCTTCCTTTATCTTTCTCTGTTTTTCCCTATTTTTTGAACCCTGCCCCACTTAAATGGATTGAATGGATTGTCACCCTTCTTTTTTTTTTTTAAGATTTTATTTATTTAGTTGACAGAGAGAGATCACAAGTAGGCAGAGAGGCAGGCAGAGAGAGAGAGAGAGGAGGAAGCAGGCTTCCTGCTGAGCAGAGAGCCCGATGCGGGACTCGATCCCAGGACCCTGAGATCATGACCTGAGCCGAAGGCAGCGGCTTAACCCACTGAGCCACCCAGGCGCCCCGGATTGTCACCCTTCTGATGTTCAGACCATTGCTCTGAAGGGCTGGAGGCCCGGAGAGCAGATCTTTTCAGCCTCGGTGTAGCCTGTCCCCCTTCAGTGCTGCCCGCCTTCGCCCTGGGAGAGGGCAGCTCCTTCCCCAGATTACAACCTGCTCTGAGTCAGATGGAGAAAAATAGCGAAGGGAACATCATATTTAAGAATCTGAATGTGCTGAGTGGGTGCTTTAGAAACCTAACCTCAGGCAAAAGGTCCTTGGTTCAGGCTTGGTGACGGATGTGGCATTGTCTGCTGTTAATAACCAAGAGATGGAAGATCCAGTGAAGCCATATTTTTGCCTGTCAACAGAGAATCTGTAATCTTTTAACTTCTTCAGGTTTAATGTTTGAATTTGCTTGGGTTTGCCTCTAGAGTTGATTCGCTTTGTCCCCTTAGCACCTTTATTGTATTTAATTGACTGAATTAAGGAAGGTTTCTGCTTTAACTTAAGTACTTAGCATTTTGCATTTATAAGGCTGTTCTTTAATAACTTGGGAAGGAGTTGACTGACTCTGATGAAATCCTGTCCATTATGAAAGGCATTAATGTACCCCTCAGGTTTTATTTAAATGTAGTCCGGCCCCTTGAAACAAAGTGGCAATGAGTAAAAATGTCCAAAAGACTATCTCTTCATTAATGTGGAAGGGATTTCAGTGGAAATTGGTGTATTTTTAAAAGGTGTGGAGAGACTGTCTCACCTGTGTGAATTTCTGCATAAAAGGAGGGTATCACTATGTAACCAGTCCGGGGGCTCTCTGGCCTCAGTGACTGACTTTAGTCTCATTCACATGTTTTCATTACCCCTTCAATGACCTCAGTAACCCCCCACCCCCCACCACCCCATATTTGTCCTCTGCGTTCCCCTGAGTCTCATACATGGTTTGCTTTATTTGGACCTTTTCCCTCAGCTGTTTTCTTGGCTTCATTTGTCTTCAGGACCTCTTTCAGGGCCGTGCTGCTTCTTGTTCACTGTAGCTCCCAAAGCTTCTTCCTGCAACAGAGAGAGTTCTTACCTTCATGGAGCTTACATGTTAACTGGGGCAAGAGTTAGAGGGTGTGGCTAAATTCATAGATGATGCCATCATGGGGAAAGCTTAGGCTGCTCTGAAAACACCTAAAAGGTACACCCAAGCTTAGGAGGATGGAAGGGTGTCAGGAAAGGCAGCTTGAGGGAGGGGGTCCTCTAGATGTACTTGAAGGATCACCCATTCACTTCACAGAACATTGTGTGTTAAGGGGGTAGTCCCCGTGCTGATGGCTGGCAGTTAACAATAAATGAAAGAACAGAGTCTTTGTCCTTAGGAAATTTATATTTTAGTTGGAAAAATAGCCATGTAAGATGCTGTTGGGTGCTGAAGAGTATTTCAAGCAGAGGGAAACGTTGGACAATGTCTGGATTCCAGAGAGGATGAGTATATTCAAGGCACATAAGGAAGGCAGGGGTCAGAGGACCAAATGGTCTATAAACCCTGTTAAGAAGTTGAACTTTAGGGGTGCCTGGGTGGCTCAGTCAGCTCATTGGGTGCTCTGCTCAGTGGGGAGTCTGCTTCTCCCTCCTACTCTACTTCTGTGCACTCCTCTCTTTCATACCCGCACCCCGCAAAAAAGTTGAACTTTATTCTGAGGGTAAGGGGCTGCCACTGAATGGTTTTAGGCAGGAGAGTGGCAAGGTCATGTTTATATTTTATTTTAACATCTTTGTTTTTTTCAGTGTTCCAAGATTCATTGTTGTTGTATAATACCCAGTGCTCCATGCAATACATGCCCTCACTACCAGGCTCACCCATCCCCCTATCTCCCTCCCCTCCAAAACCCTCAGTTTTTCTCAGAGTCCACAGTCTTGTGCTTTGTCTCCTCCTCCGATTTCTCCCAATTCACTTTTCCTTTCCTTCTCCTAATGTCCTCCATGTTATTCCTTATGCGCCACAATTAAGTGAAACCATATGATAATTGACTTTCTCTGCTTGACTTATTTCACTCAGCATAATCTCCTCTAGTACTGTCCATGTTGATACAGAAGTTGGGTATTCATCCTTTCTCATGGCTGTGTAATATTCCATCGTATATATGTACTGTATTTTCTTTATCCATTCATCTGTTGAAGGGCACCTTGGTTCTTTCCACAGTTTGGCGACTGTGGCCATTGCTGCTATGAACATTGGGGTACAGATCACCCTTCTTTTTACTACATCTGTATCTTTGGGGTAAATACCCAGTAGTGCAATTGCAGGGTCATAGGGAAGCTCTATTTTCAATTTCTTAAGGAATCTCCACAGTTTTCCAAAGTGGCTGCACCAACTTGCATTCCCACCAACAGTGTAAAAGTGTTCCCCTTTCTCCACAGCCTCTCCAACACTTGTTGTTTCCAGTCCTTTTCATTTTGGCCATTGTAACTGGTGTAAGGTGGTATCTCAATGTGGTTTTGACTTCAATTTCCCTGATGGCTCATGATGATGAACATTTTTTGTGTCTTTTAGCCATTTGTATGTCTTCCATGTTTGTATTTTAGATCTTGTCTATTGTCATAGAGGGTGGGCTGGGCGTGCAGTTTAGGGAATCAGTTACGAGTCCTACAGATCAGGCATGGGGGACCTGCATTGGAGCAGTGGTAGCATGAGGGGTGAGTAGATAAATCTGAGCAATATTTTGGGAGGAAGTTGTACCAGTATTTGTGTTGAATGGATGTGGAAGGGTGAGGCATGGGAGGAATTATAACTGGCTCTTGGGTTTAATATTGGAATAATTGGATGGATGCTGGTGGCTTTCTAGGAGATGGGGAAGCTGGGGAGGAATAGGATTTTCAGGGTGGAAGAGATGGGGGGTAAATTGAAGACACATTGAGTATGAGATGCCTATGGGAGCACCCAAGTGGAAATGTCCAGGAAGCAGCTGGGTATACAGATCTGGGGTTGAGAACAAAGTCTGGGCTGGAGGCCCATAATGGGGAAATCAACATAATGAGGTATTTAGGACATGAGATTGGATAAATTTGCTTGGAATTAAGGGAGGGAAGTTTAGAGTCATGAAAGATTATAGGACATATTTCAGGACTTAAAGAATGAACTGAGGATAAGCAAAGACAGCAAAAGCCAGGAGATAGAAGGTAGTTTGTCAGAAACTGATGAAGGAGAATAATTAAAAGAGGTGGAGAATGGTCAGTGGGGTAAAATGCAGGGAGGAAAAGTAGGATGAGGTCTTGGAATAGCCATCAGGTCTGGCATAGGGAAATAGTGACTGTGGCAGCAATGATTTGACAGAACGGTGGGCTTGTCTGTCCACATGATGTCTCTTTAACACTTCATACTCCATTAAAACCTGTTCAGTTCAAGGCATGACCATCTCTCGCCTGGACTTTTGTTGTAGCCTCCTGAATGGTCCACCAGGATATTCTCTCTTCTGCAGAGTGATCTTAGAAAGAGGCAAATCTAAGTCCTTCTTTGCTTAGCATCATTCAGTGGCTTTATGCCATTATGTAAAGACCCATTCCTTCACCCGGAGCCCGAGTCTTCTGACATGCTCTGTCCTCACCGTGTGCCATGTCCTCTCTCTGCCCAGCCATCGGTCTTCCTTAAATGGTTTGAGCTGGTCATGTCTCCTTTGGCCATTGGAACTTTATACGTGCTGTTTCCTTTGCTTGGAAGTCTTTTACCTCCCCTTTCACTGACTTCATTTCTCTTGGTCTCTCAGATTTTACTTTGAGCTTCACTCTCTCAGGGAAGACTTGCCAGACCTCTGTCAACCTGGTCAGCTCTGTCTGTCTGAGTGTTCTCACAGCATCACTTGTCTTGGTCTCACGGCTGTGGATGCTTAGGTCATGTCCCCTGTTCTTCCCCCTTCCTATATCTGTGCCCTTTGCTATGTGGTTCTGTAATTCCTTTCCCAGAGTAGATTCCCCTGATCCATTGATGTTGGGTATAGCTCCACAACTTGGTCCGGCCAGGAACATAGGTGGAAATGAGAGCGTGCCCATTCTGTCAGCCCCTCCAGAGCTCCTGCTGTTGTCCATTCTGAGCCTGGCCTCACAGTGAGCTCGAGTGGACCTCCATCCTCCCTGCAGTCTGCAACCTGGAGTCCAGCCCAGCCAACTTGGAGCTCATTGGCAGATGTGCGAGAATGAGTTGTAGTTTGTTGGACAGAATTATCTCGGTGATGGATGGCTGATAAAATAGAGCAGTCAGAGTTGTGTGTGTGAGATTTCTTTTTCTAAGTAGATACTAAGTTGTGTTGAGGGCGAGTTTTGGGTTTGGTATGGTGCACGTATTTCCTTGCACAGTGTCTGACGCATGGTGGATGTGCAACACATTTGTTAAGTGAGTAAAGTATGTGTTTCAACTCAATTAGGTGGTGTGTCTTTATCTTTCATGATAACCTTAGGAGCTTACTGCTTCTAGCCAACTTGGCGTAGTGCCAAAGGTATCAGGCTACATTTTGCATTTAATTATAATACTTTGCCAACTTGAAACAAAATGGCAGCTTTTAGAAATGTGTGTGTTCTATAATTTAAAAAGAAATTTTGATAACATTCTGGTTTGTGTTAAGAGGCTAAAGTGTGAATTGTGGGGGGGGGAAGTGCTCCTTCTGCAATCTTAAAATGAAAATGACTATGTTGACCTTGCCTAGTTAAAAATTATTTATCTACGTTGCTACATGTAACATGAATCTCTGGACCCCGGTAACAGATAGGTTCATTTTCATAGATAATTTCTACTTTAAAAATAGATCTAGGCGTTTAAGATCTGCTGTTGATTTAAGAGTTAATTTTGGTGGAGTTGGGAAAAAACACCCACCACAGAATTTAATATCTGTCTTACGGGCGGGGGTTGTGGCGGGGTGGGGGGAGCATCTTGTTATGGGGAATGAATGCAGGGCTTGGAGTCGGAGGACAGATACTGCTGTTTACTAGCTCTGTGACCATGAAAAGTGATTTAACCTTCTTGGGCTTTATTTTCTGCACCTATAAAACAAGGTTGATTAATATCTACTTCATAGGATTGTGAGAAATGCTTTGCAAAAATAAAAGGCCTTGTAAGTTGTAGCTAATTGAATGAAATGGAATGAAAAATGAAATAGTAAAGAGTAAAACTATTGGTTTTTAAATGTTAATTTTATAAGTCACCTTATTAATATCTCTTTTCTAAAAGTTGTCCAGTTAATTCTATTGGGTTTTGGCATATAGTTGTATCATATGGGGAGAAAAAACTTTTCTTTCTTATTAATGCTTCTTTTCCTTCCCTAATTGCATTGGCTAGTACTGAGAGGATTTTTAAAAAGAATGTATTTTTTAAGCAGTGTAGTTTTAGTGCTTTTTAAACTATTGAAGTATGAACAGACCTACAAAAACCTGTACATACTGAGTGCATACAGTGAGTTTGGAGATGAGTGTACGTTCATGAAACAATCACTACAACCTATACCATAAACATAGTTAGTACTTCCAAAAGTTTCTTCTTTGTTACTATTGGTACATGTGTGGTTGTGTCATAAGATTTACCCTCTTAGCAAAATTTTACATTAAGTGTTCTTTTTTAAAGATTATTTATTTATTTATTTGACAGAGAGAGAGAGAGAGAGAGAGAGAGATCACAAGTAGGCAGAGAGGCAGGCAGAGGAGGGGTTGGGGAGCCGGCTCCCTGCTGAGCAGAGAGCCCAATGTGGGGCTCGATCCCAGGACCCTGAGATCATTACCTGAGCCGAAGGCAGAGGCTTAACCCACTGTGCCACCCAGGCACCCCACCGTAAGTGTTCTTAAGTATATAGTACAGTATTGTTAACCATAAGCACTTTGCTGTACCTCAGACATGTTAAAATAGCTATTATCAGTTAAAGAAGATAAAAAGTGTTGGCCAGGTTGTGGAGAAGAGAGAAACCTTGTGCACTCTTGGTGGGAAGATTGATTGGTGCAGCCACTATGGAAAACACCATGGAGGTTCCTCAAAAGATTAAAAATAGAACTATCATCTGCTCCAATAATTCCACTTACAGATAGCCAAAGAAATTGAAATCAACATCTTGGAGAGATCTTAGTAAGTTATTGCTTTTCAAGTTATTTTTTTTTAAAGATTTATTTTATTTATTTATTAGACAGAGATCACAAGTCGGCGAGAGGCAGGCAGAGAGAGAGGAGGAAGCAGGCTCCCCACAGAGCAGAGCGCCCGATGTGGGGCTCAATCCCAGGACCCTGGGATCATGACCTGAGCCGAAGGCAGTGGCTTAATCCACTGAGCCACCCAAGCGTTCCTTAAGTTAATTTTTAAAATATTTTATTTATTTTAAAGATTTTTACATATTATTTATTTGACAGAGAGATTACAAATAGGCAGAGAGGCAGGCAGGGAGAGAGGAGGAAGCAGGCTCCCTGCTGAGCAGAGAGCCCGATGTGGGACTCCAACCCAGGACCCTGGGATCATGACCTGACCCGAAGGCAGACACTTAACTGACTAAACCACCCAGATGCCCTCATTGGTTTTTAAAAACAGGAGTAGCTGATGCTGTATTTTAATATTAATGGTTTTTCAGGATCTTTGGAGATGAGCATGTTGTCCTTTCCTCCCTTTTTATTGACTAATAGGACAGACTATTCTAGATTTCTTAATACGGAGGCACTTATTAATCCCATTGGTTATGACCAAATTGTGTATCTCCAAAATTTATATATTGAAACCTTAAACTCCATGTGATCATATTAGGCATAAGGCCTCTAGAGAGTTAATGAAGGTTAAATGAGGTCATAAGGGTGGGTTAACAATATCAAAGGACTAGGGTCCTTAAGAGAAAGGGAAAAGTTTGCACGGAGAAAAGTCTACTTGAGAACATTGCAAAAAGGCAGCTGTCTACAAGCCAGGAAGTGTGGCCCTATCAGACACTAACCTTGATAGTACCTTGATCATGGACTTCCAGTCTCCAGAACTAGGAGAAAATAAATTTGTTTTATAAGACACCCAGTCAGTGGTATCTTGTTATGACAGTCTGATCAGGCTAATACAGTGTTATACTTATTTATGAAAATAATTTAGGATATTTTTCTCTGTTCTGAAACAAACAGTTCAAATAGCATTGCAGTTATTTATTTCTTGAAGGAATAGATAAAGTTTACTATAAAACATTTGGCGCTTATTATTTCTGATAACTTTATCCATATCTTTTATAATACTTGGTCTATCTAGATATTCATTATTTTCTGGACTCAGTTTTGATAACTTATTTTTAAAAGATTTTATTTTTTACTTTTATTATTATTATTTTTTAGAGAGAGTTCATGGGAGCACTTGGGGGCCAAGGGTGGTGGGAGGGCAAAGGGAGAGAGACAATCCCAAGCTGATTCTGCACTGAGCATGGAGCCTGATGTAGGTGTTGATCCCACAATCCTGAGATCATGATCTGAGCTGCAATCTAGAGTTGGCTGCTTAATCAACTGAGCCACCTAGGAGCCTCAGTTCTGATAGCTTATATTTATTCTAGAGAATGAATACCAGTTTATCCATGATTTCAAGTGTATTAAAATTGAGCAAAATTGGGGCACCGGGGTGGCTCAGTAGGTTAAAGCCTCTGCCTTCAGCTCAGGTCATGATCCCAGGGTCCTGGGATCAAGCCCCAGGTCAGGCTCTCTGCTCAGCGGAGAGCCTGCTTCCCTTCCTTTCTCTCTGCCTACCTCTCTGCCTACTTGTGATCTCTGTCAAATAAATAAATAAAAATCTTAAAAAAAAATTGAGCAAAATTATTGCTTCTGTGTCTTTTAATTTATTTGGCGTCTGGATACACACACACACACACACACACACACGTTCTTTTGTATTTTTTCACTGAGGTATACTTGACATGTCACATTATTCGTTTCTGGACTGTAACATGAAAGTTCAATATTTGTATATACTGCCTGGTTTCCTGCATCATCGTATAAAGTTACATAATATGCAATAAAACATTACTGACTGTCGTCACCATGTTGTACATTAAATTCTCATGACTTACTTTATGGCTAGAAGTTTTTACCTTACTCCCATTTGCCCACCACTCAACTCCCTTCCCCTCTGGCAACCTCAATTTGTTCTCTGCATCAATGAGTTTGGTTTTGTTTTTTTAGATTCCAGGTATTAATGAAATACAGTGTTTGCCTCTTTTTGTCTGATATATTTAATTTAGCAACATATCCTTAGGGTTTACCTGTGTTGTTGGAAATGGTTAGATTTCATTCTTTTTTATGGCTAAGTAGTATTCCATTGTATATAACTACCAAATCTTTATCCATTCATCCACTAATGGATACTATGGTTGTTTCCATTCTTGGCTATTATAAATAATGCTGCAAATGAACATAGGGGTGGATATATCTTTTTGATTTAGTGTTGTTTTTGTTTGATTAATACCTAGAGGTGGAATTGTTGGATCATATGGTAGTTGTGTCTTTGGGTTTTTGAGGAATCTCAATACTATTTTCCATAGTGGATGTCCCAATTTACATTTCCACCTGCAGTGCATGAGGGTTTTTTTTTTTTTTTCTTTTCACATCCTTGCCAACACTTGTGATTTGTCTTTTTGATAATCAGCCATTCGGACAGGTGTGAGGTGATACCTCATTGTCGTTTGGGTTTGCATTTCCCTGATGATTAGTAATATTAAGGACTACTTGTATATCTGGTGGCCGTCTGTATGACTTCTGAAAGACTGTCTATTCAGATACTGTGCCCATTTTTCAAATTGGATTTTTTGTTTGGTTAAGGAGTTGTAGGAGTTCTTTATATAGTTTAGATATTAATACCCTATTGAATATATCATTTGAAAATATCTTCTCCCATTTAGTAGGCTGCCACCTTCTTTTGTTGGTTTGCAGTAGCTTTTTAGGTCAATGTAGTCCCATTTGGTTAGTTTTGCTTTTGTTGCCATTGCCACTGGAGTCGGATAAAAAAAAAAATTGGCAAGAGCAATGTCAGGGAGCTTACCACCTATGTTTTCCTCCAGGAGTTTTATGTTCTTACATGCAGGTCTTTAATCAATTTTGAATTCAGTTAATTTTTGTTTATGGTAAAAGGTAGTGGTTGAATTTCATGGTGTTGTGGGTGGCTGCCCAGTTTCCCCAGCACCATTTATTGAAGAGACTGCTCTTTTCTCATGGTCTGTTCTTGGCTTCTTTGTCATACATTTTTTGACCATGTGTTCATGGGTTTATTTCTGCTCTGTTTGGTTCCATTGATCAATGTGTCTGTATTTATGCCATTGCCATACTTTTGGGATTATCGTAGTTTCGTAGTATGGTTAGAAACCATGGGGTAAAATGCTGTGTTTTTTTCTTTTTCCCCTCAATTGTTTTTGCTATTTGGAGTCTTTTGTGGTTCCATATAAATTTTAGAATTATTTGTTGTGTTGTGTAAAAAATGCCATTGAAATTCTGGTAGGGATAGCTTTGATTCTATGATGAATTTGGATAGTATGGCTATTTTAAAACGTATTTGTCCAGTCCACGAACATGGACTATCTTTCCATATCCTTCAATGCCATGTTGGGCATAGTCTTCCACATTCTTGGTTAAGTGTATTCCTAGGGTTGTTTTTTTTGTTTCTTTTTAGATGCAATTGTAAGTGGGATTGTTAATTTCTGATAGTTGGTATACACAAATCTGTTTTATACACTGATTTTGTATCCAACTTTACAAAATTGACTTATTCTAACATTTTTGTGGACTTTTAAGAGTTTTCTGTATTTGGATAAAATGCCCACAAATAGTGACTTTTTAACTTTTTTTTTTTTTAAATAATTAGGATGCCTTTTATTTCTTGCCTGATTTCTCTGGCTAGGATTTCTAATACCGTGTTGAATAAAAGCAGCAGGAATGAGCTTCCTTATTTGATTCCTGACCTTAGGGGAAAAGCTTTCAGCCTTTAACCATTGAATATGATGTTAACTGTGGACTTGTCATATATGGTCTTTATTATGTTGAGGTACATTTCCCCTGTGCCAGCTTTGAGTTTTTATCATAAATGGATCCTGAATTTTGTCAAATGCTTTTCTGCATCTATTGGAATGGTCATGATTTTTTTTTCCCTTCTGCTAACATGGTATATCACATTGATTTGCCAATCAACAATCTTTGCATACCTCGGAATAAATCCCACTTGATCATGGTACATGATCTTTTCACTGTATTGTTGAATTTAGTTTGCAAATACTTTGTTGAAGATTTTTCAATCTGTGCTTGTTCATCAGGAATATTGGCGTGTAATTTTATTTTTCTGTCATATCCTTGTCTGGTTTTGATATCCAGGTAATGCTGGCTTCATAAAATGAATCTGGAAGCATTCCATCTGCCTCAGTCTTTTTGGAAGAGTTGAGAAGGGTAGGTATTAAATCTTGGAATGTTTGGTAGCATTCACCAGAGAAGCTGTTTGGTTCTGGACTTTGTTTTTTTGGGGGAGGTTTTGGATTACTGATTCAGTCTTCCTTGCTAATAATCAATCTATTGATTTTCTATTTCTTCTTGATATGGTCTTGGAACATTGTATGTTTCTACAAATTTATCCATTTCTTCTAGGTTGTCACATTTGTTGGTATATTATTCATATTCATTGCTTATTATTGTTAGTATTTCTTTGGTAACAGTTGTATCATTCTCTCTTTTATTCTGATTTTATTTATTTAAACCCTCTCTTTTTTTTAGTGAGTCTAGGCAAAGGTGTATCAATTTGTTTATCTTTCCAAAGAACCAGCTCTTAGTTCTGATTTATTTTGTTTTTTAGTTTTAGTCTTTTCTTTTTTCCCTCTAATAACTTTGGGCTTGCTTTGTTCTTCTTTTTCTAGTTCCTTTAGGTATAAAGTAGATGTTTGAGATTTTGCTTGTTTAATGAGATATGTATGTGTTGTGAACTTCCCTCTTAGAACTGCTTTTGCTACATGCCACAGATTTTGGTATGTGATATTTTCATTTGTGTGAAGGTACTTTTCATTGCTCCTTTGATTTCTTCGACTCATTGGTTATTCAGCAGTATTTTGTTTAATCTCCACATACTGTGGTTTTCTTTCCTCAGGTTTTTTGTTTCCTTCCTTCCTTCCTTCCATCCTTTCTTTCTCTCAGTTTCTTTTACATGTGATTTCCAGTTTCATACCATTGCAGTTTGAAAAGCTATTTGATATGATTTCAACTGTATTGAGATTTGTTTTGTTGTTTAACATATATCCTATTCTTTGCACACTTGAGAAGAATGTGTATTCTTTTGGATGGAATGTTCTGTATATATCTATTAAATCCATCTGATCTAATGTGTTGATGTTTCTTTACTGATTGAATGATTTATCTTTTATGTAAGTGTGATATTACTTCCTATTGTATTGCTGTTGATTTTACCCTTTAGATGTATTAATATTTGCTTTATATATTTAGGTGCTCCTATGTTGGGGTGCATAAATACTTAAAATGGTATGTGCTCTTACTGGATTGACAGCTTAATCATTATGCAGTGTCTATCTTTGTGTTTTATTTGTTTTTTTTTTTTTTTAAAGATTTTATTTATTTATTTGAGAGAGAGAGAGAGACAGTGAGAGAGAGCACGAGCGAGGAGAAGGTCAGAGAGGGAAGCAGACTCCCCATGGAGCTGGGAGCCTGATGCGGGACTCGATCCCGGGACTCCAGGATCACGCCCTGAGCCGAAGGCAGTCGTCCAACCAACTGAGCCACCCAGGCGTCCCTGTTTTATTTGTTTTAAATTCAATTTTGTCTGGTATAAGTATAGGTACTCCAGCTTTCTTTAAGTTTCCATTTGCAATAAACATCTTTGTTCATTGCTTCACTTTCATTTTATGTGTATCCTTATATCTGAGGTGAGTCTTCTGTAGACAGCATATAGATGGGTTTTATATTAATTTTTGTAATCCATGCAGCCATTCTTTATCTTTTGATGGGAGAATTTGATCCATTTACATTTAAAATAATTATAGATAGGGTTGTGTATTTTTTTAAGATTTTACTTATTTATTGAACAGAGAGAGAGATCACAAGTAGGCAGAGCAGCAAGCAGGGAGAGAGGGGGAAGCAGGCTCCCTGCGGAGCAGAGAGGCTGACACAGGGCTCAATCCCAGGACCCTGAGATCATGATCTGAGCCAAAGGCAGAGACTTAACCTACTGAGCCACCCAGGTGCCCGTGATAGGTATATATTTATTGCCCTTTAGTAAATTGTTGTCTGGCTTTTATGTATTCTTCTCTGTTCCTTTCTTTTCCTGTTCTCGTCCCCTGTGGTTTGATGCCTTTCTATAATGTCCTGTTTAGAATCATTCTCATCTTTTATGTATCTACCATAGGTTTTTGCCTGTGAGGCTTGCATATAGTGGGCTCTATCTATCCATCTCTAAAGTCAAGAGCAACTTAAAATTGAATGCATTCTGAAACTCTGCATTTGACTCTTCCTCCCCCTGTACCACGTTTGTTTGGATGTCATTTTACACCTTTTTATTTTGTGTATCCTTTGTTAGTCTTTTAATCAACTAAAGTTTTTCTTTTAATTTTTTACTAGTTTGTCTTTTAAACTTGATGCTAGCTTTTATTGTCTACTACTTTGACTATATCGTTGCCTTGCCCAGTGAAATGTTTACTCTCATATGTTTTATTAGTAATTAGTGTCCTTGATTTTCAGCTTAGAGAAGCCTCTTTAACATTTCTTATAAGGCCAGTTAGTGATGATGAATTTATTTTTATTTATTTTTTAAAATTTTATCTGACAGAGAGCACAATCAGGGGGAGATGCAGGCAGAGAGGGAGATGCAGGCTCCTCACTGAGCAGGGAGCTTGATGCAGGACTAGATCTCAGGAACCTGGGATCATGGCCTGGGCTGAAGGCAGATGTTCAACCAACTGAGCCACACAGGAGCCTGTGAATTTATTTTTTGCGTAGCTCGAAGACTCTTTATCTCTCTAATTTTGAACAGTAATCTTGCTGAGTACAGTGTTCTTGGTTGGAAGTCTTTCCATTCAGCCACTCCCTTCTGGCTTTCAAAGTTTCTTTTGAAAAACGTGATTGTCTTTTGTGGGTTCCCTCATACAGAACAAGTTGTTTTCTTTATCTGCTTTTAAGGTTTTCTTTACCTTTTGACATTTTAATGGGTCTTGATGTGGATCTCTTGGGGTTCATCTTATTTGGTACTTTGTGGGCTTCCTGGATCTGAATGTCTATTTCTTTCCTCAGGTTAGGGAAATTTTTTGCCAATTATTTCTTGTAATAAGTTTTTTTTACCCCTATTTCTGTCCATCTTCTTTCCCTATTATGCAAATATTGTCCCTTGATGTTGTCCCGTAGGTCTTTTAAGATATTTTCACTTATTTTTTATTTTTTTATTTTTATTTGATTCAGGGGTAGAATTTAATGATTCATCAGTTGCATATGAAACTGAGCGCTCATTACATCAAGTGCCCTCCTTAATGATCATTACCCAGTTACCCTAACCTCCCACCTATGAATGAACTAATTCTTAGTTCATTTCCTGTAGCTAAGTGTCTCTTATGGTTTGCCTCCCTCTCTCTATTCATCTTCTTTATCCTTCCCTTTTTAAAATTCTTTTTTCCTTTTGCTACTCTCTTTGAGTGAGTTCCACTACCCTTTCTTCCAGGTCACTGATTCTTTCTTCTTTCTCACCTAGTCTGTTGTTGAATGCCTCTATTGTATTTTTCAGTTCAATTGTTGTGTCATTTAGCACTAGGACTTCTGTTTGATACTTAGTTTCTCTTTGTTCATGTCTCTCTGTTCATTCTTCTCCTGAGATAGGTAAGCATCTCGAGGACCATTGTTTTAAACTCTTTATCAGGTGAATTACTCTTCATCAGTAATTAACCTTTAATTAATTACCTCCTTTAATTAATTACCTCCACCCCCCCAACCTGGGTTCTGTTTTATTCTTTTGAATATTGTCCTTTATTTCCTCATTGCACTGGACTCTCCATATTTGTGTCTTTGTACTAGGTGAAACAACTATCTCTCTTAGTCTTGAAAGAGTGGTCTTAGGGCTGGAGTTGTGTATCAGTCTCCTGTCTGTATAGTGCTTTGGGGTAGGTAACCTGCCAAGAACTCGTTCTGATCGCTTTGTCCTGTGGGGCATAGAATTCTAAGCCCCCCTGGCCACCACAGCTAGGCATCCAAGGGGTGTGCCTTGTGTGGACCGCATGTGCCCACAGAGTTTAAGGAGGTAGTAATGGGGCACATTGGGTCAGGGAGCACTCACCTGCCATCATCCACATTTTTTTTTAAAGGATTTTCTTTATTTGACACAGAGAGCAAGAGATCAAGAGCGAGAGAACACAAGCAGAGGGAGTGGCAGGCAGAGGCAGAGGGAGAAACAAACTCCCTGCTGAGCAAGAATCCTGATCATGACATGAGCAGAAGGCAGATGTTTAACCAAGAGAGCCACCTAGACACCCCTCATATGTATGTGTTGACTATATACTTTCTGTTTTCTTCCCCTTAATTATTGGTTTGGTAGCTTAATACATTAACAGTCTTGTATTTATTAGTGTTACTGTTTTCCTGTTACTACTCTCTATATACCTACCAATATTTCTACTTATTTTGTTCTTTGTATTTGGGCTGCACACATAAGCACTTTACCCTCTTTGGAACTGTATTGCTTAAAGGTAGGATTTTTTCCTGAGCACTTTATAAATTGTGTCCTATAGATTCTAATACACAATGTCTTATATTTTTATTTTCTAGATATTTTGGGATCTTGATGTTTCTCTTGTCATAAAAATTTAAGGTTTTAAAATTTTTGTGAAATGTGGTCAGGGATTATGGTCACATGGTCTGTACTGTTTCTTGGAATTGTAGGTCCTTTTTATGACCTAGCATATGATCAAGTTTAGTAAATAGGCACTTCAAAAAGTTCTATCTCTGTTTTTAAGTTATAGAATTAGAAATCGATTGATGGAATTTCTTTTCTTTTCTTTCTTTTTTTTTTTTTAGATTTTATTTATTCGACAGAGAGAGAGAGAGATCACAAGTAGTCAGAGAGGCAGGCAGAGAGAGAGGAGGAAGCAGGCTCCCTGCTGAGCAGAGAACCCAATGCAGGTCTTGATCCCAGGACCCCGAGATCATGTCCTGAGCCAAAGGCAGAGGTTTTAACCCATTGAGCCACCCATGCACCCCGGTTGATTGGATTTCTTTATGAATTGATATAGGCTTCTTGTATTCCTTATTTTTGACCCATGTGACTTGTCGTGGCCTGAAACTTAGAGCTGCATTTATTCATGATCCCGCTAAGAACTCCAGAGGATAACAAGAAGATGTAGATTCTTCCTTGAACTTATTGAGGAGACAATTTGACTCAAAAAAAAAAACAACAACCCAAAAATACTGGTAAGTAAGCGTTGAAAGACTGGAGAGAGCATTTTGAGCTGGGCTGAGGAAGAAAAGCTTTATGCAGGGGTTGGATCTCGAAGAGCAAGTAGGAGGTGGAGAGTCTGTAATGATGCATTTTGGGTGTGGCACAGCACGAACAGAGCTGGGCTCAGGATGAACCTGCCATGTGGGGAGAAGGCGCATACCCTCCTCCCAAGGTCTTGGTCTACTGACTTGCTACAGCAGTTCAATCAGGCAGTGAGTCACATGGGACTAGCGATCTCTGTTCAACTGACTTACAGACAGGCTGGGGCCATCGCACCATGTTATAAGTTTACCTTGCAACAATAGAGGACAACGCAGGGTAACGGGCTCTTCAGGGTGCCCTCCTGGCATGTTCTCAGCTTTGCGTCTTCACTGGAGAGCTGGAATTGGCACACGCCTCAGCCTGATTGCATTAGCTTAGTATTTGAACATTAATCAGGGATATGTAGACATTTCAACTGAAGAATTACAGTGTCTGATACGTACTTGCAATCTGGAGTTGTTTTGTCAGATGACCCCAGTAAATTACCAAATATTGAGCACTGATGATAAATCAAATGATGTATGGTCTGTAGGAAGTGAAAGTATTTAAATAATTAAGCAGTTCTTTCTAGAGCCTCTTTATATGATGATTTTCTAGACTCCAAATCAGTTTTCTTCACCCAGCCTCCCTATAATATATAGTTATTTCAAATCAGCTTTACTTACTGAGCTTTTTCTAGTAATGGAGCTTTGTCAGCAAAAACCGTGCATACCAGCAAATGGTGAATGATGGGCTTGTGTCAGAAAGGAGCTTGAGAAGTGCTTTCTGTTGTTAGATGGATGGGTCTGGAGCAGGAGCTTGAAGCTCTCCAAGTGTAATAGTTTAAGAGAAAAGGTATGTCTGAAGTCGGGGTGAGTGCTCCATCACTCAGAAGCTGGTCTTTCACACACCCAAGCCAAATACCGCACGTGCTATTGAAATCGTGCTTTCCTGTTGGGATGTGTGGGAGACGTGTGAACTTAATTCAGTGTAATCTTGGCTGTGGTTTCTTCTTCTCAGCCCTCACTCTCTGTTTACTTACAGCTGGTCAGGGCAGAATGGCAGGAAATGCACTGACTGCTGAAATGATAACAGGTAGGTTTTGTGTAGCTCTGATCCCAGCGCTCCGTAAGCCAGGGCTATCCCATGTGAGCGCTCTGAACTCCAGAGTGCTAAGTGTCTGTGAGCGGTCTGAACTCTGCGGACTGGGGCAGGCTCTTGGAAAAGCAGAGTTGGTTAGCTTGGCAGTCATTGCTCAGTGTAGAAACTGAGGACATAGCATCGTGAGTGGATGGACGGACTTGGGGCATGGGGCACTTGGAGGCTTGGAAGCACTTGGGCTATTTTTGAAGTTCTGGTTTGAACTGCAGGTTTGTGCTGAGAGCTTGGTTCTAACTAATATCTCTGTTGGCAGAAAATGATGGATCCGTTGGTTGCACTTGTCTGTCTAATGCTGCACTGGACCTTTGGTGTTCCAAAGGGCCGTTGGGGCAGAAATCAGACTTTTGCTCTAAAATCAGTGATCTGAATTTGGGAGGCGGGGCTTGCTAACCTGTGGATGCTCTGCCTTTATTTTATTGCTGTCTTGTGTCTTTCGGTGGAGGTTCTTCGAGGCTATTCAACAAAGCCTATTCTGTCAGCTAAAAGGCTTTTAGGACTTCATAATCATGGCACAATATCTTTTCCTTTTTCTTTCTTGTGGGTTTTTTTGTTTGTTTGTTTTTTTAGGAACTCTTTCCTTTCCCCACCTTTTTGAAATCGTTAGTCTTCATGTGAACTGAAAGGGACTTCAAAACATTGGAAGAAAATAGTCTGAAATCTCGGAGTGTACTTGGCTCCTGGTAGGTATGAAGACTTGATAAAGAGGCATCTTGTGCACTGACAGGTGTTTGTGTGCCTGTGTGGAGAAGGCTTTTGATGACAAAGCCACTTAGTTTTCTATAGCTTATCCTTCCCTTTGTGCGGAGGAGTTAGGAAAACTCTAATAAAGTAACTAAATAATGGGGATAAAAAGTTAGCATTGGTGTCCTCCTCATTTCTCCTCTCTTGCCCGTTGATTTTTTTTTCTTTTTTTTTTTGAGACTCACTTGGCAGGCACTGAGTAAGCAAGTGGCAGGCGTGAGATGGCCAGTGTCTTGCCATTGTCTCCATGGTTCTAGAATATGCTTCTATTTAAAGGTCCAGAGTCAGCAGCAGTGCCCTTCAGGAAGCAGCAGAACTGTGGGCTGGAGGGTCTACAGGAAAGAGGGGCACCCACTGGAGATGATGAACTGCCATCTGCCTTGTTACCTGGGGGCGTGGTAATTTTTTCCATTGAAAGACCTGGAACCCCCTTAACCCATGACGTACATTTTTGTTTACCCTCTTAGAAACCAGCAGAAATTAGCAGACTGTGACTACGGTCCTGTATTTTCTCAGATCTCACATGAATCCTTACATGACTCTCTGAGGTCTTGTGCACCTTTCCCAGAAAGATAAATTATACGAGTTAGAGCCAAAGGGACAAGTCATGCTTACTTGTTTAATGTGGAAGAACCTGCTTATTGAACTGCCTCAAACATGGGATAAATGGTTAGGACATCTTAATTAGCAGCAGTCACCCATCGTGGTAGAACTTTCTATGCCAGTCCCTTTGAACTTTTAGGAAAAACAAACAAGGAGTTTCATTAGTAGAGGACTGAAATCAAATGATTGTTACTGAATATTGTTCTAAGTGGAAACTAAAGACGTAGCAGAGAAACCCTTACATCTGTGAATTGATGCCCAGAAACCTCCATCCATTGTTTAATATGAACAAAATTTGGCCAAGCCCAGAAAATGGATTCAGCTCCAGTTTTGGTAATGATCTCCCACAAGTTCTGGCAGGTGTATATGGAAGCTATTCCTTTGAATTTCAGGTTGGTTACTGGTGTCATCACTCAGACTTGCAGGGGAGAGGATGCTGGGCTGTGGGTGCCGCCCACCTTTGGGAATGATTGACTGGTAGGGTTGTGCAAAGCCAGAGTTAGATGGGTAACTGAGCTCATTGGTTGTGGCCTTCTCACTTTTCAGAGGAGGAACATAAGTCAGTCTGTACTGCTTGGTTCTTCTCACCAAGCCTATTACCACCAAGAAGCATTAGTTTGATGGGGATTTGTGTTTTGTGTCTGCAGGGGCCTGAGTGCTAGAACTATTCCATTGGAAATTGTCTTTGAGGGGAAAACAAGGGTATTGGACTAAAGAGAAATGCTATAAGCTTATCTGATAACATAATACTATGTAGATGAGCCTAATAGATTAGAATGTGGGCAACCTTTCTTAGATTTTACTGTGTACCAGGTACTGGTGTTAAATTCTTTTTTTTTTTTCCTGAAAACAAGTTTTATTTAAATAAGCGTTTAAATACATTACATGACATTAAAACTAAAGGAAAAAAATAAGCCAGAAACCAGTGAGTTACTTCAAATGGCATTGGGCAGCTGTTGCTAGTAAGTCACAAGCTCTGCAGCTAGCTACATGACTGACACATCAGTCTGAAGTTTGTTCCCTTGTCAAAAGTTTAACTCAGAAGGTTGGCCTTGCATTCTGGTGTTTGGACATTGATTAGCTAGGACACATTAGGTCAAAAAGACCTTGGTGGCAAGGGAGATGTCCTGTCACGGCTCACTAGAGGGAAGGTAGCCGCTCTAAGCTCTGCCCACCTGGACAGGTTGGAGACACCAGGGATTGATCTTTGACTACCACTGACTCCCTGTAGCAGCACAGCTGCGGTTGCTGTCTGACCCCGTCTTGTCCTCTCACCTTCGCCATGGGCTGTTCAGGTGGTGGCATTCTCTTAGGGCAGGGAACTCTGAAGAGGGAGAGCTGAGGATCTTCTGGCCTTCTGTGATCTTGGGGCCCTGGGCTGGACCGAAACCTCATGTTCCTGCTTGGTTTCAGGCCAGACACTGCCAGGCGCCTGCTGCTTGACCTCTGTTTAAATGAGGGACTTCAAGACTAGACAGCATGGCTCTTTCCCATTTATTGCATGAAGGAATTACACTAGACAAGTTAAAAGTGGACCCCAAATGGTTACATTATACAAGCTGTGAGATTTTTTAAACTCGTGACAAGGGACAGAAGGGAAATTGTACTCATTGCAAGGAAATCCTCACTTAAGCTTCAGTGAAGCCAAAAGCACTTAAAGCCCATGAAACTCCGTTCAGCTGGTCATCTTGAGCCAGTCCAGTCTCTAGCAGGAACTGGCATGTGTTCTTGTGCTGGTTCTCCTGCTGGTCACCATATTCTAGAAGCTCAATTACAGCACCATGGCAGGCACATTTCTTCTTAAACATCTTCAATAGTTTCTTTTTATCGTAATCATCAGTGGTCCCTTGGACAGTGGTAAGGGTCTTCCTGCTGTTTCTCTCTTGAATTGTTATATGGGTGTAATCCTCAGTGCCAGTAGGAAGCAGATGGTCACCCTTACTTGCATCAGCAAAGGGGTCGAAAGATTAGAGTTTCTGGCTAGCAGACATATGATATATTTCTTTTCCTCTGTGGAAATGGCCTGCCGAAGTCGGTGGTGGGAAAAGGTGGGGGGCTGGAGTAGGGGGGAGGATGGAGTGTTGGAAAGCGAGGGGGTTCAAGTCGGAGGCTGCTGAGTCCTTGGCGGTAGCTCACTGACTGGGGCCACTAAGTTTATTTTTTTTTTAATTTGTTTATTTTTTTTGGGCTTATTTCTTAATATATGTTCTTAAACTTTTATGGCAACCTAATGGGATATTAATAGAAGTAGTAGTGGTAAATAATAGTGATGATAGGAATTACTGTCTGCTTTATGCGGATTGCCTTGAGTCTCACAAGAATCCCATGAGCAACATATTCTTTCCCATTTTCTAGCTGAGGAAACTGGCTCAGAGAGGTTATATTGGTTTGCCCGAAGAGGGAGAGTATGCATCAGTCATCTGATGCCAAAGACTGTGCGTGTCATCAACCGTGCTCTGACCACATTTTCTGATCGCATGCAGTTAGCTAAACAGAAGCATTGTCTAATGGGCACTTAATAAATGTTAACAAATATGTAATGATTGAGAAGTGTTTTGGCCAAGAAGATGCATGCTTGTGTATGCATCTGTATGATACACACATCTAGTCAATTTCTGATTTTCTACTTTGGGGATGACCCTCTGTGAATTCCAGAATGTCATCTTTTTTACTCAATGCCTTCTCCTGCCCAGCTCTTAGGGTCAAGGAATAGAAACTCATGTAGATGTAATTCTAAGCATAATTTCTTTAGGAAGAGGAAAATAATCCCAAAGTTGTAGAATATTATGATTGAAAGAACATATGGACACCTGTAAGTGAACCATTTTGATTTAGAGAAAAGGAGCCTCAGGGCCTCAAGGGAAGTGTTAATTGGCCTGAGTCCTCTGATCATTGGTGCCAGAGTTGGTAGTAGATGTTGGGATGCCTGCCTCTTTTTTTTTTTTTTTTAATTTTCCTTAAGATTTTATTTATTTATTTAACAGAGAAAGACAGTGAGAGATGGAACACAAGCAGGGGGAGTGGGAGAGGGAGGAGCAGGCTTCCCACAGAGCAGGGAGCCCAGTGTGGGGCTTGATCCTAGGACCCTGGGATCATGACCTGAGCCGAAGGCAGAGGCTTAACGACTCAGCCACCCAGGCACCCCAGGGAGGCCTGTCTCTTGATTCAGCGTTCTCCTCTCTCTATAACCCTGCCATTGGATGGCATAAACTCTGAAGCTACAAAAACAAAAGAAAACTCAAGTGGAAAAAGTAATTGTGATGTGACTATCTGTTTGGAAATATGGGTGTCGCTAAGTCTCTTCTGATGATGTGGCTGATTTGTAATTGACTGCAATAGTATTTTTAGATTCTTGGGGGTTTAGGTCACATTGGCTATGGAAGCAACCTCTCCCACCTCATTCCTTGCATCAGGAGCACAATAATACATTTCCCTCTAATACACAGAATATTTTTGTTGACCTCATGGACCAAGATAGTCAAGGAATGAAATTGACCTCCACTCCCCTCCCCGCCCCCTCCCCTTATCACCAGGAGGGAAGGAGAGTCAACGTTATTAATGGGAATGCATGTTCTTTGAAGTTTGAATTTATTTATTTTTTTTAAAGAATATTCTATCCTGACTTGGAAAAATTATTATTGGGTCGCACATGTTTTACTGTGCAGCTTCGTGCCTTATTGCGCTGAATGTGTTGCTTGTGCTCCCACTGACTGTTCTAAGATGTTTTGAGACTGTGCTTCATATTGTAAGGGAAGTATTTGTCACTTGGACTTACAGAATTGAATTTGCCTGAATTAATTATGATTTCTATTCCATCCCCCTGGGCAGGAATGTAGGGGAGAGGTAATCCTTTCTGATGTCGTATAGGAAATCAATTCTGGCCCACGGCACTGGTTAGTTGCTTGAGTGGGGGAACTTGTCACCCACTGTATGGTCTTTATTTTCCATTTTTCTTGGCCCTTTGTTATGTTTTCCTTTCTCTGGGCTGGTTTAAGAATCTGCCAGGGCTAGGGAGCAATGCTTGAAGTGATGGACAAGGATACTATCCCCATAAAGAAAATCACAAGGGCCCCAAGTTGGGTAATAAAAGGCCTTGTCTGTGGCTTTTCTTGTGGAGTTCGCATTCTTTATAGAGTGTTTTCCAGTGAGAAACATGCTCTTCCTTTGGCCTAGGGGGCAAGACAAATTGAAGGGTACTGGGTTATGTGTAGGGATTTGGTTTAACTGGTTTCAGAGTTTTTCTTCTTCCTGGCAGACTCCCTCCCCATCCCTACCTTCCACCTCCCACCTCCCACCCTTGGGTCCTTAGAATGCTTTTCTCCTTGATTTTAAGATGTTAGAGTCCTTCACCTTATTTTAAAAACACCCCATCCCATAAACAAACTTACAAGGCAAAAACAACTCTGATGGTAAAAAACTGAACAAAATATGACAAGCATAGGATAGATATCCTTACGACATAAGAAGCTACTAGAAAAAATAACCACCAAACACCCTATGGTACACCCATTAGAAAGAATACATCAGGTTTTAAATGGCTTGGGAACAGGACACCGAACTGAACCCACAGATGGAAACGCTAATCTGTATGCACTCAAAGGGCTAAAACGTCTTTCTCTCTCTCTCTCTCTCTTGCTCTTTTTTTTTTTTTAAACTTTGATGTGTCAGGAGAGCCTACAAGTAGTTGCTACCTTGGCATGTGACCATGGTGCCTTGGCTTTGCTATTCCAGCCAACTGACCCTTTTGCTGAAAGTTTAATAGGGGATAAATTCACATGTGAATTCATAATCCCCTTATCTGTGCTAAGAGCATTCTGTAATGGGCCCGCAACAAAGGGAATCTTACATCTTGCCGTTTTGCTCTGAACCCACCTCTTGGCCTCCTTCCTACCCTCTCCACACCTCCTGGTTGGACACGTTAGGCATCTGCCCCTTGCAGAGTCCTCACCTGCTGGCAGTGTGTTAGGTGACGTAGCAAGTAAATAGACTTGCCTTTCCTGCCAGTTACATGGGGGTGTTTACGGAAGTATGGCCTCTGTGAGTGCGGAACATACTTGGGCTTATTAGAATAGCAAACAGGGACTTGTTCCCATCTCGTATTAATTCTGAGACTTATTCTCCTTTATGTAGTGTGACTTTGCCTATAAATCCAAAAGCAAAGTCACAGTCAAGCTACAGTTTCTTTCCTAAGTTTTAAAGATTTATTATTAAAATTTGCTCCCTTCCCCCACCAATGGTTTTATTATTTACTCTTCTCCTCCCTGCCCATGGTGTGGGTTACAGTTAATGTTATCTACATATGTCTATAAATACTGAAAATATTTTTGATACAATGTGCATTTAATCAACTTTTTGTTACTGTTATGCCGTTTGTGTGGAAGAAAATTGTTTCTGTCTTAATGTTCTATTGAAGTGCCTTTGGAGTGATGATATCATAATCACTTTAATACATTTAAAAGCTTCAAGGCTTAGCATTTATTGAACAAAGCTCATTGAAGGAATATAACGGATGTCTTGAGGCTTTCCGCTGCTGTAAAAAGGACAGTATTGTTCATGGCCTCGGTAAAAGAAAATCTGAATTTTTATTTTACTTTGCACCACGTTGCAATTATATTTCAAAAGCTCTTCAAGTGCAACTAACAAAGGGGCTGTTTTTATGAATTGTTATAATTGCGGATCTCAGGGCTGACTGCTGTGAGTTTAACATTAATAATGGACAGCAATTTAAAACTTTCTCACCAAAATCCAACCTCTGAGATCCTAAAAGATGACTTTCCCTTCCCGTTTCATCCAAATTAGAGATTGAATCCTCCCGAGTTGGGAAGAGAGTGGAAAACTTTAAATTCTGGACCTTTGGGGTAAATCTCTGCCAAGAGGTTTGGGGAGTGAAGTGAGGACTGTGGAGTCCCAAGGTTGGGGTGTGGATGTGTCTGTTGAGCCTATGAAATCAAAATGGTTAGATGGCAAGTGGGAAGCCAAGGGAGCCCTTGAGAATCCCTTGTGTGTTAGAGGGGTGTCCTCTGAGGACCCTGGACTGGAAATGCAGCTGAGGTGGGCATGCTGTGAAGCCACTCCTTTGAAGAGGCTACCGAGGAAGCTTCCACTGCCGGAGATGTAATGGAAAATACTCAGTCTGTTCTCCTGGTGGAGTCATCTGCCTGAACTCTCGCACCTCCTAGAACTGTAGCTTCCTCTTCCCAGCCATCAGGTAACTTCCTGCTTGCCTTGGAGCTACATATGTCATAAAACATCCCCATGGGTGCAGGTCTCATCTCAGAAATTTTAGTGTTGGTCAAAACCAAGGGGAGAAGAGCACCTGGAAAGATCAGTCACTATTTCCTATTCTTACTCCCCACTGTCTCCTTATGTAGCTTCTGGTCTTGAGACTCCCTGGTAGACCTATTTGAAATTCACATGGCTATAGACTATATCTTTCCCTTTAAATTTTTCTTAAGGGGAAGTAAGCATTTTAGAGTTCACTTGCTGTGAGCTGGGGTTTCTGAGACCTAATGATGAACTCATACGTGCCTCACCCTCTCCCGTAAGGTATCAATGCCCTGAATAGGTGGTCTTGCTTGAACTGATGGATTTGATTTAGTAGCTTGAGAAGGGTGGTCTTTCGCTTGTAGCCTTTCCTAAGTGAAGAGGTACGGAGGCTACTTCTCATTACCATGGCCCCTTCCTAATCCAGGGGAGGAGGGGCTAGATAGAGATCAGAGCTGTGATTAGGGTGTGGTACTAAAACAACTTTTTAGAGATTTATGTAGCCACCAATATGAGTTAGTAGGTTCAGTTGCATGTGATAGATAATCCCAATTACCTTCATGTTCCATAAGGTTCAACTTATTTTTCTCTCTCTCATTGTAGAAGCTGATAACCTAGGGCTGATATGGTGGCTTCAGGGTATTAACAGTGGTTCAGGCTCCTTCCATCTTTCTGCTGTCTAAAGTGTTTGTTTTCTTGGACTGGACTTCATGGTTTAAGATGGACATAGTCCAGACATCAGATCCACATCCACACACCAACCCAGCAGCAGGAGGACAGACAAAGGAGGACATTGCCTCCTTCCTCTTTGGAATTTACTTTAGAAGTTCCATGCAGCCATCTAGCTGTAAAGTCATACCTAGTGTCAAGGGAGCCTGAGAATTCTAGTCTTTTGGCTGGGTGGCAATATGCCCCGCTAAAATTTGAGGTTCTGTTCCTAGGGGAGAAGAGAGAATGGATATTGGGCTAGGCCCCCTGTCAACTCTGCCATACAAGGTAGCAATTCATTCATCTGTCTCCACCTGCACGCCCTGCCCCAAACTGCACTCACTTAACCATCCTCTCTGCTGGAGTTAGAGTGCCTCTCCCCAGTTCCATACACATTCCAGACTGGCCTTTTTTTGACTTCTTTTCCCTTCCAGTGTATCTTTTGATTGTTTTATCCTGCAACTGTCAATATTAGGACTTCAGGGAGGGAGAAGGGCTTTTCTTGAGTGCTGAGTCTTTATTTATCCTAACATTTTTATTCAGCTGAAACATCAAGGAGAAGAGGGGAGAGAGTTGCCAGAGTGGTTCTTGGATGCCTCTGAGCTGCCCCCCCCCCTTTTTTTAACCCTTCCGAGGATCACAGTTGCCATTCTTCCCCAGACCTGCAGGCCTCTGGGCCAGAGGGCAACCCTCTTGAGGTCTAGAGTCCTGTGGCTTGTGGAATGAAGTGCCCCCTACCGCATAGAAATCCCCAGAATATGGAAGTCAAGACCAGTGTCCTACATTCTCCTTCCCATGAAGAGACTGCTTGAAAGAATTTTCAGACAGAAGATGAAGGTGATTCCTCGGGGTAAGCTGGCTCTGTTTAGCCTCAGCTATTGCAAACCCAGATGGTGAGGCTGATGGTGGTCCTCAAGCCCCTGGAAGATAGCCTTTCTCCACCGAGCACGAAGGTGCTGTGAGGTGGGCTGATGACGGAGACGACGCTGCTGTGTCCCTTATACCCCAGCCCATCAGTGCTTTGTCCTTCAGCAGTTTGGAGTCTTCCAGACTAGGAATGGGGACATGTAATGTGATGAAGGAGTTAGGCCACTTCTGAAGACAAATCATAGTCTGGGTGGTAGGTTTTGCATTCTGGAATGCTTGCATTTCTGGATAATTTTTCAGAGTTTTTAAAGCCTGTGGGACAGAGTATTTGAAATACGGAGGAATATACCAAGTTCTAGGAGCTATGAGTATAGTAGCTAAAGTTCTTGCTTGGAGAACCTTTGAAGGACTGAACTTTGGAGCCCTGGAGCTCTGGGTTCAAATTTTGCTGTGTGACTTTGCAGGGAAAATTTTGGGCCTAGTTTTTCCTTTTTTTTTTTTTTTTTTTTTAACATGAAACAGGCCTAATGCAATGCATACAAGTCAATGGGGAATGAAATTTAATGAGAGAACATATGTAAAGTTTCTGGCACATAGTAGGTCCTCAGTAAAAGGTTATTTCTTTCTTATGCAATTCATCTGCCAAATGCTTAATACTTTTATGATCAAAGCTTTTTTCTTTCTTTTTTTTTTTTTTAAAAGATTTTATTTTATTTATTTGAGAGAGAGAGAGACAGTGAGAGAGAGAATGAGCGAGGAGAAGGTCAGAGAGCGAAGCAGACTCCCCATGGAGCTGGGAGCCTGATGTGGGACTCGATCCCGGGACTCCAGGATCACGCCCTGAGCCGAAGGCAGTCGTTCAACCAACTGCGCCACCCAGGCGTCCCCAAAGCTTTTTTCTTAATTGAACAATATATGCAACCACTGAATGTTACATTGACTAACCCTAATTTTATTCTATGTGGCTGGAGATGTTCAGGGGCATAGACTCTCACATGACTACCTCCATGCAGCATCCTTTCCTCTTTACATGAGAGGAGTATACAAGGAAAGGGCACTTTGATAATGAAAAACACAGGTGTTCCAAAATGCAGATGATTTCTAAATTGGAAGCATTACCTGCCCTTAGCATACTTTCAGAAGTACGTTGAAGTTTTCCAGTTGTGCTTTGAGCCTTCCTGAGCCACAGACTTCAATGAGAATATGATGAGAGCTATGGATTCTCTTTTCAGGGAAACGCATGTACACATGTGTGTAGAATTTTTCATAAAATTGCAAGTGATCTGTGGACCTCACCCTTCCTGACCTCCTCCTCACACCGCCCCTCAGGAAATCTGTATTAGGGATCCCTGGATGAACTATTGATACATTTTTTTAAAAAAATATTTTTAAAGATTTTATTTATTTGATGGATATCACAAGTAGGCAGAGAGGCAGGCAGAGAGAGAGAGAAGTGGGGGAAGCAGGCTCCCTGCTGATCAGAGAGCCGGATGTGGGGCTCGATCCCACATCTCGATCCCTGAGATCATGACCTGAGCCAAAGGCAGAGGCTTAACCCACTGAGCCACCCAGGCACCCCACTGATACATTTTTTTAATTGATACATGTAGATACTAAAATGATGGGGAGGAGAAGGGAATGGAGGATGTATATATGGGTGGGGTGTGGTGAGGAGGCCATACCTAGAATGAGAAGCCAGTGGTTGAGATAGTGCCTGAAAGGTAAAAATTCTGTTGCACATCAATGAGGCATTCATGGCTTCAAGGTCTACAAGGAATCTACAAGACTTCTTCAAGAAGTCTACAAGGTCTACAAAAGGGAAAGAATCAAGGTATTTTTTTCCCTCCTCTGATTTTTATGAAGAGAAGTTTCAATTGTATGGAGTGAAAAGAATTGTATAGTGAACTTGCATATACCTGACATCAAGGTGGGGTCCAGGTTCTTCCATTACTGTTTCACTATGCTTGCTTTATCCTACCTCTATCCATCCATCAATTCATCATATTTTTTTGGTGCGTTTCAATGTAAACTGACATTTACTAGAGTTCAGTATTAACTTATTTTTTTCTTTTGAGAAATTGACGAACCCTAAATGTACCATTTCTGCGAGTTTTGAATAATGATGCATCTCTGTGATTCAAACTCCTACCAAAATGGAAAACTTGACTTGCCTCCCAGAAAGTACCCTGATGACCCTTCCCAGTTTTTCCTGGTTCTTCTGCCCCAGAGGTAACCACTCATATTTTTTGGTCATAGCTTGTTGTGGCCATTTTAGGACTTCATATAACTGGAATCCTATAGTATGTTTTCTGTGAATCTCTAATTAGCACAGCATGTATGAGAGCCATCCTTATTGTTTACATCACTGGTTTGTTTCTCATTGTTGAGTGGTCTTCCAATGTATGCGTAGACTGTAGTGTGTCCATTCTATGCAGAATGTAGGCACAGCTCTCCTCTGGTTTTAGCTACTAAGCTGCTATGGATATTTGCATACAATCCTTTGTGTATACTTATATTTTCATTTTTCTTGAGTACATGGGAGTAGAACTTTAGGGGCCTAAGACACGTGTAAGTTTCATTTCAAAAGAAATTGCCAGACCTTTCCCCAAAGTGGTTGCTCCATTTTCACTTCCACCAGTAGTGTATATGGGTCCTGGTTGTTCCACAGCCTTGCCAGCATTTGGTGGTGTCAGTCTGTTTGATTACAGCCATTCTGGTGGGTGCGTGGTGGCATCTCCTTTTGGTTGTAATTTGCTTATGGCTTGGGGCTCCAAAAGGGCCTTTTCCTGGGTCCCGAAATCCTCCTTGATTTCAAAGGCATTATCTATTCTTAGGGAGTGTGTGGGAATAGCTAGTGAAAATCTTACGGGGCTATAAAACTTCCTGCAGGTTCCCCCCCGCCCCGCCTTTAAATTCTGCATGGCGCCAAAATGCTTGAGAGCTCTCTGCATCTCTGCGGATAGCTACAGTCCCTTCACAATGAGAGGGATGCAGGAAGGGTGCTAGGCGTGGTGAGCTAAGGTCTCCATCCTCCCAGATGGAGCCGTGTGCATGCATGGGGCTCCTGGACACTCAGGGAGCTTGGAGAGTCAGCAGCTGGAGCCTTGCATCCAGCCTCGTGTCACAACATTATCAGAGACTTGGAGAAACTGGACGGAGTTCAGAGAGGAGCAGCTAGCACGATTAAAGGGCTTGGAGGGATTAAGGGATTGATTTATGAGGAAAGATGAAAAGAACTTAATGTGTGCTGCTTGACTAAGTGGGTCCATGATAATAGCCTGCAAACATCTGAAGGGTATAAACATTGGAGAGGGCGAGGGATTAGCACAGGGTGAGGAAACTGATCAGGCGTAATGGGGGAAATTAAAACGGGAGGGACGATGGGGTAAGTAGGCAAATTATTAGCAGGGGTGTGACCTTCTATGAATTCTTCCAGAAGTGTGAGAGGGGATTGGGTTGGTTTGGGGAAGTTGAACCCCAAGAAGCATGTGGGTTTGCCTCCTAAAGCAGCCAGGTGGAGGGGAAGAGTTGAACACCTACTGTTGCTGTGTGTAGCAGGACTGTGTGGGACATGGGAACCCTGGAGGCTAGAAGGAAGGGAGGTGATGGAGGTGACCCAGACAAGGAAATCAAGACCTTTCCTTAGATCTCCTCTCCCTGGCGGGTCTTCTGGATGGATCAGAAGCACTGACCATTTTGCTCCGCATCTAGTTTGCTTGAGAGGTGTAGTTCCTACCCCACATGCCTTCCAACTTGCCAGCATTTTTACCTTGTCCTCAAATACGGCTATCCTCGACTGGCCACGGTGTTTCTTTCTCAGTGCCCGTGTGGGTGTGAGAAGGGGAAAGAGCGCATGGGATGGGTGAAGAGGATGGGAAAGGAAGCCAGACTGCCTGGGCAGACTCTGGCTTCAAACTTGCCAGCTGGGTGAGCGTGCCCAGTTATTGCTCTGTGGGTCTTAATTTCCTTCTCTGTAAAATGGAGTTAATAACAGCAGCTTGCTTCAGAATTGTCCTGAAGTTGACATGAAATACGGGGTGTAAAGGGCTTAGCATACTGCCTGGCAAAAAAGTAGATGCTCAACCAATGCTGATTTATTGCTATTGTAATTAAATTATGAACATGGCTATCATTACCCTGGTACCATGACTCAGGTCTGGAGCTTGCCTGAGCAGCACCCTTGGCACAGAGACAGCACCGTCTAACACCGCAAATGCTCCGAATTGGTGTGGAGTGAGGGGATGTTTGCACCCCAAGAGGAAGAGGCAGTGGGTATGAACTCTGTCTTCTCTGCAGTGGCAGAGTTTCCGGAGATGGCCTTTAGTCAGAGCTAAGCTCGGGACACTAGAGCCACAAGCTTGGCTGGGAGGAAACCCGATTCACCCCCAGCCTCCAGCCTGGTCATCAAAGATACCTGGGTGTCAGAACACGTATGCTAACTTCTGTTTTCCAATCTTCAGTTTCCCCAGTGGTTAAAAAAAAGGGGGGGGGTTGGGGTGGGCTGAAGGGGATTAAAGTAGTGTATCTTAAACTTCTTTTGCTGCTAAGCAAAGGGACACTTTCTTTAAATGATACGTTGTGTAGAACTCCACTGCGTAGAATGGCCCTAAGTGGAGCCTCTGCTGAATGGGTTGGGAGGCTGGAGGCTCCCTCAATGGACCCTCCCTCTTTGTGGGAGTCACGGAGGTGCCCTGGGGACGTCTATGCCTCCATCCAACACTGCACTCAGATGCACTTGGGCCCTTCAGGACGGTTACTGTTCTGGTGACAGCTGAAATAAATCGTGCGCTCACTTCATGTTTGCTGAGCGCTCCGCGTCTCTTAGCTTCGGATGAAGAAACTGCGGTTGAGAGTTGAAGCAAGGATTCACTGCTGAGAAATGACAGATGATCTCTGAGTCCTTTTAGCTTGGAAGTCATCACATGCAGTTTCTCCCACAGATTCTCAAGTGGTATTACTAGATACTCCGTAAATATTTAGCAATGGGAGTCTGTCTGTTATTTGGGATTGGTTTCCCCAGTGCCAGAACGAAAGCACGCTACCTGCTACTGGTCTTGCAGGCCAGTGGTCAGATCTCCTAGTGTGTTGTCTGCTTCAAGAAATGGACTCTGCCCCCGCGGGTGCCTCTTATTCATGACCTCTCCAGAAACTCATGTATAGGCTTCAACTAAGCCAAGTATGCCTTCTGGGGTTCTCCAGGAGTTTCGGACTTTTTTTTTCTTTTTAAAGTGCCTTTTCCTTTTCTACGTTATTACTCCAGCACAAGTCAGTGTCTAGTTCACTCTTTTCTAATCCTATGATAGATAAGCACCCTGAATAAACTGTATACAGTGTTTTACTTTGAAACAAGCATTTTTAATTTGCAGTCTCAAACAAGAGTGGGTAACATGTTGTTCCATTGATTGGAATTCATGCTTAGCCCCTTGCAAAATATGTCTTTTGCTCCCTTATTTGCCAGATATGTGTATGTGTGTTCAAATATTTTTTCTTTTTTTCTTATTTGTAAAGCTCTAACTGACTTAATACATCTGGGAAAATGGTTGGCTCCATGTGTGTGTCCTGTCCTTGCAAGAGAGACCAGAAGGAACTTGAAAGTGAGAGGGAGTGCGCCTGTTTATAGACACAGAAGTGGGGTCAGCTTGTCAATATATGTTGGTGGCTTTTCCATATTGAAGATTTTCCATGGTGAAATTTTTATCCCAGACTCAATGATCCAACTGAGAGAATACAAACCAGATATTAAGATTAAACAGAGCCCAGCATAATCAGGAGGGTGGGTCAGCTATGCAAATAAACATAACCAATGTAGGTCTCAAACCAGATGTCAATGAAGTTTGAATTAGTCTATTAGCCAGAGAAGACAAATGGCTGTTAAAGCTATTCCTCCAAACCTTAATGGCTCAACATGAGAGAAGTCTTTTAACTGCTCTCAGGTCTAAGGTAGAGGATGTATATAGGAGAGGGAGCAAGGTGGGAGGGGAGAGCTGTTTCCTGATACCATTCAGGGACCCAAAGATTCTTTGTCCTCATTGTCTTCCCTTCGCTTTGTTCCTGGAGTCCTCTCACTTTTTATAGTGGATGAGGAGAGAGGACATGGAGGGGACACACCAAACTCTTAACAGCTCCCAGCTCCAGGCTTGTGAGATCTCCCTAACTTTCACATTCCACTGATAAGAATGAGTTCCATGGCCCAACCTTCTTGAAGGGAGAGTAGGAAATCAAGTCCAGCTGTGTGCCGAGGAAGAGGACACCAGAACAGTGGTGTGGCCTCCTCTTCCCTGAAGCACTGGGCATGGATGGGGGTCCATTTCCCCATTTCCTGTTGGTGGGCATGGTTTGGAAGGAGAATTTTCATTGACCCTCTTGGTCCAGAGAACAAGTTCTATGCCTTCTTGCTTGTTAGATCTTTCCCTTAGCCTTCAACTCTGACTTCAGTTCATGGGGCAGTTGCTCTGCATGTGTCTGTTCATCTGCAGGATGTGGGGGGTCAGAGCCCCCGCCAAGCCACAGTGTTTCTATGGAAAGAACAGGGGATAATAGATTTCTGGCATCCATGGCCTGAGGGCCCGGTTGGCCCTAGTCCTCAGGCGGGTGCAAGCATGGACCCAAGTTTGCTTTTGGGGCTTCTTCCAAGGGGTTTGTTTGGAGGCCCCTCCAGGCTCTAACGGGTATATTTTCTCCCTTTTTTTTCCGACTTGTGCTTATTCTCTCTCTCTGCTCCTGCGGTCCCTAAGCAGAGGCAAGCATCCCTTTCCTGTGATGCTTCTGTACCCGTACCACCCTGAGATCCGTGGGGGCGCTCACCTGCATCACTTGCTGCCTTTCCCCAGTGTAACCTGAGAGGCCCTAACACTGAAATGTCTGTCTGTTGCAAGGCAGGATGGTACATGAGCCCCTAAAGGCTTTCTTATGGTCACCGTGTAGACGTACAAAAGCCAGGAAGGAACCCCTTTGTCTCAGGAATGTGGGTTTTGGAGGCGAAGATACCCACTGTAAGTTCAGAGCCCGTTTTCTTTTTCATACGCAGCTGGTTGTGTCCGGCTTCTTCAAAAACAAGTTAGCATCTGAAGGCGAAGCCAGCTGCATTTCGGGTGGTTTCCTGGGCTTCCTCCACAACACGTCTGTGTGCAGTTTGAAAGTCGCAGCTTCTCCTGCAGGAGAGCGTCGGACTCGAGGTCAGGGCGGCGGCGATGGTGGTGGATATGTCAAGGGAAAAAAATTCTGTTATTTTTGGGTTGTAGATGGCATTAGGTCTGTGGACCCAGACATCTGGGAGACTTGCCATAGTCCTTGTGATATTCAGTTGTGCCGCTTTGTAACTGGGCAGGGATCTGGCCTCTTTCCCCTTTGGTTAATGAAATACCAGTGTTCTAAACCAAGAGCACAAACTCTTGGTTTGTGCTACCCTCCTGTTAGCTGGGTTTAGCACCAGTGTTGGAACATCAACCACCTTCTGGTTTATATCAGGTGGCTGTCTAATGGGTCATTAAGTACCAGCGATATTCAGTTAATCACTTTTTTTTTTTTTGATAGCACAATAGTTACATTGGGAATTGAGTATCCAAGGAGCCATCCTCTCACAGTAGATGGTCTTTATCAGGGAAGAAGCTGAAGGAGGGAGGGCAGCAGGATAAGGATATTTTCCTTGGGTTCTGAGAGCCTTGGCTTTGCTTGGAAAGATCAACAATCTGGGAGCACAAGGGTATATGATTAGCCAGGTCCCAGATTGATGAGAGGTATTAATGAAGTAAAAACCATGGAAGGTACTAGAGCTATCCATTGGCTAATTTTTCTATTAGCTCATTCACATTATAATCCGCGTAAGTGCATCTGTGCCATGCAACATGCTAGATGCCAGAGATTGACCGGTGAGCAGTAATACGGTGGTCTGTACCCTCACTGAGCACATGGTCTTGGGTAGGGAACAGTGGACTGACCCTAGTCAGATAAATGTAGTATTCACTCTGTATTTTGTAACATGAATAGAAAATAAGGCATACCAGATACTTGGCTAATTATAAGGGGAAATACTCTAAGAAAGCCTCATGGGTCTGACCGCACATATTAGTGCATAGGTGTCTGTATTGGTGCATGGTGTAATAGGGGGGAGTTGACCTGGTAGGAGGTCAGATAAGTCTTGCCCAACCAAATGTTGCTTAGGTTAGGATCTGAAGGATGAGGAAGACTAAATTAAAGAAGGAAGGGGGAGGAAAAGGCATTCTAGACAGTGAGAATATCGTGTACAAATGCCCTGTGTGGTATGAAAGCATAGTAGTTATTAGGGGCACCAAAAGAAGGTTGGGAGGTGGAGTGTGTTAAAGAAGAGGCATATCAGGATCAGATTGTGCTAAGCCTCCTAGTAGGTGCTGAAGATTTTTACCGTTACCCTAAGAACAATGGGAAACCACTGGGAGTTTTCACGAGGGGGCATGATCAGATTGGTGTCTGGGGAAAGAACGGTTCTATGATACTGGCTCAGAGAAAGTGAAAGTATGTGTGGGTAGGTCATGTACTTGGCTGTTGTGGGGAGGCAGAATAAGGAGGGCAAATTAGGTAATAATTGACACCAGAAGAACTTGGTGAGTGAGCTGTTACGGGGATCATAAGGGGGAGAGGACACAGTCCAGCCTGATACGTGAGTGCCTTGCCTGGAAACCAGTTGAATAACGGTGGTTATAGTTTTGATACAGGTTTGGGTGTTTTAACAAGACTCCCAAGTGGCAAAACAAGATGGAAATGGAATGCTCTCTTCTATCACAATCCAAGTGTGTCTCCTCCCTGCAGAGTCAACTCCCAGAAGTTGCTCACATCCCGTGGGCCACAACTTAGCCACAAGGCCATGTGTAGTTATAGATAATCAAGGGACAACCAGCCTTTCCTACCATAATGGTGAAGTCACTGAAATAGAACGCACTGGAAGAGGACCAGTTGATAGGAGAAGATCAGGAGTTCAGTTTTAGATGTTCATTTCATGCTCTGCTTGGGATCTTTACTGTCTCTTCCCCATTCCACGTTAGCTCCCTCCACTCTTCTCAGTGACCCCTTGGAGCACCCCCCACACCGACCCCCATATTCTTCCTACCTGGAATGCCTCCCCCTCTCCCCCTTGTCCCGGACACGTGCTTCAAGGACCTGCTGATTCTTACCAGCTGCATGAAGCTGTCCCTGATGTCCCAGCCCCAGCTGCTGTTTTGGGTGAATTCTAACATCATGGTTCCTGTCACTGCATTGTATAATGACAGCTGTTCTTAAACCGATAGCCTCTCTTTTCTGTTTAACTCCCATGCTGAATTATTTTGCTTTCCAGGTCACTATTAAATGTCTCCTTTCAGTCCGTAAGTGTTGATGAAGAGTCTACTATGGGAGGGACTAACTTCTGTCCTTCTGCCACTCTTGGGGTTGTACCTAGCATAACAAACACAGAAACTTTCAGTCTTTTTTTTTTTTTCCTAATAATAAAAACCCCAGTGAGCTGGGTCTTTGCGTGACCTTGGGAACCTTTTAGAGCCATTTCTAGGGTAGACAGCAATAAAGTAGAAGTAGAAGAGGAGAAGATTTAGCTTAATAAATCTTCATTTGCTCATTGCCTAGTAGTACTCCCTCGACCACTGATGTTCTCCTGCCTTACTGTTCTGATGATAGATATGTTGAGGGCCCCCCCCCACGGGCACTCAGTATAGCATGGACATCAGCACTGTGAAGGTGTGGTGAGGAAGAGGAAAGCATTCCAGAAGGACTTAGAGGAAGGAGAACAAGTCGATGTAGCTTCCTGCTGCCCCACTGTCTGGTTTCTCTCAGCCGCTTGCTGGAAGAAGGGCCTGAATTCACAGCAAAGCTGGGATTTCCAAACCAACTAACAGTTCTGCCTTTGCATGTATTGCATCTGATTAAAAGTAATCATTTTTTTCCTTACTCATATCTGGTTTCCTTCATTCTTGGTAGGGTTTATACCGAATCAGTGAGACATAGTCACTGACCTTCAGGAGCTCGGGGGCTTGTGGAAAGAGCAGAAAATCCCCATCTCCTTGGTGATGAGCCAATCATGTCCCCAAGCTGGGTGGTTGTAGGTTCCGTGGATACGTGAACCATGCTCCTCAGAGTCCAGGTGTTCCTAACAAGGCTCAGAGTCCCAGGTGTTCCTAACAAGGCTCAGCACCATGTTGGTCCTGGGGCTGGTGCCCAGTGACCTTTAGGAATCATTTCACTGATTGTTTGCTACACTTCTCCCCTCCCCATGGATCTTGTGGTGCCTTGATGTCTTGGAGTGTGAAAGTGGAGATTTTGTCCATTACCTGGTTGGGTGGGGGAGGTTTCTACCTTACTGATAGTGGAAGTGCTTCAGAAATCTGAGCCAGGGGTGATGGTGATGGAAGTTTCTCGTGTGAGAAGCTTAGATGCTGGCTGTCCTTCCTCTGGTTATCTCTCTCCTGGCTTTTGTACCAAGAGGTGGGATGTCCTGGGTGTGCACATGCTCAAGGATATGAGTGGGTATTGCCTTGCTTCCCAAACCCAGATGCTCAGGTTGTAAAGTTCAGGATTTGCTGAGCTGTGTACAAGCCTTGGGTTCTGACATGAGTTTTTGTTTTTGTTTTTGTTTTTTTTTTTCCTGGTGACATCTGACATGCAGGGAATTGCTCCCCTTGGGTAAATGCTATATTTTCACAGTTCTCCCTCAGCCTATAACCGACAAAACAAGGTCAGCACTGCTTGGAAACAGGAGGCTGGTGGAAAGTGCCCCAAAATGGCAGCGTAGCCCATGGGAAGTCAGCCCAGTGAGAGCAGGAGCACTGCTGAAGCTGCTTCTTCCTGCCCTGTGGTCACTTTGGTCCCATTCTTTTCCAGGACCTTGAATGAATGATGAGTTAACGGAATTCCCCAGTTACCCTTGAGTTCACCTGGGAGCAAGGCGCAAGAGAAAGGCCTTGAATGTGTCCCAGGGAGTGTTTTCACCCACAAGGTCATGTTGAAGTCACCCAGTGGGGAGGGCACAGACCCCACTTGGGTAAATAAGGGAGGGAAAAAGTTGGAAAATGTGGTCAGAATTTCTTACTTGCATTGTTTCGGGGCCAGTTTTTACCCTGTCAGTTCTCTCTGCGCCCACCCCACCCTTTTTAATGACTTATTTGTACTGGAAAGCAAACTATTAATCACAAACAGAATGGCTCTGTAACTTCCAAACAAACATGGAACAGTTCTGGGGGCTGTGAAAAAGCCAAACCCTTGGCAGAGATTTGAAAACATGTTTCTTTTATATAGATTTTAGCAATGCCACCATTTTTCCTTAGGCACAGAAGGTTCCCTTTAATTAGCAGTGAATTTCCCATTTCCCCTTTCTTCCTGAGGCATCTATAAAGCCCTGGCCTAGTAAAAGGCAGGTACACAGCTCTCAATTGAGCCCTATTGATGTGCTAGTATAGTTTTAATTGTGTTGAGATTTCCTTGCCAAAGTGACACATGCAGAAGCATTTTAAAAACGTATAGGGTTCGTAACTCTTTCGCTGTCTAGGGCTCTTGAATTATGAATGTCTCTTCTGCTGCCTATTCGGTTCTTCTGAATCTGTAAAATTACTTTAATAACCTGTGTGGGGGTAATGTTAATATGTTTGCTCAATGGTGTGAATTTATTAGCATTCCTGCCCCACTTCGGGGAGCTGGCTTGGCCCTTTTGATGCAAGCTCTTGGTTGCAAGAAGAGGCAAATGATGGTGGTGGTGTTTTTTTTCCTCCCCTCCTCCGTTCCACCATTAGCAATCATTCTGTTGCATAGAGTGCGTGATAAATCAACCTCAGGAGAGTCAGATTTGCCATAACATGACACTACCTATCAGCTCCTCAGGTCTGAGTTGACTCGCAGCCTTTTGGGCTGTATATTTCTTCAAAGTCGAGCGCCAGTTTCTTAGTCAGCTCTAACTAATTTCAGAGTGGAAGGGAAACTTGACTGGAGTGCTGTTTGGGATCTGCTTTTTAATCCTGGTCTGTTTAATGTTTGCTCCTGACAGTCTAGGCCAGACATCATTTTAATGGTATGTGTGGTGATAAAGCCAATAAACTGTCAAGATGATTGATAATCTAAGCATTATAGCAATATGACTTTCCTGTTCTCCTCTGTGCTTTAGATGATGGTTTCCAAATTGAATTCCTACAGTGTGTGCTGTATGTGTGTGCCTGTTGGAGGCTCCCCTAACAGCGTTTGAAGGAGGTAGCTGTGTTTAATGTAAGATTTCTTAGCCCTCAATTACTCGCACAAATATATCTGCATATGTGTTGGTACCCTCTAATTTGGGAAACATCAAGAATTTATGGTTCTGCCCTTGCAACAGTCCCCCAGCAATTTATGGGCACTGGTGGAACTTTTTATTATGTCTTTATGATGTTTTTTCACCTGGCATGCATCTTCGATTCCATGTGGTTGATTCTGTTATCTGTGGTTGAAAGACATTACAGATAACAAAGTGCACTGTATTAAAGGCAGGCTTCTGGTTTCCTTTCCTTTTCTCTTTGTTTCTTTTTTCTTTTAATTTAGCAGACATTTTTAGCATCTGGTCTTCATCTCATTAATCAGACCCGACCAGGTGTTTTAGGGTGGTGACAGTGGGAGTGCTTAGCCCCTCTTTGTTGGCCCTCCTGGGCCACCGTGGCTGGCTTACATTTCTCCCTCCCTTGGAGCAGTGTGGCCTGGGAACAGAAACCCAAATGGCATGCGCATGCTTGCGTGTGTACGTACGTGCGTGCGTGCGTGTGTGTGTGTCTTAAACACATTTAAGTGAGTTCACCAGAAGAGAAGGGGAGAAGAAGGAAGTGAATCTTAACCTCAAAGCTCTCTAATGGGACTTAAATTCTCTTCTGCTTCCTGCTAACATAGATGTGTTTTTGTGGAGTTGTGGGTGTGTGCATGTTCTCTGGAGTCCTGCTTCTAAGGTGGCATGTAGAAAGAACGCTAGACTGTAAGACTGTGGATCTGAGGGTCACGGAATGTTCCTGCCAGCAAGGTGTCTCTGATAGCTGTCGACACTGTGATGCACTGTGCATTTGTTCCAAGTCTTGTTTTACAGATGAGCCTGGGCCCCAGAGAGGAAGCCTGTCTGCATCAGCGGCAGAATGGGGATTGGTGTCCACGTGTCCTTACTGGAGGCTGACTGTCCTTTACACTTAATTAGTTTCTGTCACTGAATGCTCATTTCTCTCTTGGTCAGGAGACACTGGGCAAGTCATTCCCTTTCTCTCGTCTCCATTTCTCTGCCTGTAAAATAAAGGTCGCTGGACTTGCTAGCCTCTAAGCTCTCTTTCATGGTAGAAACCTGTGAATTTTAATGCATGAGAATGGAAAAGCGTTTGAGCTTTGTACTGTGAAATTTTCTAAAACCATCTGGAGTGGTTGTCCTTTTCTCATATTCTCTTGGGCATGTGTAGTCCTTGTCCCTTCTCTTCCTCCTGTTTAGAACCTAAAATTTGTTGTCTCCTGTGGCTCACCAGGCCAGAAAGAATGCATTTGTTTTCCACAGATGAAAATGAAATATTAAACTGTCACCTTAGCTTGGTGTTACTTTGCCTGCCAGCTAATATTTGTGTCCTAGACCACCTTAATCTAAAATACTTTGTAGTTCGATTCAGTGTACATATTGCGAGGTAAAAACAAGTACATGAGCTCAAAAAGTTGGGAAGACCAACAACATTGATACCAATGAATAACAGGACATGAGTCAGATGAACTCCAAGGACTGCTGCTCTCCTTGGGCTAGCCAGCTCAGAAAGTTCGGCGGTGCGATGCCCACCCACAAGCTCCATCTCCAGTTCTGGGTAACTGGAAAATGGTATTTACCGCCTTGATGCCATCCACACCTTTAGGGGGCTTGTGGTCTAATTGGAGATGCAGAAGTGGGTCACGGTGCAGTTCTTAGAGCATGCATGGGTCTGGGGGGAGGAGTAGAGGGAGGTAACCGAAGTTGGAGGCTGGGTAGTCATAACGTAGAGTCCCAGAGTGAGGCTGGCTGGTCACCGTTGAGGGGAAGAGGCACTAGATGCTGAGCTCCCCCACGATGCATCCCTCTCAGATGCACATGTTTGTACCTGAGTGGAAGTCCTCCATCAATCGAATACTTCTAGTGTGTCCTGCCCTATGTGCCCAGCCCTGGCCTAGGGAGATGGTGACGATAGTGGTGGAGGCTCACACTGAGTAAAGGTCCATTCTGAGCCAGACATAGTTCTTGCTACTTCAGCAGGTAGATACCTGTTATCATTCTCTGACAACTCATGGCGGGAGGGGGTAATTTAGTAGGAATGAACAGTTATCCCTAGTTGGCCAAGGAGGAAACAAGCTGAGAGACAGATCACCTAGTTGGGTAACTAGTAGGTGGTGGGGTTCAAACTTGGTTCCTCACTTTTAACCGCTCTGCCTTATTATCCTGCATGTGAAAGAGCTCACAGCTCCAGTCCCGAGGCCCGTACACCTGTCTGAGGCAGAGGGCCCGTGCACTGTGTGGCTCTGAGGAGGTTGTCAGCCATCTGAGTCCATTTATTCACCTGTAACATGGAGACAGAATTGTTCTGAGTTCAAAAGCAACAATAGAAGTGACATGCGTGTCAGGATACCTAGCACAGAAGAGGTGCTCCATAAATGTTGGTAGGACGGGATACTGAGTTTGAGACTGTCACTGAACTTGTTTGTTTTCTTCAGTCCACATTTCTTGGCACGTCTTGCCCTTCCTGTCAGCTTCAGTATTTGATGTTTACTTTCTTCAGGTGATGACACAGCAGAAAGCAGAAGGGGAGACTCTGATCCTGGCTTTTGAATTTCAAAATTTGAGGCCCAACTCTAAGAAAAAAGATGTGAAACACTGCGTGATGATAGAGGAACTGGGTGACTCTGTGTCCTAGAGAAAAATCGTCTGGGCTCAGGGGAGGAGAACGTCAGAGGTGAAGGAAAGGAGAGATGCTAGTGGATCCCTGCAATGGGGTCCTGTAGCTCATGTAGTTTTTTGTGCTGTTGGCTGTTATGATTACTTCAGAGCACTGGGAGAAGGTGGGCTTATCCAAGATGTCTAAACACATGAAGATACAAGAAAGGCTTCTTGCGAAGGTGGTGGAATTTGAGTTGCGTTCTGAAGGACCCCTGAGATTTGGATGGGGTAAATCTATCAGCTTTAAGCTGCAACCCTTTGTGCCCATCACTTGTCCTCCTAAGTGTGAGTTTCCTCCATTAGTCATCTGAATAGATTGATGGTATGTGACAGTTCCTGTGGGGAAGGGGAGGAGGCTGGTCTGATGGCACGACAGAAAGAGGAGGGGATGTAGACCGTAGAGAGAGGAGGGAGGTTGATGGGAGGAGCTGAGCAAACTTTAGAAGGATACGGTCAAAGGTTTCTGAAGCAGGAGAGTAGATCCTTCTCTGAAATAGCCACATACATGCCTAGACAGGGTACTGGTTCCAGTTTGTATCTCCTTATTTCTTAGCTGGTCCATGGAGGAGAAAGAAAGGGTAATTGGTACTGTGGCAGAGCCCCCTTTCCTTCCCTGCTCCCACTACATTCATACTCACACCTCTTCTGCTGACTTTGGGAGGAGACCCACCAGTTTTGGGTTGAAAATAAAATAAGGAAGAGTGGGGAAACCAGGGTTCTGGCTGTAGCTTGACCTCTTAACACACTGTGGGACTATGAGCCACTCTTGAGTGAGCGGTTGTATCAGGCAGTGTCTCCGGTGCCTTCCTGCTCGTACCTACCGTGAACTTGTGATGGAAGGTGAGACCCTACGTGTCTGCTCGCAAATGGGGTCAGCTTGGGGAAGGCCTTGGCATTTCAGGGGCTTTTGTCCCCATCCCAACATGACAGACGTTAACCTGGCCATGTAATGGTTCTCACCATCTCCCAAGTTTTGTATAAGCAAACCGTATTTTCAACTGCTTGACCCAGAAATCAGAAAGTCTCCGGATGGCTTGAGAAAACCTGGATTGCCATCCTTTTTCTCTGTTCCCTTCATAGGAGGGACTTCGTCTTCCAAACCTATTAGACCCAGAGCTTCCTGCAGGAGAAAATTGGGACTTTCTGGTTTCTGGGTAAAGATAGAAGTGGAACTTCATGTTAAATACTGGCTTCTTCCTCTTGTGCTTTCCTCTGTGAACAGTTCACTCTTCCATCTCCTCTGAAGTTGGGGAAAGAAAGCGCTATTGATTCTGAAAGCTGTTAGCCTTCTTGAGGGGCTGAAGGATTCTTTCATGTACCTGGTTTATAGTAGTTTCTCACGTAGTATAAAACCACTACCACCACCTCTACACATCTACCAGTGTGGACAAATACATCAGTACTCTTGCCTCTGAAGATTAGCCACAGCTTGAGAGAATGGCTTCTCAGAACTGTGCCTCCTACTTTCTGTCTGTCTGTCTGTCTGTCTGTCTAACTGCAGCATGAAGTGCACGTGGTCCTCACTCCCTCTAAGCGGGTGTGTTGCAGAGTGGGGAGGGGAGGAAGTGTAGGTGCTGGAGATCAAGCAGAATTATGAAATGGTGTGTATTCACAGCTAATAGTTCTCTCTCCTTTACCCAATGTGAACTATATCTTTTTTTTTTTTTTTAAAATTTTCCAACTGATGGAATGGCTCAATGTAGACTATTACTTTGACCATTCTGCTTCAGGAAAAGCATTAGTAATTTATAAATAAAATACACATAAAAACAGGAGAAGTCAAATCGAGGTTTATTGACAACAAAGGCACAATTAATGTTGGAATGGCCTGGTTTGAAGTTGAGTTAGTTTTGTTGCTGATTTATGTGCTGTTTGTTTTAGGAGGACTATGGGTGGTGAGTGTTCTTGGGAACTGGCAGCTGGGAAGGAGCAGAACTGGTTTGGGTCTGAGTTCTCAGAGGAGCAAGATGGGAGGAGTGGAGGAGGGGGAGGAATGATTGTCATCCCTCTCTGTGCTTGATGGTTGTGTATTTAAGCAAGAGTGCATTGCCAGGAAATTGAGAGAGAGAGAGAGAGAGAGAGAGAGAGAGTGTGTGTGTGTGTGTGTGTGTGTGTTTATGTGTGCTTTATGTCAAGCATAGCTCATTTAAAGTATACCTGGGTGGACATGAGGGTTTCAGACAACTGTTATTTATTTCTCTTGAATTTACTCAACTTGTTAAACAAAATTTGACAGATGGTTTGCCACGAGAGTAATGAGACTATTACATAGCCAAGTTTTATCTCGACTGTATCAGTTATGTGGAAAGGGGGTTTTCTTGGTTTGGGGAAGTTTAATTCCCTCTCTGTGGAGAAAATCAGATTCACTTAACTGGAAAATTAAGAGAATTGAAAGTTCATTTTCTGAGCCTTACCACACAGGTTATCGGCTTCTTAAAACCTTTCACCAGGGCCCATCTGATGTAAAGGTGCTGTGAAATGTTTTATGGCACATGTGAAAAGTTTGTGATCCTTCAGATTTTCTCATTCTAGTGTAACAAACTTCAGGGTTAAGTTTTGCTGCTCATTCCAGGTTTCCTTGTGTGTTCTCTTCTCTTCTTCCTCCTGTGTTGGCTTTCTAACATGCAGACACCACATTTTCGTCACGAAGACAAAAACACCATCCGTGGAAAATTCTGACTTCTCCGTGTTTCCACATGTTGGTGATTGGTTGTTAGATGGCTGGATATTCTAGATGGGGGTATATTAGTTTCCCGTTGCTTCTGGAACGAATGACCATAAACTCAGTTGCTTAAAGCAACACAAACTTACTGTCATACTGTGTGGAAGTCAGAAGTCCAGAATGGGTGTTACTGAGCTAAAATCAAAGTGTTAGTAGGTCTGTGTTTTCCACAGACACTTTAGGGAAGAATCTGTTACCTTATCCTTCCAGTTTCTAAAGGCTGCCCACATTCCTTGGCTTTGGGGCTTTGCATCCCTCTGAGCTCTGCTTCTGTTTTCATATCTCCTTCTCTGATTCATGTCTCTAGGCTCTGTCTTATAAAGGACCCTGGATAATCCAGGGTCATCTCTCTGTTGCAAGATCCTTTATTTAAGCACCTCAGCAGAGCCCCTTTGCCATGTAAGGTAACAGATCCACAGGGCTAGGAACTAGGACAGCCACATCTTGCAGGAAGCATGGGAGGAGGAGGGCAGAGTAATGCCTTCAACGGGCAAGAAGATATCGGTGGTAGTAATGCCTTCAACGGGCAAGAAGAGATCGGGTGGTAAAGGCAAACATGTGTCTCTTGGTAGTTTTTTAAGGAGTTACTTTGAACTTATGGAATCACCCTAATTGTCATAATTAAAGAGTGATTATTTCTGGGCACCTTGGTGGCTCAGTTGGTTAAGCAACTGCCTTTGGCTCAGGTCATGGTCCTGGAGTTCCAGGATCGAGTCCCACATTGGACTCCCAGCTCCATGGGGAGTCTGCTTCTCCCTCTGACCTTCTTCCCTTTCATGCTCTCATTCTCTCTCTCTCAAATAAATAAATAAAATCTTAAAAAAAAGTGATTATTTCTGTTGTAAGGATATTTCTAAGTTCTCCAGAACATACACCGTAAAACTTAGCTTTATTCCTGCCTATGGTATATTTTATTCAAAGCAAAGTTCTTTTATCCCCCCTGCCCCCTTTCTCCTTGGTTCCTAAGAGAAGATGATTCTACCACTTCTCCATATTTTTTAAACCTAACAACAAACCCCAGAATGTCAGCTTCCAAATGTTAAAAGTTCTTCTGTCTCTGGTATGGGGAAGACCAGTGTCCTCATCTGGAGGGGCTGGAGAAGATTATCCTTCTGGTGTCTGTTCAGAATATGTATGAGGTCAAAGTGGCTGGGCCCAAGAGAGGTCTTGGGGATGATGACCTGGCCTCTCTGAGGACACTTTAGAATTGCTATTCTGGATGGTAGGAAGAAGGCACAGGAAGTACCCAAGTGGATGAATGAATAAATGAAAGGTGGTGTGTCCATATCATGGAATATTACTCAACCTTAAGGAATGAAGTAGTGATCCATGCTACAACTTGATCAACCTTAAAAACAGCACTATGCCAGGTGAAAGAAGCCAGTCACAAAAGATATTTTTTCCTTTGTATGAAATATCCAGAACATAAAAGTAAATCCATACAGATGAAAATTAATGGCTGCCAGGGGTTGGGTGTGTGGCAGGAGAAAGTGACTGCTTAATGAGTATAGGGTTTCCTTTTAAAATGATGACAGTGTTTCTTGGTCACTATGGAACTGGGCATTCCTGGTCAGGCTGAGGGTGTTGGATCTCACTGTCCTCCCAGCCCTTTGACTTTCCCCTGAAGCCCTTCAGTAAAATGTTTTGACCCCCCCCCCCAAAAAAAGCAAAAGCTTTTGGAACTAGATAAAGGTGCTGTTTTGCACACCATTGTGAATGTAATAAATGCTCTTGAATTGTTGGAAATGGTTAATTTTATGTAATAAGAATTTTACTTCAATTTAGAACAAGGACTTCAGGTTTCTGGTCCAGCATGTAACAAGCTTGGAAGTCTGGTGCATGATAACAAAAACAAAAAGCTGAACAAACTTGAAAATAGGTTTGCTTAGGTACATAAAAGAAATGAGGGCCCAGGCCGAACTGCCTCCTCATTTGGAGAGATTGACAGGCAGATGCAGAGAACCCCAATGTACCAGAGCAGCAAGATCCCTGGGAACCAGAACCTGGGTATAGAAACCTCAGCTGTAATTGATGACTTGCTGGAGGTATAATGTGGACAACTCACAGTTAATAGTTCCAGGGCCACCCAGACACCAGGGGGCTCCCACACTTCTGAGTATCTTACTTCCTGGATCTGTACTAGGTTCTCACATTAAATAAGGAGGAAAATCCCACTGTGCTTCTGGCAGTGGGGTGGGGAAATGGAACTATTTTTGAAATATGATAGAGCCTTCTGTACTTAAAATCCGTCCTCAGGAGAATTTACCAGAGGCTGATTTACCTGAAAGGAGGGAAATGCCCACTTTGAGCCAACTTTAGTCGGCCTATCTACAAACGACTGAACAGCACATGGGAAGTTCAGCCTAGAGGCTCATGCTCTGAAACTGAAAGATGGGAATCTAATAAGATTATAAAATATTTCTCTTTCTGCCATGTATTACAAAAGGCCTGTTTACAGCAGTTCTTCTTACACAGGGCATTATGCCCAGTTATCAAGAAAAACTTGTGAAAAATACTGAAAGGCATAAGGCAGTTGGAAGAGACCCAGCAGGACTTGATTGTGGCAGGGATGTTGGAATTATCAGACAAGGGATTTGAAACTGTTGACTACGCTGAGGGCTCTAATGGACAAAGTAGACTTCATGGAGGAACAGATGGGCGATATAAGCAGAGACATGGAAATTCTAAGAACCAAAAATTGCTAGAGATGGAAAACACTTAAGAAAAATGAAGTATGCTCTTTGGGCATGGGGTCCCTGGGTGGCACAGTTGGTTCGATGGCTGACTATTGGTTTTGAATCAAGTTCATGATCTCAGGATTGTGATAGTGAGCTGTGTCAGTCTCTATGCTCAGTGCAGTCTGCTTAGAACTCTTTCTGCCTCTTCCTCTTCCCCCTCCCTGCGGCATACATGCTCTTTTTCTCTCTCTAAAGTAAATACTAATACGCCTAAAGGCATTTTTTAAAAGACTTACTTAGACTGGGCACAGCTGAGGAAAGAATGTTTGACCTTGATGATAGTGAAATAGAAACCTCCAAAACTATGAAAAGCAAAGAGAAAAAAAGACTAAACTAGAAAAGGTATAACATACCTGTAATGGGAACAGCAGAAGGAAAGAGAAGAAGAAATATTTGAAACAATAATTACTGAGAATTTCCTCTAAATTGATGTCAGATACTGAACCACAGGTTGAGGAAGTTCGGAGACCACCAGGTGGGATAAGTGCCAAAACCACGACCACCAACAAAGACTTCATCTAGCTAGCTCATTTTCAAACTAAAGAAAATAGAAGAAGGAAAATCTTGAAAGCAGCCAGAAGAAAAAAAGAAAACATTAATAGAAAAGCAAGATAAGAATTATATTCAGCTTGTCTTTAGAAACTATGTAAACAAGAGTGTGGGTAAAATATCTAAAATTTTGTGGGGAAATAACCCCAATCTAGAATTCTGTAGCATATGAAATTATCCTTCATGAGTGAAAGAACAGTACTTCCTCAAACAAAAAAGATTTGTTGCCAGTAGACCTGACTTATAATACAGGTTAAAACAATTTCTTTAGAGAGTGAGTGATAACAGCTCAAACTTGGATCTGCATCTCAATAGATGCAGAAAAAGCATTCAACAAAATTCAACCTCCTTTCATAATAAAAGCTCTCAACAAGTGGTATAGAAAGAATATCCCTTAACATAATAAAGACCCTATTTGACAAGCTCACATTGACTTTATACTCAGTGGTGAAAGTTTGAAAGCTTTGCCATTGCGATCAGGAACTAGACAAGGGTGCTTTCTCTGAATATTTCTACTCAACATATACTGGGAGTCCTTCCCAGAGCAATTAGTCAAGAAAAACAAAAGGCCTCTGAATCAGAAAAAATTTTTCCTGTTTGCTGATGACACGATCTTGTATATAGAAAATCCTGAAATCTCAACCAAAAAATTTTGACTTCATAAATAAATTAGTAAAGTTTCAGGATACAAAAGCAACATACATATTTCTTTATACTAACAATGAGCTCTCGGTAAAAGAAATAAAGGAAATTATCCCATTTACAATAATATCAAAAAGAGTAAAATAGGAATAATTTTAAGTTAAAGATTTGTACACTAGAAACTATGACATTTATGAAAGAAATTGAAGAAAACCTAAATAAATGAAAAAATAACCTTTGTTCAGGATACTACCCCAAGCCATCTGTGGATGATTTAAATGTAATTCCTAACAAAATTCCAATGGCAATTGTCAAAGAAGTTGAAAAGATAATCCCAAAATTGTTACGGAACCACAAAACCCCTGAACAGCCAAAGTAGTCTTTGAGGTGGAATAAAATTGGAGGCATCATACTTCCTGATTTAAAACCATATTACAAAGCTGTATTAATCAAAACGGTATGGAACTGGCACACCAGTGGAAGAGAATAGAGCCCAGAAATAAACCCATACATATCTGACTAACTAGGTTTGGCAAGGGAGCCAAGAATACTCAATGGGGGAAAGGATAGGTTTTTCAGTAAATTGTGTTAGGAATACTGAATAGCTATATGCAAAAGAATGAAATTAGACCCCTTTCTTATATCACTTAGAAAAATTAACTGATCATACAATAAGGAGTTAAATGTCAGATTTGAAACTACAAAATTCCTAGAAGAATATAAGCAGAAGAACCTCCTTGACTTTGGTCTTGGCAACAATTTTTGGTTCTGGCAAGAAAAGGAAAAATCAACAAGTGGAATGACGTGAAACTAAAAAGCTTCTATATAGCAAAAGAAGCAACAAAATGAAAAGGCAGTCTACAGAATTAGAAAAATGATTAGAAACCATATATTGGTAAAAGGTTAATACCCAGAATACAAGGAATTTCTATAATTCAATAGTAAAAAAACAAAAAAAAAAAACCCCAAACCCACATAATCTTATGAAGTGGGCAGGGGACTTGAATAGACATTTTTGCAAAGAAGATATACGAATGGCCAACAGGTACATGAAAAGGTATATAACATCACCAATCATTATGGAAATGGAAATCAAAACTAAAAGGGACTATCACCTCACACCTCTTAGAATGGCTATTACCAAGCCAAACCAAAACCCCCACAGATGCTGGTGAAGATGTGGAGAAGAGGGAACCCTGGTGGACTATTAATGGGAATAAAAATTGGTAGCCACTAGGTAAAACAGTATGGAGGTGCCTCGAAAAACTAAAAATAGAAACCCTCTATGATCCTATGATCCAGTAATCCCATTTTTGGGTATTAATTTGAAAGAGATGAAATTGTTATCTTGAAAGGATGTCTGCTTTCCCATGTTCATTGAAGCATTACTCACAGTAGCCAAGATATGAAAATAATATGAGTCCACTGATGGAGGGGCAAGGCCTTGGTGGCTCAATTAAGTGTTCAAATCTTGATTTTTGGCTCAGGTCACAATCTCAGGGTCCTGAGACTGAGCCCCATGTTGGCCTCTGCGCTGGGCATGGAGCCTGCTTAAGATTTTCTCTCTCCCTCTCCTTGTGCCCCTCTGTTCCCTAAAAAAAATATTCCATTGATGGATTAATGGATCAATGTGATAAATATATGTACAGTGAAATAATAGCCATAAAAAAGGAATTCCTATCATTTGTGACGACATGAGTGGACTTTGGGGGCATTATGCTAAGTAAAATGAATCTGATAGAAAAAGACAAATACTGAATGATCTTACTTATACAAAAACCCCATCAAATTCATAGAAACAGTAGATCAGTAGTTTCCAGGGGCTAAGGATTGGGGGGAATTGGGAGATGTTGGTTGAAGGGTACATACTTTCAGTTAAGGTGTGAATAGGTTCAGGGATCTAATGTATATCATGGCAACTATAGTTCAAAGTACTGTATTTGGATACTTTTAAAGTTGATGTGAGAGTAGAGGACTAATGTTCTCAACATAACAAAATGGTAATTATGTGAGGTGAGGAATGTGTTAACTTCGTTGTAGCTAGCAATTCCCAATGTATGTGTATCCAGTTAAATACTGTACACATTAAATTTATACTGTGTTGTAAGTCAGTTATATCTCAGTAAAACTGGAGAAGGAATCTGATCTAAATGAAGGAAGAAGGTGAAGAAGGAATGAATGAAGGCAAAGTGAGAAGTTTTTTCTTACTCTTGTTGGAGAGATAACAGTTTGGCCAAAATAGCATTCAACTCTTGATTTTTGGCTAAGGTCATGATCTCAGGGTGTGGGATTGAACCCTATGTGGGATTGAACCCTCCGTGCTCAGCATAGTGTCTCCTTGTCCCTCTTCCTCTGCTCCCCTCACCTCTCTCTAATAAATCTTAAAAAAGAAAAACAAAAAAACAAGAAACAAAAGAACACTATATTGGACTATGTACACTTGTATATAAATAAATGATAACACTGGTAGAAGGGAGGAATAAGGATTATTTTATTACTATAACCTACTTGAGCTACCTGAGTAGTATAGTGTTACTTGAAAGTGGACTTGGATTAGTGATGTATCCAGCAAACTCCAGGGTAATCACTAAATCACTAAATAATCACTAAAAAACTTTTTTTTTTTTAAAGACAGAACTGATATACTAAGAATGGAGAGCTAATAGAATCTTATAAATACTCAAAACGAGAAATGGCTGAAAAAAGACAAAATAGGAACAAAGAATAATAACAAATAGAAAATAGTAAGAAATATGGCAGATATTAATCCCACTATATTAGTAATTGCTTCGAATGTCAGTGGTCTAAATGCACTGATAAAAAGACACATTGTCAGAGTGGATCAAAAATCAAGACCCAAGTACATGTTGTTTACAAGAAACTCCTTTTAAACATAAGCACATATAGATTAAAAGTAAATGGAGAAAGCTATACCAAGCCAACACTTGTCAAAAGAAAGCAGAAGTGGCTATGTTAATTTCAGACAGAGCAGACAAAAGAGGAAGAGTTTTTCAGGGATAAAGTCATTACATGATGATAAAGCAATCAATTTTCCAAGAAGACATTATAATCTGAAAAGGCTATATAATGAGTAAAAAACCAAAAACCAAAAAACAAAACAACAACAAAAAAACCCGAGTCCCGCATCGGGCTCTCTGCTCAGCAGGGAGCCTGCTTCCTCCTCTCTCTCTGCCTGCCTCTCTGCCTACTTGTGATCTCTCTCTGTCAAATAAATAAATAAAATCTTTAAAAAAAAAAAAAAAACCATGGTGGAACTACAGGGACAAACAGATGAATCCGCTTTTAAAGTTTAAGATTTTAATACTATCAGGAATGGACATATCCAGCATGCAGATAATGAGTAAGGGGACACTTGAACTCAATACCAGCAATCAACTGAAAAAAAGTATAAGGGATGTACTTGATCCACTAGAAGCAGAATACACATTCTTAAGTACACATGGAACATCTACTGAGATAACATTCTGGGCCATAAACCATATTTTAAGTTTAGAAGACTAGAAATTACACAGTGTGTGCATTTAGACCATGATGGAATTAAACAACACACTTAAAAAAAATTAGATAGGGGTGCCTGGGTGGCTCAGTGGGTTAGGCCGCTGCCTTTGGCTCAGGTCATGATCTCAGGGTCCTGGGATCGAGGCCCGCATCGGGCTCTCTGCTCAGCGGGGAGCCTGCTTCCTTCTCTCTCTCTCTCTCTGCCTGCCTCTCTGCCTGCTTGTGATCTCTGTCTGTCAAATAAATAAATAAAATCTTAAAAAAAAAAAATTAGATAGCATGCGGTGGGGGAGGGGCAGAAGGAGAGAGAATCCCAGGCAGACTTTGTGCTGAGTGTGGAGCCTGATATAGGGCTCAACCCCAAGTTCCTGAGATCATGACCTGAGCCAAAACGGAGCTGTATGCCCAACCAACTATGCCACCAGATGCCCCCAAACACGCTTCTAGGTGACACATGGGTCAAAGAAAAAAATCTTAAGGGAAATAAAAAATATTTTGAACTAAAGAAAAATAGAGCTTATCAAAATTTATCAAAGCAGCAAAAGCAGTGCTTTGAGGGAAACGTCTAGCCACAAATGCATTTATTTAAAAAGGAAGATATAAAATCAATCTTTTTTTTAAAAAGATTTTATTTATTTATTTGACAGAGAGATCACAAGTAGGCAGGGAGGCAGGCAGAGAGAGAGAGAGAGAGAGGGAAGCAGGCTTGCTGCTGAGCAGAGAGCCCGATGCGGGACTTGATCTCAGGACCCTGAGATCATGACCTGAGCTGAAGGCAGCGGCTTAACCCACTGAGCCACCCAGGTGCCCCTAAAATCAATCTTTAAGTGGGGAAACCAGAAAAGGAAGAGTACATTAAATCTTGAGTAAAGCCAAGAAAAATTATAAAAATTGGAGCAGATATTAATGAAATTGAAAAAGAGAAAATCAATAGAGGGAACCAATGAAGCCAGAACTTCATTCTTAGGAAAAGACCATATATCTCCAGTGAGGCCTGGAAAAAAAAAAAGATACAAATTACTAATAGCTGTAGTGAAAGAGTAGATATCTCTATAGATCCCATGGACATTAAAAGGATAATAAAAGAATACTATTAGCTCTGTGACCGCAAATTTGATAACCTATGTGGAATGGAGCAATTCCTTGAAAGATACAATCTGCCAAAACTCAAGAAACAGATAATCTAGTAAGCCTGTATCTATTAAAGAAATTAAATAAACAACTAATAACCTCTTTCAAACAGAAAGCACCAAGCCCAATGGAACACTGGTGAAGTTTACCAAATATGTAGAAGAGAAATATCAATTCTTTACAATCTCTTTTGAAAGAGTAAGAGTCTGTGAAACCTCCATTATCCTAATACCAAAATCAAAGACCTAAGAAAAGGAGACTACTGACCAGTGTATCCCATGAATATAGATATAAAAGTCCTTAAAAATTATTAGGGGCACCTGGGTGACTTGTTCATTAAGTGTATACCTTTGGCTCAGGTCGTGACCCCAGTGTCCTGGGATCAAGTCCCACACTGGGCTCCCTGCTCAGCTTAGAGCCTGCTTCTCCCTCTCCTACTACCCCTGCTTGTGCTCCCTCTCTTGCTTTCTGTCAAATGAATAAATAAAACCTTGAAAATATACACTGCACCAAGTAGAATTTATCCCAGTTATGCAAGGTTGATTGAGCATTAGAAAATCAATTAATGTAATTTATCATATCAGTAAACTAAAGAAAAATTCTGTGATACTGATTGATGTGGAAAAAGCATTTGACAAAATGGGACACACACTGATAAAAACAGTAAACTAGGAGTAGAGGAATTTCATCAACCTGATAAAGAATATTCATAAAGATCTAGTTAACATTATACTTAATGGTGAAAAACTCACTTCTTTTCACTAAGATCAAAAGTAAGGCAAAGATAATCCCTCTTCTGTTTTTCAGCACCCTACTGGAAATCCTCATTAATGCAGGAAGAGAAGATAAGGAAATAAAAGGAAGAACTAAAACTCTTTGCAGATAGATACAATATAGAAAATCTGGCCATTGACAAAAACTCCTGGAAGCAATACATGATTATAGCAAGATTGTAGGATATAAGGTTAACGTTCAAAAGGCAATCGTTTTACTTTTATATATCATCAATGAACAAGTGCACTTGGGAATTGAAAATGTTATGCTTTTTATATTAGCCATTCTCCTTGCCCCTGACCAAAGTGAAATAATCTAGGTATAAAATGTAACAAAATATGTAAAAGATCTATATGAAGAAAACTAGAAAACTCTGATGAATACAAAGAACTACTGAATAAATGAAGAGGTATTCCATGTTAATGCATATGAAGACTCAGTATTGTCCAGACATCAGTTCTTCTCGATTTGTAGATTTGAGACAATCCCAATAAAAATTCCAGCAAGCTATTTTGTAGGTGTTGGTAAACTGATCCTAAAGTCTATACGGAGGGGCAAGAGATGCAGAATAACCAACACAGTATTTTTTTTTTTTTAAGATTTTATTTATTTGTCCGAAAGGGAGAGAGCTAGCACAAGCAAGGGGAGCAGCCAGGTAGAGAGAAAAGCAGTCTCCTTACTGAGCAAGGAGCCTGATGCGGAACTCAATCCCAGGACCCTGGGATCATGAACCAAGCTGAAGGCAGTGGCTTAACTGACTGAGCCAGCCAGGTGCCCACCGACACAAGATTGAAGAAGAACGTAGTTGGAACCCTGACATTACCCAATTTGAGTATCAGATACGCTTACTGTATCAAGACAGTGTGATATTGGTGGAAGAAGGATCAGTGGGACAGAATAGAGACCCCAGAAAAAGACGGATGCAAATATGTGGATCATTGACAAGGTTGCAAAGAGAGTATAGCAGAGCAAAGAAAAGTGAGCAAACGGGGCTGAAACCACTGGACATCCACATGCAAGAAAGTGAAAGTAGATGTGGACCTTACACCTTTCACAAAAATTAATTCAAAACGGATCATAGATCTAAGTGTAAAATGCAAAACTATAACACCCCTTAAAACTATAAAAACCCTGTCTCCTAAAGGATAATTTAGTAGAAAACTTGAATGATTTGGGTAAGGTGGTGATTTTCCAGACATGATGATTTTCCAGACTTGAAAGAACTAATTGAGAGGCCAGACTTGATTAAAATGCAAATTACAATCTGCAAAAGACAAAGTCAAGAAAAAGACATGACAAGCCACAGACTGGAAAAAAATATTTGCAAAGGACACATCTGATAGAACTTATCTAAGACATACAGAGAAGTCTTAAAATTCAATGAGAAAACAAACAATTTTAAAAACATATAAGGACACTTTGGAGACACTTTACCCATGAAGATCTACAGATGGCACATAAGCACATGAAAAGATGTTCCACATCCTATATTGTCGAGGAAATGTAAATTAAAATGAGATACTGCAGCATGCCTATTAGAGTGGCCCCAATGTGGAACCCTGACAGTCCCAAATGCTGGTGAGGTTGTAGAACAATAGAACCCTCATTTCCTGCTGGCGAGAAAGCAGGCTCCTCCAGCTACTTTGGAAGACAATCTGGCAGTTTCGTATAAAACCAGGCTTACCATATGATCGCGCAATCACACTCTTTGGTATTTACTGAAGGAAGTTAAAAACTGTCCGTGCAGAAACCTGCACATAGATGTTTATAGAAGTTTTCATCATCATTGCCAAATCTCTTGGCAACCAAGATGCCCTTCAGTAGGTAAAGGGATAAACTGTGGTGTATCCGGACAGGGGAGTAGTAGGGAGTGCTATAAAGGTAGGAGCTGTGAAGCCATGAAAAGACTTGGAGGAACCTCAAATACGCATCCCTAAGTGAAAGAAGCCCATCTGAAAAGGTTACAAGCACCATGAAGTAGGTTCTGTGATTATTTTAGCATATTAAATACATTGGGGCAGAAGCTAATATCTTGGTTGAGGTCTTACAACTAGTTAGTTGCCGTCTGGCCCGAGTCTGAGTTACTTCTCACTCCCAACCCCGGAGTGTTCCGTTGGGAGGGCCTTAGAGGTGGTCTGGTTTAGGGGTTGCAAATGTAAAAGCCTCGGTGCCGAGAACATGAAAGAGCAAAAACCATTTTTGTGGGTTTAGGATTGGCAGGGCGATGTAGGAAGATTTTAAGAAATCATATAAAAATGCTGTGTAGGCCAATTCTAGGTATCTGGGGAAAGTGGTTACAGTCCCCTGGCCACCAGATTGAAACTGATTTAGTTCACCCCCATTTTGAAGTGAAGGAAACTGAAACACAGAGAAGTGAGCCAAATTGTCCAAATCACTGAGCCTGTCAGTATCAGAGGAGACCTGGGTACCCAGAGCCCCAGGCGCTGGACCCTCTCCTTTCTCCTACACCATTGGATCATGAGCTCCTTGGGGGCTGAGGCCAGGCCTTCGTCACCTTGGGGCTGAACATGGCTGAGTCACTGAGCAAACGCTAACTGACCTGGTGAGACCTAAGCAGGTGTGTGTAGGGGAAGAGAAAGGCTGAGCCTCTGGGTCAGGGGGTCACAGGTGGCTGAGTGAGGGTCCTCAGGGCCTGGCTGTGTGGAGACGAGCGGTGGACTGTCTGTCCTCTGCCCAGCGGAAGCTAGCTCTGAGCTGAACACCGCTGCTTGGGTGCCCGCAATGGCCATCTGAGCATCATTGGTGTCCGAGCCTCGTCTCCTTCCAGGAGTGTGACCTGGAGCTGTCGTTTCTCCTCCTCTGAACCTCGGTTTGATCAATCGTAAACTGGAGCTTAGACCGCTTGTGCCCTTGCCTCACGATGCCGGAGAGCGGGTGGGACAGCGTCGGGGAGAGAGCTTCCCAAACGGTGAGGTGCTGTTGCCCACATGCAAGCTGCTCTTGCTGTGACTGGCTCTCCCCGGTGCAGAGCCTGTGAGGGCAGGCGCACGAACGTGTGTGCGCCTGTGTCCTCCTGGAAAAGGTTGTGTCATTTTGAGGGAATCCTTCTTTCAAGACTTCCCGTAATTACACGGTGGCTTCTGCGGGTGTTGGTGCTAAGCTTGCTGAGCAACCAGTAATTACTGGAGGAGAAAAAGTGCTTGTAGAGCTGGAGCCCGGTTCCGCTGCCCAGGGGCCTCTCTGAACTGTTAGAATCCTTTTTTTTTTTTTTTTTAATTTTTAAAAATATCTCATCTGAAGTGGTAAGTAAAAGGATTCTGTTGTGCTGACTTGAAACACACATACCTGGGAGCTGTGTGGGGCCTGTGGTATGGGGATCTCCCCTCCAGTCTCTACCTGTGGTAGATAGTAACTGCAGGGACCCTATACTTTATTGTCCAAACTGGGCCTCTTTTGAAAAGGAAAGAGGGAACTATTAGTAAGGATACTGGCTGTCCCAGGCTGGGCTGCATAGTGACCCTGCTGATAATACCCAGGCACCTTGGTCCAATTTCAAGCCCAGGGGGGACTGTGATGGCAATTAGCCTCCAGCCTCCCTGCTCTGTGCGTACCACCCCTCTCCCTCCAGGACCCCTTCCCTTATCTGCTCCATCCCAAGGCATTGGTCCCCTTTGTGTCTGAGCCAGGATCAGCCCTCCCCTCCTTGTCAGTTTACCTGTAGAGGAAGCATCTGAAAACATGGAGCTGGAAGACTGAGGAGGCTTGCGATTGATGGCTTTTCTATGGATCAGTCTCTTTCTTGACTTCTGTTTTCTCATCTTCAGTATGGGGATAACCCATACGGGGGCTGCCGTGAAGATCAAACAAGAGAATTCACATGAAAGTGATTCGTAACTAATGAAGCGTTAATATAAATGTAAGTTACTATTAAAATCATAACATAGCAACCTGAAGGATGAGTTTTTGGTAGAATTTCTAGCTTCAGGAAGAGAGATTTTTGAGGAGATGAGTCTTTCTAGGACCCTCAACTCATATCACGTAGGCATTTACCCAAAAAGTAATTGATCTTGGGGTGTGGTACATTCTGGAGACAGAAATACGCAAGTTTGACTTCGTTGTCTGTGTAATTGTATGACCTTGGGCAAGTTTTTCAGTTTCTCTTTGGATTCCTCATCTGTCTAAAGCTTCTCTTTGCATTCCTCAAATACCTATACTTGAAGAGCCTGGTGACAACTGTGAGAGAAAATCTACAAACCATATAGTAAGGTGCCTTACCTTGTATAGAGTCTCTCAAAACATGAACCATCCTTTTTCCTTTGTTCCTCTCCCAGGGTCACAGGACTAGGATTTGGGAAGTTGGTATAGATTACCCGAATGGAATTTCTGTGTAGATGGTTTCCTCCCTTAACACTAGGGCCTCTGTTGTCATCAGATGAAGACCTACTAGAAATCTTATTCTGCAGGATTCAGAACAGAGAATTGGAGTTGGAAGAAAGAAGATGAATAAACAAATTAGGCAGAAACTTCAATATTTTTTCCATTTCTTTGTTAATTTTTTGGTCTTGGTTTCATTCTATCCAACCATTGTTAAATACTTGAGATGTACAAGTTGATGGAGAGCTAGACATCCAAGGAGTTTATAGCTTAGCTCATTTAATGAGAACTAGAGTTTGATTTAATGAGAACTTGTTTAAGTGTGATGATTGAGCTCAGTGATATTGGGGGATACTGGGGTTGTGGGTTAATCAGAACCCTTTTCAGTGCAAATGACTGAAACACAACATACATTTGCAAAAGTCATAGAATTTATGTAGCTGGGAACTCCAGCACTGAATACAGAGGTTTAGGTGATGATTTTACCCTTCCTCCCAGTCCACTGACAAATCTGCTGATCACCCATGGCTTTTCATCAGCCACACCCTCAGCTCTCTGATATCTCCAGTTGAACCGGAAGGAGTGAATATTTTGGCCTTCAGAGGCCATTTGCTTACCAGTCAGTGTTATTTGCTCTTACCTCCAGGGCTGAGTCAGTGTTGTTCATGAATGCCTTTTGTGTGGCACTTTGGACAGTAATATAAGCCAGGCCTGTCATTGCCAAGGGTACTGAAACTCAGCAGACTGGAATATGCAGTTTACAATGATCAGTGCCATTTATCTTCTTTTAAAGCTGAAAATGGAAATGTCCAGGATTAAATCCAGTATGAAGGATTGTGCATGGGTTGGCTAATGTGAACATTTTAACCATGACTTGGAGAGCCCAGGTTTGAGATAATTTTATTTTATATGTATATATATAATATATATTTATATAAATATATATAATTTATATAATGTATATATTTATATATTATATAATTTTTTGGGAAAATGTCAAATTAACAAATAAGCTCTTCACACTCTGACCCCAGAACACTTTTCTTTAGGATATAATTCATTACAAACTGGGCCAGTTGGTCTCCAGACCATGCATACCATAAATATGTTTGTTTTCCTGTGTTTATCATGTTTCTGACACAACATAGTAGGGTAATCTTCTCTGAGGTTATTTCTTACCCAGCTCTAAGTCACTGCTAATTTGTAAAGCCTTTTGAATCTAAATTTATTTATTTATTTGACAGAGAGAGAGAGAGAGAGAGCGCGCACATGAAAGCAGAGCAGCAGGCAGCGGGGGTGGGGGGGGATGCGGGCTCCCTGCTGAGCAGAGAGCCCGATGAGATCATGACCTGAGATGAAGGCAGAGGCTTAACCCACTGAGCCACCCAGGGGCCCCTTGTGAAGACTTTTGCTTTACCCACAGCTGTAGCCTTTTCTTCTGATCTCCAGGACACGGACTGAGCTATTCTGGCCACAGTAATTTATTATAGAGTGTTCTTTTCTTTCCTTGTTATTTTTAAAATCTCAAGTTGATAGTAAGCTCCTGGAAGGTAGGATTCAGCTTTACAGTGCCCTTTTTGAAACTGAAGTATGGTTAACATATATAGGCGAAGTTACAAAGGTATTCCACAGTAATTCAACCATTGTACGTTACTCAGTGCTCCTCCTGATAAGTGTAGTTAACTGTCACCATACAAATGGCTAAGATCAAGTGCAAAGTTACTACGATGTCATTGATTGGATTCCCTATGCTGTCATTGATTGGAATCCCTATGGGTTTTCCTCCCTGTGACTTAGTTTATAACTGGAAGTTTGAATCTCTTGATCCCCTTGATGTTTTTCCCCCATTCTACCAACTTTGTCCCCTCTGGAAACTACCAGTTTGTCCCCCAGCCCCTGGCGGCAACTGATGTGCTTAGAGTCTGTGAATGTGCCTGTTCTAGATATTTCATAGAACTGGAGTCAGTGTGTGGCTTTCTGTGTTTGGCTTCTTTCACTCAGTATCGTGGTTTTAAGGTACATCCATGTTGAGGCATGGGTCCATACTTCATGCATTTCTGTGACTGATTAATAATTTATTGTATGAGGATACCACATTTTGTTTATCCATTGATCGGATGGTGGATATTTAGGTAGTTTTCACATTGGGTTATTATGAATACTGCTGCTATGAATATTCCTGTATATATATTTTTTGAATACCTGTTTTCAGTGTTTTGGATGTACACCTAAGGGTGGAATTGATGAATAATTGATGAGTAATTCTACATTTAATTTTTTGAGGAACTGCCAAACTATTTTCCATAGCAGCTGCACCATTTTATATTCCTACCATCAGTGTGTAAGGATTCTAATTTCCCCATATCATATACATACACCCACACATATGTACATACATATATACTCATATGTACATATATATACACACACACATATATACACTCACATATATATAGTATATTAACATTATAACCATTCTAGTGGATATGAGGTGGTATTTCATTATGGTTTTGATTTGTATTTCCCTAATGACCAGTGGTGCTGATCATCTTTTCATGTGAGCAATAGATTTTTGCAAGCTGTGAATAGATGAGGAAGATTGAATCCCAAGCCAGGAGCAAGAGAAGCTGAAAATCAGTTTCATTTACACTATATAAATTCTCCCCAAACCAAGTTGGTGGCACAAGTCCCTGTAACTTTTAAGACTCCAGATGCCCTCTCTCACTCCATGTGGCATTATGACTACTTTTCCCTCACTCTGGAAAAAGGCTGGAGATTGTTTCTGTGGAGAGACTAAACCCTAGGCTCTTGTGAAGGTAGGAATTGACTATAGACAACAGGAAATTGAATGTATTAATTGTACATATACGTACTGGATTTTGAGACACACCTGGCTCTCCCTACCCCCTGAGTGCTCACTACTTACTTGGCTCTTAAGTCTAGTCTTTACCCAGAAGCAAGGGCTGGGGAGACACTGACTTTCAGAGAGCCGAACCAACTTCCCCTGCAAATTCCTCAGTAAATGGCCAGATCACTGTATAATGAATCTCCAGAGAAGTCCTTATTTTCAGAGAGTCCAGTGAGTTTTTAGCTCTCCATTCTTAAATAAGGGCAGAAATTTAAGGATTTCCTGGTAGTTGTGAGAAGCCTCTAACATCAAAGATAGAGATTAGAACAAATGAGAAAGAAACTTGGAGCAATCAGAGACTATGCTGAGAAAAGAAAGCATTAGAAGTAAAATTCTGCTATTAGTATTCTTAAGTAAAAGGAGACAATGTAGTCCTGAAATAAAAGTAGGATAGCCTAATAAAAATGTGTAGAGTAGGAAAACACTCTTGAAAACTAAGAGTGCAGAGCAGAAATGAAAAATCTATAGGAGGTAATTTTCTTAGAAAGTAGAGTAAGAAAAGGCAAAGAGATGAGAATAAGGGAAACAATATGAAAAAGCTCAAGAGGTCCAATGTTCACATAATTGGGGCTACAGAAAAGAAAAAGAAATTTCCAGAACTGAAGAACCTAAGATTTCAGGTTGATGGGTTCCACCAAGGGCCCACCATGAAAATAGTCTCAAACCACTATACATATGTTTGAGATTCCAAAATAGGTTGCACATAAAGAATCAGGACACAGAAGGCTCTCAGAGTTCCAAACAGCAACACTGGGAGCTGGGAGGTAATGGAGCAATGTCTTCAAAATTCCAAAAGGAAATGATATTTAACCAGGAAGTCTATCAGCCAAATAAGATTGAGGGTAGGATGAAGACAAGATGAAGGATAGATGAACCAGGTATGGAAGTTCTCAAAACTTTTACCATCTTAGGAAGCAGCTGGAGAAGGTGTTCAAAACAAAAGTATACACAATAAAGAGAGAGAGGGGAAGGGCATTTATAGGGTGATGGAACAGATTTCCAGATGGCAGTTGTACACCAGATCTGGAGGGCCATCAGCCTGGAATGGTCAGGAGAGAAAACTGCAGGAGAGACCTTCCCAGGATGACAAGTATGCACCAATACCTGATGCATCTGGACATTTTGAAAGGAGGCTTTAAAAATTGGCAAAAATTTGATATTGAATTACTGGTAGACGATTGTTAACTCCTAGGAAAACAAAGAAAATTTGCAGGAAAGAAAAATATGGTTAGATTTTACACAGTTACAGCATAAAGAATATAATTATGAACAATGTCTAACTCAAATTATAATATGACCACATTGGGAAAATGAAGAACAGAAAGGGTCTGCATTTGTGGCATAAGAAGAGTGAGCCAGAGTAGGAAATTGACAATTATGCCCAACGCCCCCAAATCAAGAAATAACAAGACTTGTTTGTAAATTAGAAACACGGAGGAAAATACCATGGTATCAGCCCAAAGAGATGGTAGAGTGAGAGAGAAAGAAAAAGAAAGGGAGACTACATAGTTTAACAAACCGTGGAGATCTTTTAGATTCTTGAAATTGTGTGTAGAACTCTGAAAAAACAAAACTTAAAAAACATAACCTTGAAGGAAACATGCCAGTGTGATAATGGGGTTTTACTTTGGCCTCTTTATACACTTGATATTTCCCCAATTCTCTAGGATGACCATATACTCTTATATAGCTTAAAAAAAATGATGAGAATGATGGATGGGAATTCTTGGCGAATCTCCATGGAGATCATGGAAGAGACGGTGCTATGATTGTGACTCTCTCGAGGTGGAGAGTTGTTAAATGCATCGCAAAATTACAGGAATTCAAAGATAGAAATGTACAGAGCACCTCGAGTCAGTTGACAAGCGACAGGAGGCCTGTGAGTTCTTCTAAGAAAGAAGGAACCTGTGTTGTGCCCCCTTCTCTCTGCTGACCTCAGTGTGGACTCACCCCTGCGGTTTCCTGGCTGTGATAGGTGTGCCTCCATTCTGCACCCCGGTTGCTGTGCCAAGCTGTGTGTATTTCTATCCTTCAGAATCTGGCCTCATAAATCAGCTTCCCTCATTCCTTTACTGTGGGAACAGCTTTTCTCTGCATTCCCTTCCATTAGATCCTTGGCTTCAGGTAATGGGTCACTGAGACTTGAAAACAACAGGCGGCCACTTGGAACAAAGACCAAATATTCCTCTCTTCCATATTCCCAAGTGGTTTTTTAAGAAGCAGAACCTAAAGACAGGCTTTGGGGATGGATCCTTCCAAGAGTCTCAAACCACGGACGGTGGTGCTCAGACTCCTTGTATTGAATTTGGTTGTCTCCGTTTCATTACCTACGGGTTTTTGGTAATAAAGAGTTCACTACTGGCAGCCTCAGTGAGAGTATCTGCAACTTGTTGAATGGCAGTTTGTATTGGGCTGTGTTACGTATGTGATCATTAATTCTCACAATCGTCCCATAAATGAAATACTCTGTATTTCACATTTGAGAAGATTGAGGCTTAGTAAGATCCCTTCTTGCATTGGGTCACATCTGTTGAGTGCTTAGGTATGCCAGGCACTGTGCTGGTCCCTGGGACTGCAGTGAAGGATAGCCATGAGCCCTGTCCTCATGGAGCTCATCCCCAGGGTGAACAGACAGATCAGGCATATAACAATGGGATAAATGCTGTGGTGAGATGGTCCAGGGGCCTGTGCATGCATCAAGGGGGGAACTTAACGTTGAGGATCAGGAAAAATTAGCTGGACTGTGGAGTTTGTCCTGAAGCTCAAGGAGTTATTACCATCCCCCCCCCACCCCGCCCCTCGAAAGGGGAAAATTCAGTTGGGCAGGGGAAATGATGTGAGCAGGACCCCTGGAGGAGAATATAGAACTGAAGTTTTTCTTCTTCTGTAGTTTGCAATGAACATGGCCTTAGGAAGGGTCCAGCAAATGGTATGTGTGCAAATACACGTGAGGGTCCTAACAGCCAGACCTGGCCTGACTTTCAGATTCCCCTCCTCCTTTCTTTGCTCTGCAGTGGAAGCTGAGAGACTGGCCCAAGAACACAGGCTGGTGACTGGTTTTATCCTAAGTCTTGTTAGAAACACTGCAGGGATTAAAGAAGAAATGGTGTTAGAACTCAGTTCTCTCCAGCTGTAAAGCCAGCATTCTTCACTGGCTTGTTACATACCCCGCCTTGTTCTCGCCCAGATAGTTTAAGTAGCTAGCATGTGCCCAACTTTTTTTTTTTTTTTTTTTATGCTTGTTATCTATTTTCGTTTACTCTTTTGACCCCCTTGACTCATTTCTCCCACCCTCACCTCTGGCAACTATCAATCTGTTCTCTGTAATATGCTTGGTGTGGTTTTTTCCCCTTTGATTCCACATGTAAGAGAGAGCGTATGGTGTTGGTCTTTTTCTGACTTATTTCACTTACCATAATGCCCTTGCGGTCCTTCCATGTTGTAACAAATGACAGGATTTCATTCTTTTTTTCATATTGAATAATAATCCAGTGTGTTTATGCACACACAATTTCATTTAAAAAATTTATATAAATTCAATTAACATACAGTGTATTATTCGTCTCAGAGGTAGAGTTCAGTGACTCACTAGTCTTATAGAGCACCCAGGGCTCATTATATCACATGATCTTTTTTTTTTTTTAAGATTTTATTTATTTATTTGACAGAGATCACAAGTAGGCAGAGAGGCAGGCAGAGAGAGAGAGAGAGAGGAGGAAGCAGGCTCCCCGCTGAGCAGAGAGCTGGATGCGGGGCTTGATCCCAGGACCCTGGGATCATGACCTGAGCCGAAGGCAGAGGCTTTAACCCACTGAGCCACCCAGTCACCCCTCACATGATCTTCTTAATGTCCTTCCTCCATCCACCCCATCCCTCCAACTTCTCCCCTCCAGCAGGCCTCAGTTTGTTTGCTGAGATTAAGAGTGCCTTATGGTTTGTCTCCTTCTCTGGTTTCCTCTTGTTTCATTTTTCCCTCCCTTCCCCTATGATCCTCTGTCTTGTTTCTCAAATTCCTTATATCAGTGAGATCATATGATAATCGTCTTTCTCTGATTGACTTTCTGCTGCTACTAACTTTTGACTTTATTTCTATCTAGTTCCTAGAACTGTAGAGTTAGGTTTTTAAAGACTTTTCTTGTTTTTTGAAGTAGGCATTTATTACTCTACCTTCTTAGAACTGCTTTTGCTGCGTCCCAAATATGATGGACCATTACGTTTCATTTTTGTTTCCAAATAGTTTTGATTTCCTCCTTGACCAGTTGTTCAGTAGCATGTTGTTTGGCCTCCATAATTGTGCTTTTTCTTTCTTTCCAGTTTTTTTTTTTCTTGTAATTGATCACTAGTTTCAAACCATTGTGGCAGGAAAAGATGATTGATATGATTATAGTCTTCTTACATTGAGACTTGTTTTGTGGCTTAATATGTGCCCTAACCTGAAGAATGCTCTATGTGTACTTGAAAAGAATGTTTGTTCTGTTGTTTTTGAGAAGAATATTGTGCATATAAGGTTTTTTTTTTTACTTTTTTATTTTTAAAAAAAAATTTTAAAGATTTTATGTATTTATTTGACAGAAAGAGACACAGAGAGAGGGGGAACACAAGCAGGGGGAGTCGGAGAGGGAGAAGCAGGCTCCTCGGTCAGTAGGGAGCCCGATGTGGGCCTTGATCCCAGGACCCTGGAATCATGACCTGAGCCAAAGGCAGCTGCTTAATGACTAAGCCACCCAGGCACCCTGTGTATATAAGTCTTAAGTCCATCTTGTCTGGTGTGTTGTTCAAAGACCGTGTTTCCTTATTGATTTAGAACTCTTGGAATTATGTATGGTGTATTCTGTCATTTTGGTGTATTATATTTGTATTTTTGTCGGTATCAAGCTGTTTTTTGATTTCTCTTTCCATTTCTTATTGGTTGTTCATTAGCATGTTGCTTCCAAATGTAATTCATATGTATTCTCCACCTATGTGTAAATTCTCCACTTTCCTTTGTATAATTTCTAGTTTAACATATTGTGGTTAGAAATGATGCTTGATCTGAATTTAGTCCTCTTAAATTTATTAAGACTTGTTTTGTGGCCTGACATATCATCTATCCTTGAAAATGTTCTGTGTGCACTTTAGAAGAATGTATATCTGGTCTAACATGTCATTTAAAGCTGAAGTTTCCTTATTGATTTTCTGTCTGGATGACCTATCCATTGATGTAAGTGGTGTATTAAAGTCCCCTACTATTACTATATTGCTGTTGATTTCTTCCTTTAGGTCTGTTAATATTTGCTTATATATTTAGGAGCTCCTATGTTGGCTGCATAAATATTTATAAATGTTGTGTCCTTTTGTTGCCTTGACCCCTTTATTATGATGTAGCTATTATTATAGTCTTTGCTTTAAATTCTGTGTTGTCTGGTAGGGGTATATAGAGCTGCTCCGGCACTTTTCTTTTTTTGTTGTTGCTGCACTTGCATGGAATACTATTCTCTTTTCCATCATTTTCATTCTGTATGTGCTTACCTCTAAAGTGAGTTTCTTGTAGGCAGCATGAGGATGAGTCTTTTTTTTTTTTAAGTCCATTGAGCTGTTCAATGCCTTTCAATTGGAGCATTTAGTCCATTTACATTTTAAATAATTACCGATAAGTATGTACTTATTGCTATTTTGTTAATTGTTTCTTTGGCTGTTTTGTAGTTCTCTGTTGCTTCTCTTGCTCTATTTTGTGGTTTGCTGACTTTCTTTAGTAGTATGCTCATATTCCTTTCTTTTTAACTTTTATGTATTTACTATACATTTTTGCTGTGTGGCCACTGTGAGGCTTACATATAACAACTTAAATTTATAACTGTCTATTTGAAGTTGGTAACAAGTTAAGTTTGATGCCGTTCTAAAGCTCTACATTTTTACTCCCACTGGCCATCTTTCATGTTTTTAGTGTTATATTTTACATCTTTATATCTTGTGTAATCTTTAATCATTGTAATCTTAGTTATTTTTACTGCTTTGGGTTTTCAACCTTCATATTAACTTTATAAGTTACCTTAACTATATATTTCCTTTCTGGTGAGATTTATTCTTTCACATGTTTTCTAGTCCCTAATTAGTGGCTTTTTTTTTTTTTTTTTTTAAAGACCAGTATAGTGGTGATGAACTCTTACAGCTTTTGCTTATCTGGGAAACTCTCTAATTCTGAATGATAATTTTGCTGGGTAGAGAATTTTTGGTTGGAAGTTTTTCATCTTTCAATACTTTGAATATATCATGCAACTCTCACTGGCCTGCAAAGTTTCTGCTGAAAAATCTGCTGATAATCTTAAGGGAAGGGTGTTCCCTTGTATGTAACAATTTGTTGTTCTCTTGTGGCTCTTAATAATCTTGTCTTCAACTTTTGACATTTTAATTATAATGTATCTTGGTTTGGGTCTCTTTATCTTATTTGGAACTCTCTGGGATTCCTGGATCTGGATGTCTGTGCCCTTTTCCAGGTTAGGAGAGTTTTCAGGCATTATTTTTTCAAAAAAAGTTTTGTGTCTCTTTCTCTCTTTCCCTTTTGGGAACCCTATGATGTGAGCATTAGTCTGTTTGATACTGTTCTGTAAGTCCTTCATCCTGTCTTCACTTTTTTTCATTCTTTTTTCTTTTTGTTGCTTTGATAGTGTGCATTCTATTGCCTTGTCTTCAAGTTGACTGATCCTTTCTTCCTCTTCATCTGGTCTGCTGTTCAGTCTGTCTGGTGTATTTGTCACTTCAGTTATTGTATTCCTTAGCTCTGTGACCTCCCTTTGGTATTTCTGTCTCTTAGTCAAAGTTCTCACTGTATTTGTTCTTCACCCTGGTTCAGTGAGTCTCCTGGAATGCTCTGGAGACTAGCAGGCACCATCTTTATGCTTGCCTTGTCCTGTACTCCAGGGCACCAGTATCTCCTAGAAGGAAACTTTTACATCCATCTGGAGCTCAGGTTTTTACATCTCCTGCTTCGGTTTTTGTGGCTGCCACCCAGGGGACACTCCTGGATTGCCTGGCTCTGGTGGCCAGGGGATTTCCAGTCCTGGGTTGCTCAAAGCTGGAGCAGTTGGAGAGACAGTTGTTGGCAGGTTGCCATAGCCAGGGTGTTGCATAGACAGGAGACTCTGAGATATTCCTTCACCCTAGTCTTTCTGTGAAGGAGGCCTCTTTGTTTGTCCTGGAGCTTCAGCCTGAGGGGCAGGTTCTGGTTTAGCACACATTTAGTGTTCTATGGAGCTGGGCTCAAGGAACATAGGCTGTGGATGCCATCTGGTGCTTTCCCTCTGCTTTGCTCCAGTTTACCAGTATCTCCCAGAAAACAGCTTATACTTTTTCTGCAACCTTGATCTTTGTGACTCTTGCCCCGGGGACACAACCAGATTGCCTGGCTCTGGTTCCCAGTGGGGCTTATGATTTGAGGTCCCACAGAACTACACATATTTTTACATTTTTAAAAGCTGCTGCTCAGGAGTCTGGCTTCCAAGCAGCCTTAGTCTAGGTACTGAGCTCCTCCCCAAAGGGACAGTGACAGGTCTTGGCACACCCTCAGCTACCGGTATGTATTAAGAATATAATAGGCTTCTTCGACAAGCAGATATGTTAGAAAGATAACAAAGAGCTGAAACAGGGAGGAACAACAAATTTCATTTCCCACATGAGGCCACTTCTTTAAGCTGGAGAGGTGTTTGTTTCGTCTGCTACATGGAAATCAACATAGAGAGTCAGATAGAAAAAAGAAATGGAAGATTATGTTCCAAATGAAAGAGCAAGATATACCTCAGAAATAAACCCTAATGAAATGGAGACAAGTACTTTACTTGATAGCTTGAAGTAATAAGCATGTACTCAACTTTAATATTGACATGAGAGAAGTGGGACATGCATTCCCTGCCTTCAAGGAACTTACAGTCCAGCTTGATCAATAGGAATTGACCTTACGAGAGGATTTGCCAAACACAAGCCAGTGTTCAAAAATTTTTTTAAAAAAATATTTATTTATTTGAGAGAGAGACAGTAAGAGAGAGCATGGGCGAGAAGAAGGTCAGAGGGAGAAGCAGACTCCCATGGAGCTGGGAGCCCAATGTGGAACTTGATCCTGGGACTCCAGGATTATGACCTGAGCCGAAGGCAGTCACCCAACCAACTGAGCCACCCAGGCGCCCCCCCCCCCATTTTTTTTTTTTTTAAATAGGATTTCATTTATTTGACAGAGACAGCAAGAGCAGGAGCATGGGCAGGGGGAGTGAGAGAGGGAAAGCAGGCTTCCCTTTGAGCAGGGAACTTGTTGTGGGGCCTGATTCCAGGACCCTGGGATCATGACCTGAGCCAAAGTCAGATGCTTAACGACTGTGCCATCCAGGCTCCCCTAAAAAAATTTTTTTAAAGGAAGTCATGTCCCTTTTCATTACCTTTTATTTGCCCCATTGCTGTCTTCATTATCTTTAACATCTCCTGTTTGACCTCCTACTAGAAGTTTGACTTTTGAGTAGACCCAAAGACTCTGAAGAAAGAGGACAAGGGCAGTCCTACTTGCCTGATTCTATAATGGGTCCAGGGCCTCAGTTTCAATTTTTTTCTGTGCCATATCCCTGGAATTTTTGCCCTGGGCTTGCTGTCTTTGAGCTTTTGGGGCTCTGAGTCCTCAGATAAAATTTTTGAGCTTTGGTGTTGACATATTGAGTGCAGAGGGAGATGTTTGGAGAGCATATACTCTTTCTGCTGTGAGAAGAGGCTGGTGTGCCAGAGCCAGGTTCTGTAGGTGGCAATTCAAGAAATGTCCTCACATGCATATAGTAGGGAGGGGACTGGTTGTGGCATTAATGAATCAGTCTGTTCATTTATTACAAAAATTCTTATTGAGGGTCTCCTATAGCAGTTCTCAGGATGTTTCATGACCTATAGTAATCATATTCACTTTATAAGAACTGTAGATTCCCAGACTCTACCCCAATCCTGTGGCTCAGGATCCCTAAATACAGAGTCAAAATCTGTATTTTTTAATGAGCTCTGTTCTTGAACCTGAGGTAAACTTAAGTTTGGGATCTGCTGGTTTATTTTGTAGGATGCCCAGTTCTAAGCAATGCAGGGCTTAAAGAACTGATTTTTGTCCTTGTCTTTAAGAGACTGACTGTCTGATGAGAGAGACAAACCTCAGATAGCTGACATTAATACAAGACAGAACACAGGCTATGTTTGTCAAGGGTGACTTATCAATCAGAAGGAGAATCTGTTTTATAACAAGTAGAAAAGAATGCACTTGCTTGGTAAATTTCAAAAACATATTCCACTCTGAGATTTTCTGGAAGGAGAAGCCACCTACAGAACTGTAGAATATTCTGTATCCTTTCAACAGTGCATGGAGTAGGGTAGCAACATAGTGCAGGTTTAAGTACATAAAAATTAGGTTTAGGAAAGGCTGAGATGTCCATGTACCACTCTTCATTGACTCTTCAAATGAACTTCTCATCACATAACATATTTTAATGAGAAACCCACACATTGATAGACCATGGTTGAAACTGATAGACCATGGGTTGCTCCACCTCTGATTACTATCTGAATCTTCCCAATGAAAGGCCGACAACAGAGTCTGGAAAGGTTTTGTGCAACAGACACAATATTGATATCGTGGGTGGAAGATTTTGAATTATTTATAAATGAGTTCCATTGGGTCTGAGTAAGAGAGACTTCTGGGGGCACTCACACTTACTGTTTGTCCCAATGACTTGGTTCCAGGTAGTGTAAATAATGGACTATAACATTGTATTTATCTATTTTCTTGGCTGTTCTATATAACGACATCACTTTCAGGAAAATCTGGAGGTGGGAAATTGGAAAAGCTTATTCTGTGGTATCTTGGGTAAGTAGGATCAGGATCAGGGCAGTGTCAGTGGTCTGTGACTGAGCAAGCTCTCCCTGCCCCATGCCAGCCCTAGGAGAACTGGGTCCACTTATCCTGAGTGGAGGAGAGAGGCGACAATTAATTGCAGCTGGAAGAGTTAGCTTCTTGGAGGAGGTGATGTTTGTAATGGACTGAAAAGATCATCATGGAATAAGGGGGTGTATATTATTATCATATAGTGTACATGCAATATGTGCATCACAGTATTAGGGCTCCTTATACTGCAGGTGACAGGAAACTCAGATTGTCTTCAACAACAAAGGACATTTATAGGCCAGGTGTCTGGGTAGGTTTCAGCGCAGGCTGACGTGCCATTCAGCTGCTGTCCTCAAGCACATTTACTTTGTTGGACATTGCTACCATCACCAGGCTGAGGATCTCTTCAGCACCTGTACCACGGGTGGCTTAATATAGGTCATTCACAGAGAACATGGTCTGTGATGGTGAACACTTGAAGTGATTCTGGTGCTGAGTTGTAAGGTGCTTGTATTACAAGCCTGTGACAACTTTGTACATCTACCAAGCACAAAGTGTGGTACAAGACAGGTGCACATGACATTTGGTGAGACTGGCTCTTTTGTAGAGTAGTTAAGATTGAAGTTAACAAAAAGAATGTAAAAAGTTGTATTACCAAACTGGGTGACACTTAAAAGTGTTTCCAGCTACTCTAACTCTGGAAATTTCTGTTTGCTTTCTCTGCAGTGTTGTGGGTGTGTTTTTGGCCGGGGGTGCTCTGGGTTCGTGAGTCAACTTGGGGAGTAAGAATGGAAGATGACGGTAGTTTCTAATCTTTAGCTTTTAAGTCAATGACTGCTTTCCAAAATGTATGTTAGTTCTTGGCGGGCGAGCTGACTTTGAGTATCGTGTTGGGCCATGTACATAGACCCGGAATAGCATCTGAATTACGATGTCTCTTTTTTCCTCAACCCACGATTGCTGATGGACAGAAAATGCCCATAAAACCTTGACTCAAGCCACAGAATGGCTGAATAATTTAAGCTTGACTTTTTGAAGAATTTTGAATCCCAAAATAGGACTCTTAAGGAAATGGACATGATGTTTTCTTTTTTTTCCCTCCCCTTTTAAGCTTAATTAGGTTTACACTTAGGTAATGGAGGTCAGATTTAGGGAAAGTTTTGTTGGTAAGAGCTTAAACTATGTACCAGGATTTCTCTTGTATCCACAAGAGATACAAAATTCATTAAAAACCAAATCTAAAATAAATACATTTATTTGCATATCTTTGTCTACCATGAGGGGCTTGGATAGACCTAAAGGAGAAAAATATTTACTGGACATGTTTCAGAATCTTTTACTATTTTTGATAAAAGGCTATCGTTTACGTCTTCCAGATGGGGAATTCATTGTTGTTAATTTGTTGTTGCTGCTGTTGTTTTCTTTGGCCTCTTATTCTTCAGTGCCTTTTCCTTAACAGGAATCTACCATGATGGGAAACCTCACGAAGGTTTCACTTGAGCTTTTCTTGTACCGTTGACACCCACCAACCTCAAATAAACAATAAGACTTCTTTGTTGTCTGTCTAGAATTCCAGTTTACATCTGTCTTTCCTTTAGTTTCTTTTATTCTCTTTTCATGAAGTGTAACGTCAGCCATAATGTAGAGATTTCTTATTCGAGTCAGGGATCCATCTGTGAAAGGCAAAGACTCAAATTCAAGGACTTTCTTTCTCTTTAATTTTCCCCTCTCAATCTCTCTTGTGCTCTGAGTGCATTTTGGGAAGCAGATGAGCTAACTAAGGCCTTGCCTAGGCCAAAGAATCCCAAGGTGATTTTGTAGGAACCTGAAATGATAGTTGAAGAGAACTTGGTTATTCAATGGTTTTCAAAATGAAACCCTAGGAAAAATTATTTGTGATTTAAAAAAAAAAAAAAAAAAGCCCAGTGAGCATTTTGGATGAAGTTGGAGGAACTAACCTCCCTTAGGTTCCTGGTGTCCCTGCCGCTGGAGAGACAAACACGGGTCATACTTGTAGAAGGCAAAAGTGTGGTAGAGTGGACAGTGCCTAGATTAGGAGGCAGAGATTAAGGCTGTTTGGATTTGTTTCCGTTACTAACTTGACCTGATGACTTTGAGCAAGACTCTGAATTACTCTGTGTGTCATGTAAAATGAGGGGTTGGGTTGGATGATGATTGGGATTGTGTGATGCCAGGAAAAGCCACCTCCTTGCTGTCTGACTCGTTGTCTTGTCACTGACTCAGCCATGCTGGATTCATGACCCCCTCCCTCACCTGGCTTTGCTCTTGTCAGCCTCACTGTCTGGTGATGATGGAGCTCATGGGGATGCCTGCCTCTCTTTTGCCTTCTGTTAGTCTACCCAAATCTAAGCTCTTCTTACAGGACCAGTTGAAATTACTTCAGGGCTTTGCTAGCTACTCGGGTGCTTAATGCGCTATTCCTTCTCAGAGTTTTTATTATACTCGTCCATCCCATACTTCTTTAACATAACTATATATTGGTCTGCTTGCCATTCTTTTTGTGGTATTTTTCGATCTGCAAGGGACAATGGTCAAGCCTTGCTTGACATTTAACTATAGGAACCTTAGGGGAAAAAAGTCCTCATTATGTCATGCACAGCCCCCAGAGTAAGCTGGACAAATGATAGGTGTCCCACTGATGGTCGAGGATGGAAGCCTAGAATTCCTAGGGAGCATGAAAGCTCTGATGTCTCAACTGCTCACTGAAATCAGGCTCATGTTGGGAGCAAAAGCAAAGAAAGACGTTTTAAGCGCAGACTACCCAAGGAGGCTCTTTTTCATCATTGATCTAGGTAAGCTTGATGAACTTTCTCTTTCCTCTGTGTCACTTATTTTTCAGGAGGGATTCCGCCCCCCCTTCCCATTTAGCTCAAAGCCTTTCAGTCCAGTTTTTCTAACATGTAACCTGAAGTGTCCTGTCCATCACCTGGAGACCTTCTACTTGCTGTGGCTGCTGCTTTTGACCCAGCCTCTGGGAGTCACCCTGAGGGTGGCAGCGTGGCCAGGAGCCTGGGTTTGGTCCAGGTACGTCAGTGCGTGACTTCTGCTCTCTTGAAGGCTCTGTGAGTCTCTAAGCCTTAATTTTCTCCCCCATGAAATGGTGACAGGCCTCTATCCCAGGCTGTCAGGATTCAATGAGACCGTGCCTTTACAGCTCTTCGCATGATGCCTCCCATAGTCTATCCTCATTATTCTTATTATCAAAGCATGTATTGACTACCAAATGTAAGAAAACCTGAGCCAGGCCCTTAAGGAGAGAAATTCAGACTGGGACAAGTGTGTTTGGGATTTGCAGACATGATGAAAGGCATTGAAGAAAGCTAGCATTGCTCAAGGGGCATTTGCATTCATCATGGTGGGGGGTGTGTCTTGAGCTCAGCGAGTCTAGAATCCTCAGCCTGGCATGCAGGGTTCTGCTTTTTCTTCTCTCAATTTTTCCTCCCGTGGGTTAGGGGGAGCCCCGTGCTTCCTAGACCCTCCGGTCCTGCCTCTGTGCTGTTCGGTGCTCACCTGGTTTGCAGCCTCTGTAGAATGCCCTTTTCCAACCTCCCTCAAGTCTCCGTCCTCCGAAGATCCTGACCATGGTTGTGCCCTGGTTGTCCACACATAGCTCACGGGAGGCTTACCAAGCCACACTCTCCTCTCCATCCTCTTACCCCAGCGTCTGGTGTGCATCACATGGGAGGTGAGGTGTACATCTGTGTTCCTGCTCTTGCCACAGTGTCAGGTCACAGAATCGAGGAACTAGAAAGGATTCTGCGGTCTAAGGGTGTGGTTACAAGCGAAGCCTTCAGTTTTCTTAGCCCATGAAATACTGAGCAGATAATGATGAGGCTACAGTGTCAAAGGGAGGCTGGAACCCATGAGGGCTTTTGTGGAACAGTGCACAGTGCAGAACACACTTTGAAGACCACTGGTCTAGCCAGGCTCTCTCATTTCGTAGGTGGAGAAGCTAAGTTGCAGGGACTTGGAGGCCAGTGGTTGGGCCAAGGCAGCACAGTGCTACTTAGAATAGTCTGTGGCTCCCCCTGCTCAGCCCTACACCGTGCATTTCACATACTGGGGGTTCACACATGCTGGGTAGTGACTACAAGGAATAATTAGGAAAGGCTGAGTGATTTTCTAATGGATCTTACATTGTCGATTCAAGAAATGTATGTGGCATTGTTGTTTCTTGTGTAATCCTCAATGCTAGACGGCTCAAGTCCTAGGGGTAGGATGAAGAATAGCAGAAAGGGTCACTGGGCGTGAAGTTCAATGTCTCTGTTGGGCACCGAGTAGTTTGTCTTGGCTTTGACCTGAAATTTCTTAGCTTTCTCTTCTAGGCCCTCGCCAGCTCGGGTCAGATGAAAGGGTCTGTATGTTTTCGACAACCAAGTATTAGAAAAAGACTGCTGGAAAGACTTTCTGTTTTGTTACCTAAGCTGGGATTTGATCTCCAGACCCTCAAGGTGAAAGGCTAATACCTTAATTTGTGTGTTTTATAAACATCCCCAGGCAATGACCTTCTTGTAGCCTCATGTGATACTCACATTCTGCAGGACTTAAAGCTAAAAATCCTGGCTTGGAATCGAGTGGTACAGGTCACATACTCAAATTTAGCCGGCAGGGTGCCATCTCTCCATTAGTTGTTGGTGAACATGGCTTGCATACAGTTGAAAGAAAGCTTTTTGGGGTGAATTTTCTGGCAAAATGGCATTTTTTATTTTAAGAGAAAATGTACCTTAGGGTTAAAAAAATCTCCAATAGGACATGTGCCCAACAAAGTAAGGTGTTTTGCCTTGTAGCTTTTCCCTTCCTAAAAGCGTTCCTTTAGGGGTCATCTTTATTTTTGCGGCGTCAAATTATTTTTCAACAGAGCGTGGAAGCCGGAGACAGAGGCGCTTCTCGGCTGTGTGTTGGAGTCACACTGGAAGTTTTTCCTTTTATGTAAATAGAGATTGATGGAACATTTTACACAGAGTACGGGCTTTTGACAAAAAGTATTGATGGTTGCTTTCAGTAAGTGTTACTTGAGATGACAGAACATTGCATTTTAAGATGAATTACACGAGAAACTCCCTCTTTGGGAATGTCATACATTTTATTTCATCTGTTGTTTTATGAGAGAATGACTGAAGTCATGAATACCTTAGACTCAACTGTTTCCTTTGCACATTATAAGTCCCGGTTTGGTGCACTCCTATTTTAAATATAAAGTTATGGGGAAAATATTTATACTGGCAAATAATATTGATAAAAATGCTTAAATGTTCAGAAGCAGAACATAACTTCTCACATGGTTTCCCCTTGTGTGGTGGTGATTTGTGGGAAGCCTGGGAACCTGGTTAAAGTTAAATGTATATTTTTTCAGAAGGATCTCAGAGATTTCTGATAAATGGTTATTATTTTTTTCTTTTTTGGTGTGATGGTAATTTCTCTTCTGACTGTATATGAGTTTAAAAAATGTTCCATTTCCATGTTGTTATTTCTTCCCGATGCAAGGGCCTAGACGTCAGGGTCTGTGGTGACTGTGGTTTGGGGCCTTAATTTTCTTCATGGCATGAATTCAGAGATACTAGCTTTATGTCACCAGAGAGTTAATCGGTATTAACATATTTACTATGTAGTTATAGTACTGTTATACCAGGAGTTGGGGATACAGTCCTGATCCCCATGTTGCTTACAGCCCAGTGAAGAAGAAAGAGAGGGAGACATAATATAATTTCAGGTAGTGATACATGCTATGAAGAAAATAGAGTGTAAGGAGTTAGTGTCTCAGAGAAGTGGGTGTGGGAGTGATTTTAGACAGAGGTGTTAGACAAAATTGCTCTGAGAAGTGACATCTAAGCAAACTGCTGAATGATCAGATGGCTTGAGCTATGCAGAGGTACGTGGCAGAGGGAGCAAAGGCCCTGGGGCCAGAAAAAGCTTGGCTTTTTCCTTGCTTCCAAGCTATTCCTTGCTTGAGGAATAGCGAAAAGGCCAGTGCATTTCAGAGAAAGCAATGGCGGGGGTGCTGCAAGTGTAGGGGCAGACATGGTAGCCTTCCAGGGAGGCCAGTTACAAGTGGATTGTGGTTTTGCATCCTTGTCTGGTATGTCTGATATGTAGTTGTCTTGTTCATGCTATCTTCGTCTACCTAGAGTCTGACTGAGGAGGCTTTCCCATTTCCACATTGCTTATTCCCATAGAAATATCTCATTTCCCCATTGGAATTCTTGTTCCACCATTCACTGGATGCCAATACAGATAAAGTTTCAGTCACTAGGGGAATTTTTAACTTTCACTCCCTTAGAATGAATCTTTCTATTAAATCTGATCTCACACTTTGAATATTACTCTTTGACAATGCTTACCCCACACTATTATAATTAGTTGTGTATGGGATTGTCTTCCAAGCCATAAGCAACCATTACTCATTTTTGTGCTTAGCACAGTGCTTGGCACTTGGTGAATACTCAGTATATTTGTTGGCTAAATAAGCAAGACCTTTCTCTACACATTATCTGGTTGCCCAATATGAGTACTAGAAACTGTGGTGAATGCAAAGTCAATACCCTTCTTGGTTTTGCAGAAGCAGGTTAAAACCAACTTAGGGAAATAAGACTTAAAAAAAAAAAAGAGAGAGAGAGAACAACAGTTTTGGAACTGCTTTGGGCGCTTATTAGAGTTTAAACAGTTGTTGGTTTAAAAATTGTTGCAGGAATGAAAACTTATGGAGGATTAAGTGGCCCAGGAGACTGCAGCGTTCTAACTTGAGGGGGATGGAATCCCCAGAGAACAGCTGGATCATTAGACTGGGTCTTTCCTGCATTTGAGGCTTCATCCCAGGACCTTATGAGATAGTTCGTCCTCCATAAATTTGGAGCTGATTTGGAACTAGCTAGCTGTTTTTCTCCCTGCTGAATTAATGTGCTGTTCAGCTGAAGCTCAAATATGAAATATATTAAAAGCAAACTAAAAACAGGTCAATGTTTTGCCTCTAATGCTATGGGAATATTTGTTTTTAAATCATCTTTTAGTACTCCACAAATCTTCCCCACGAAGCTTTTTCTTTCCTTTTTTTCTTTCTTCTCTTCTTCTTTTTTTTTTTTAGGTCAAGACTATTTTTCCCAGTGTAAAAGGCCATTTCTTAAGTCCTGATTTATTCAGAAATTTACATGGAGAAAATGGCTCCAGATCCCACACAAGTGAAACTTTATTTTTTAATCTGGGGCACAGTAGGGAGTCCTGAGAAATGCATTTTCCTCCAGGATTGTAGGAGGAATACATAGTGTTTGTTTAAAGCATCAGGTATTGAGAAATGTAATGGCAGGGTGAAAAGTTTGACCTCAGCTGCCAGATCCGATCTGCTAGGGGGTAATTGAGTTGCCATGTTTTTTTCCTCTTCAGTTTAAATCAAGTTTTGCTATAGCCCATTTAAGTGTCAAATTGGTAGCAAAACTTGACAACTTCAGGGTGCAGACTTGCTTTTGATCAGAATTTACATGCAAATCATTTTTGCCTTGAACTGTCAACTCCTGTTTTTGATACTCTTGAGGGGGACATGTCTCTCCCCACCGCCTTTCCCCCCCAAGCCAAAAGGGATGTAGGCTAATGTTATTAATCAGGGTGTGGAAGAAAAATTATCTTGATAAATATGGTGGTTAAACTATATTTTCCCTTTTGTGTGTCAGCTGTTGCAGCTGGGCATTTAATCTCCTTTTACCTAGAAGGAAATCAAACAATTATCGAGCGCTTGATGTCAAAAAGAAACTAGTGAATGAGGGGTGGAGGGTCACCAGTGTATTGGGAAATGGACTTAAGCCACCAAAACCTGACAAAGGGTGCTGACAGTCTGCATTTTCTTGGGCATTAAACAAAGTCTTTGGTAACTTTAAAGAATCTTTCCTTGCATGACTAAACTCATTGAGAGAGTTAGAGAGAAAGCTGCCTCAGAAGTCTTAAGCCTGAAACCTTTTTTTTTTTTTTGGTTTTGCCCTAAACCCTTGGGACGCTTAAAAGCACGTGAGCATGTGTAGCTCCATCATTCAGTGGGACAAAGGAGTGTTTGCACTTTCACAGAGTTAATAATGACAGTAGTGAGTCTTTCTTGTTTCCAGCCATCCTGTTTTAGCATTCCCAGTCACCCACCTTCTGAAAGAATTTAATTGTGATTTACACTGTGCCTCTAAATTCTTTGAGACAGCCTCACTCTGAAAAGCAAGAAGATAGGAGAACCCAAGGAAGAAAAAAAAAATGGAGAAAACATCCATTGCAGATTAATAGAGCTGATTATGAATATTTATAATTATCCACTATGGAGCCAAAACTTTTAGTAAAATAATGTGCGAGATTTTGTTTCTAGCCAGCCTGAAATTCCTTTCCATCAGTACACCCCCAGTGGGGTGAGAACATCAAACATGTCATCTTGCCAAGATGACAGCCAGCATCGCGTCAAATGGGAGACACATGCAAGCTTGACTTGTGAAGTCAAAGAAATTTCAAGATTGGATTCACTTCATCCAACGTGGCTGCATTGCAGGTTCTTTGGAAATCTCCACTACTGGCCCCTTCCCACCCCTGTTCGGTGCTGCCTGCCTGTGTGCTGTGAAATTTTAATTGAATTGTTAATGACACCAAGGAGTGACACAACACATGAGAAACTTCCAAGAATCAGTCAGGAGGAGCCCTTTTTCTTACTGTTACAAAACAGAAGACACTGGGAAATTGACAAGTCCAAGCAGCGAGGCCAGGCCAGTAATTGATAGCAGGCTGCCTAGAGCCAAGGTCCTTCCCTGGTAATTGCAAGCAGAGGCTGCCTCTGTGATCTCGCCAGTGGTGTTGGCCATGCCAGAGCGACCCGGCTTTGACGGATTGCTTTCCCGAGGTAATGACTTAGGCATGTTCCCTCTCTTGCATGAGGCCATGTGTCCCTCCCACTGGAGAAAATGAGCTGAACATTTTGCTTCTTCTTTAACAGGGCGCTGTTAAAATAACTCTATTCTATTATATAAGCCCTGTAGTGCCAGGGGCTAAATTTATATGGTTATAAACAAGAGATATTACTTTGGAATACCACAATACTGTGTTTTGCTATTTCTTTAGGATTTCAAATGGTGTTTTCGAAATAATGGATTTTACTTCAAGAAAAAAAATTAGGGTGGGGGAGAGGAAGGATCCCATTTCTGAACAATCCTCATCCTATTTTTAAATTCCTCTGTGTCCCTTTCCTAATTCGCCAGCCCAGTATTTATTTGTATTTGTGTTTGTTTTGCTGGCTGCATTTGACTCTCTATGGGGGCATCAGAAATATTATTTACTCCAGGTTTCTGAAATAAGATAGATATTTTATTTCATGTTTTTTAAAATTCTCCAAAGGTTTCTTTTTTTTTTTTTTAAATTTTTTTTTCCTTTCCCATTTCTGGACCTTGATATATTTCAGAACTTTTATGTGGCTTTTCCTCCCTCCCGCCACCTATTCTTTTTTCGCCCCTCTTCCCCTTCCTGGAATGTAATTTTGTCTGTAAAATATGATGGTAAGCTGAAATGTCCCTGATGATCTATAGCACTTCTGGATTTTTCACTCCCGTTGGTGACAGAAACTTACTAATTCTGATATAGGGGTCCCTGAGTGTGTTTCCACACTGTAGCTTGTGCTTTCTAGTGTATTTAAAGTTGGGGTCCCTCACCCCACCTCAGTCCAAACACAGTTTCACATGAAGAACCAACTTCAAAACAAAACAAAACAAAATGCCTGGAAAAATCCTTAAAACTCAACTATACATTCACTTAAGAAATGAAAAGAAAGTATATACATGTGTTCCCATACTCACAGGATGAGTTTTGATGGAGAACCCAAGAGGGAAGGAGACAGACTAAGACTGATGGGAACTTCTGGGTGAGTAATAGTAGAGAAAAATTTGGTGGTGGTATTACCCTTACCTTTAGTCTCTCGCTTCCCAACTTTGTTACTAATTGGTGGTGCATATGTAGAACTAATAATTCGTAGGAAATGGGGGTTTAAATCAGGGCAGGTTTCTAGGCTCTTTCACAGAATTCACTTCTGTAAAACAACAGTTAGGTAAAATATACTTTTGTGGGCTAGCCTGAAAACCTCACCTTTATAGTATTGATTGTACTGGAAAATACCTTCAGAATCCTAACTTGGATGTAGGATATAGGATGTTAGGAAAACAGTTACTCTTTTCTTCTTCTTCCTTGTCTAAAATTTAGAAAGGGAGAAAGTCCCTCTTCTGCTGTGATCCCAGCAGCAAAAGGATTGGCCCTAACCCTATTTGAGGTATGGGATCAAGAGTATAAATGCTTCCTACCGCCCTGCTGTAGGGCATGTAGGGCCGGGCGTGTAGGGCATGCTTAGAAGGTAGGTGTTTATAACTTGGGATGTGTAGTTAATCTCATTATTATTGGATTACTTTTCTTGGCTTACTGTTTGTATGGACATCAGTCTAATGCTTGATTCTTTTGCCTGTCTTTCCTGTGTTTTCGGTGTGTTTTGTGGGGGGTAATTCTTACCCCCTACCTCTGTAGACATTTGATTGTCCCATCTAGGAGGGCGAGTCCTGCTGGCATCTGGTGGGCAGAGGCTAGGGATGTTCTAAACATTCCGAAACACAAAGCACAACCCCCACAATAGAGAATCCTCAGGTCTGCTATGTCAATGTTATTTAGCACAGTGACATAGGGACATAAGCTCTCAGTAAAACTCCACGAATTGAGGCAAAAACCACAATCTGTCAATCAACAAGTGTTGCTTGTTGCTGCTGTGGGGAACCCAGAACCAAAAGGGTTTGAGAAGCATAGAGCTTCTTGGTTTTAGACACACACTTGGGTTCTGATTATGGTTATACTGCATGACTCAGGCTTGCTTAACCCTAGGTAGGAAACCTCAGTTTCCTTCTCTGCTGAATGGGACAAGTGACAGGACGGCTATTATTATAAGGTAAAGTCTGTGGGTTAGTGTCTAGTTTAAAGTAGACTTTAGTAAGTAAATGTGTACCCGTGTATAAATTGGTCTCTGCCCGAAAGGCGCTGACAGTGAATCTGAAGATTATTTTACCGGATTCTTCCATTTTACAGGGGAGAAAATGGAGACCCAGAAGGGGAGGTTATTTACCCAAAATGTTAGCAGGTGGCAAAGCTGGGACTAGAAGTCCTATCTCCTGATCTCAAGTTCTGTATTCTTGACACTATTAAGTTTCCTTTTGTGGTTTAGAACTGAAGTTTGGTTGGGAAGGAAGGTCGATGTCTGAAATAGAGAGACATTTAGGGAGACAATTTCCAGTCTGAGACATCTGGATTCTGGAAAGATACTGGAGTAGGTAAGGAAGATTATCATTTATAATGACCATGAAAATTATGTGGAATCTCTTAAGATCCAGAATCTTGTCTGGAATTAAAGGAAAAGAGTAGAAGTCTTATGGGGATGGTCTTAGGCTTCAGTTCTTTTAGTGCTGAGAAACATTATTTCATGGTGGAAATGGAAATCTTTGATGAAATTCCTTTTAAGACATCAGATACCCAGAGCAAGAATGAGAACATTTATTGTTAACCAGTATTAGGCACAGTGCCAAGTAATTCCATACATGTTTTCTGGTTTCAGTTGTCTTTTTTTTTTTTTTCTGCATTAGACCTTTAATTTTTGAGTTTTTGTTTAAATTCCAGTTATCATACAGCATAATATTAGTTTCAGGTGTAAACTTTAGTGATTCAACACTTCTGTACAACATCCAGTGCTCATCATGACAAGTGCACTCCTCATTTCCCATCACCTATTTAACCTATTGCCCTACCCACCTCCCCTCTGGTAACTATTGGGTTGTTCTCTATAGTTAAATTCTGTTTCTTGATTTTTCTCTCTCTTTTTTTTCCCCTTCTGCTCATTTGTTTTGTTTCTTAAATTCCACATATGAGTGAAATCATATAGTATTTGGTTTCAGTTGTCTTACTGAGCTTTAGGATCATAGGTATTCTCCATTCGGAAGATGGTAGATGAGAACAATGGGGGATATAGCCACGGGATGACGTACCATGCTGCTTTCAAAGGTCCTGCTTTTGAATAATCAATGATAGGGAAAAGTATCCATGAACTCTTCCTAAGTTAAAAATGTAGGTTAAGGGCACCTGGGTGGCTCAGTGGGTTAAAACCTCTGCCTTTGGCTCAGGTCATGATCCCAGGGTCCTGGGATTGAGCCCCACATCGGATTCCCTGCTCAGCAGGGAGCCTGCTTCCCTTCCTCTCTCTCTGCCTGCCTCTCTGCCTAATTGTGATCTCTGTCAAATAAATAAATAAAAATCTTAAAAAAAAAAAAAAAGGTAGGTTAAGAAACTGGGTATACACTCTGGGTCCCAACCATAACTATACATCAGAGTACTACCTGGTTATTTCTGGTGTTGAGATCAAGATTAATTTTAATTCTCCTTTTTATCTGTATTTTTACTGGTTTCTTTTTTTAAAATAAGTAATTAAAGGGTTTTTTGGTTGGTAGAATTGATGTGATCAGCAATTATTAATAAGTTGCTTATGCCTGGGAACTATAAGCGAAGCAAAGGAAGAGTAAATATGGAGTTTCTGTCCTCAGGGAACCTATACTGTAGTTCTGGAAGAAGATTTGGGCATATGGAAAGTTTATTAATAAAAAAAGCTGGAGTGCCTGGTTGGCTCAGTTGGTTAAGCATCCAACTCTTGATTTCAGCTCAGGTCATGATCTCAGGGTTGTTAGTTCAAGCCCCATGTTGGGCTTCATGCTGGGCATGAATAAAAAACATAAAATAAAAGCTTTCAGTAAAACTGTCATTAACTATGGAATAGTTTTGTGTCTGATTAGATTATGATAGAAAAATCTCTAAATTTTTAATAATATGTTATGGCCACTAGTGAATTACATGTATTATTTCACTGAATCTTCCCAATGGATACATGGAGTACTTACTAGTAGTCCTATTTTACAGATGGAAAAACTGAGGTTGAGTGAATTTGGGAAGTGGGAGAGCCAGGATTGGCTCCAAAGTTCATGTCCTTAACCAAAAATTAATATTATTTTCTAGGAAATCTTGTTTAGTTGGTAAATTACCTAGTGTTTATTGCCAGTGGGTAACTGTAAGAGTGACCCAGAAAGGAACAGATCATTTCAGCTTGGTCAAGAGAAGGGAGAAGGATTAGGAGACTCTCCTCCTCGCCTTGACATGATGGCAAATCGGTTCCTAACCCATCTTCCACCAAGATTTCATTTACTTACCAGTGAACCCAGCCTGATGTCTCAGGATGATTCTCTGCAGCATTACTGAGTGTCTCCGAAACCCATGTACCACTTGCGGGGTTAATGTTAGGAGCACATAAAACTGGAGAGACCAGGCCAAGTTTGGAGAAGCGTCTTGGGAAACTGCCTGTCTTTGCTCATCTCTGAAACTTCTAGTCCCCTTCGTGAAGATTTTAGCACTCATTTGGGTAAATGTGGCCTGAGAACGTACCTCTCCCTGACCTAACGGAATTGGCTTTCAGTTCACAGCCTGCCCCGAGTCTGTGGTGCCCCCACAACGGCCCAAACCACAGTGGCCACAGTAAGTGCTGTGGAATGTGTGTGTGTTTCATCTTTATCAGGAACGTCACGTGGTATTTCCTGATTGCGCCAGTGGCCTACTGCCCCATCTGAGTTTCCAGACTAAATAGCAGTGCTCAAGCCACATGTGTTTATGGTATATAATAAATCTCCATTTGTCATAATGGTTTAAATTTAAAAGAAAAAGAAAGGTGAGCTATGATGTAAAAAAAAAAAAAAAGTTGGCTGTTATAAATTAACTTTCTTGGAGTCTCAGGTCAAGCCCAATTTATTAAGGGGGGATAAAAAAAAGAGAGAAACCTAGTCTGTGATCACAATTGTGATTTATCCACACCTTGAGTGGGTCCTCCTTTGGACCTTTTCTTGAACCGCAGCTGGCTTGGTTTATGTAGGACCTGCTGGGAGCTGAGGTTATAATGAAAAACAGTTATTCTTTGAAATTACTCACAAGAAGAGGGCTCATTTTATCAAGTGCCCTCCTTAATTTGATTGTAAGTCTTTTCATATGTATTTTTCCTGCATTAATCACACTGTATCTTCGTGGCAAGTAGAAACACAGTAGTGAAAGATAGCATTTAAAAGAAAAAACATTCAGAGGACAAATGTTTCTCTAGAGGTGGCCTGTCGGGAGCCCTTAACGGGTAATTAAGAAAGTTATTTTGGTGTTTGGCAGTAATGTTGTCAACTTTTCCAGAGATTCTCCTCTTCAGAGCAGGATGGCATTGAATATTTTTGCAGATTAACCTTTTACAATAAAGAGTGTCCAGTACTGACATCCCCTGGCAAGAACCAGCAGAGCCCTGGCAGCTTTCGCGAGCACCTTCATTTTCTGCAGAAAGGCAACCTCTGTTCCCTGGCTTTGCCCGAGGAGATCTGGGAGTGCCTTCCCATCCCAGACTGAACTCTTTATTTTAATACCCTTGGCTGCACCCAGGAGGTGAGGACCCAGCCTAGACCTCATTCCTTGCTAACTAGACTTCTTCTGCCCTGGATAGCCCATAATATCTTAACAATAGAATATCAAGGCTATCAATGCAAGGTGGTGAAGGACAGTTTTTGTTCCCAACAAAAGCTCCCCAGATGGTCTTCTGCTTCCCTGAACTCCCTACTGAATGCTCACTGTCACTAGGGAGGACAGGTCAGAACCAGATGCTGGTGATCACATTATGAATAGGAAAATAAATTTCCATATGCCTTCATGTTACTGAAATCTGCAATATTTCTTATCTCTTTGGTCTCTGGGCATAAAAGAGATCTAAGTATGTGTTGGAAATATGTGTACCTTGTGCGGGCTTCCTTGTGATGAAGCCTTAATGAAGTTCTGTGGGATGTTATAGGGGGAGATAGTCCCTTACAGATTCTTGTCCAGGAAGGTCAGTCAAGGTCTGTGCTGCTCTGACCATATTAAGAGTTTATGATTATCAGCTTGCTTTATTACTGTTATTTTCTGTCTTGCGTGATGGTATTTATGTTTATTTTTCATTTTAAAAGTCAGATTAGTGAGGGCACCTGGGTGGCTCAGTGGGTCGAGCCTCTGCCTTTGGCTCAGGTCATGATCCCAGGGCCTTGGGATGGAGCCCCACGTTGGGTTCTCTGCTCAGCAGGGAGCCTGCTTCCCCCTCTCTGCCTGCCTGCCTCTGCCTACTTGTGATCTCTCTGTCAAATAAATACATGAAATCTTAAAAAAAAAGTCAGATGAGTGAGATATGATTTACATTAAATTCCCTTATTCCTTCTCTAAATGAATATTTAGATGATTTGTACAAATGCATGTGGTCACGCAGTCCTCATACAATCAAGATAGAATGCTTTCATCACCAGAGAAAGTTCCCTTGTGCTTTTTTTCAGTTAGTCTCCGTTCTCTGCTCCCAGCTCCTGGCCTGCACGGATCTAACTTTTCTCTCCGTAGCTTTGCTTTTCTCTAGAATATCACAACAATGGAATCCTACAGTATGTAGCCTTTTTGCCTGCCTGCCTTTCTGTAAGCATGATACTTTTGAGACTGATCCTGGGTTGTAGCATGTAACTGTAGTTTATTACTTTTTATTGCTGAATACTGTTCCATTGTGTGGTTGTACCACGATGTGCTGACATGTCCACCATGTGTTTGGCAATTGGGTTGTTTAAAGTTTTTGGCTACTGTACATAAAGCAACTATAAACATTTGCTCAGAAAAGAGTCTGTCTTGGTGAGTGTTTCATGGTTTTTTTTTTTTTTTAAGATTTTATTTATTTATATGACAGACAGAGATCACAAGTAGGCAGAGAGGCAGGCAGACAGTGAGGGGGAAGCAGGCTCCGTGCTGAGCAGAGAGACTGATGCGATGCGGGGCTTGATCTAGACCTGAGCCAAAGGCAGGGGCTTTAACCCACTGAGCCACCCAGGCGCCCCCTACTTTTTACTTTTAATGTGTCTGTGTGTTTATATTTTTAGTGAATTTCTTTCCTATCCAATCTGATAAGTTCCCCTTTTTACTTAGAATGTTCAAGCCATTTACATTGAATATAAATTTATCGATGTAGTTAGTTTTAGAACTAACATTTTGTAAGTTCTTTTGTGTCTATCCCATTTGTTTCCTTTTTTTCCTTACCTTTTAGATCATTTGCTTATATTTATGATTGTATATGTTTATGATTCTATTTTATCTCCAGAAAACCTTAGATGTTTTTCTCTTAAAAATTTTTTAGTGGTTTTATTAGTGTGTATAGTATATCTCTTATCACAATTAACTTTCAAATAGTACATCGTTTTATGTACAGTTTAAGTATCTTACAATGGTGTACTTCTATTTCCTTCTTCCTATCCTTTAATGGTTGTCTTATGTTTTACTTCTATGTATGTTATAAACTCCCAGATGTTATGTTTTTTTCTTCAGATAGCACTTACTCCTTTTTTAAAAACTAGAGATTTCTCTATTTGTTTACGTTAGTAGGAAAATTAAAATATTCTGTTAAAATTTTTCTAGTTTAATCTGTTTGCAAACTAAATATATTTTGTGAAGCCAGTTATCTGTTAAGGAGATTAAAATGAAGAAAATGTTTCTCGTATTACCCACACTTTTACTATTTCTGGAGTACTTTATTTCTTTATGTAGATCCAGATTTCCTTCTGGTATCTGACTCTTGCCTGAAGAACTTTAACATCTTTTTAGTATGGGTAATGAATATTGGCTATGAATTCTCTGTTTTTCTTTGTCTGAAACATTCTTATCTTACCGTTGTTTTTAGAAGATATTTTCAATGTGTACAAAATTGCTATTAGTTTTTTCTTTCAGTACTTAAATGATGTCATCCCATTATCTTCTGCCTGGCATTCTTTCTGTTGACAAGTTTGATGTCCTTCTCAGCTTTGTTTTTCTGTATATATGTATATATTTTTTTTCTCTGACTGCCTTCAAGATTTTCTTACTTGTTTTTTAGTAGTTTTGTTAAAATGTGCCTATGTTCTTCCCTCCCCCCATCCCACTTGAGGATTTCTTAGGTCTTTGAACTGTGGTTTGATGTTTTCAGTAGTTTTGGAAAATTTTTGGTTATTTTTTTAAAAACATTTTTTTCCACCCTTTCTGCTTTCATTTACTTCTGGAATTCCAAATTTATCTTATACGATTTGATTATTCCATAGCTCTTGATGCTGTTTTGTTTTTCTGCTTTTTTCTTCTTTGCTGGTTGGGATAAGTTCTTACTTACTAGAGTTCAAGTTCATAAATCTTTATTCCATGGTGTCTTGTCTACTAATAAGCCTATTGAAGGAATTCTTCTTTGGTATCATGCCTTTTCATTTCTAGCATTTTCATTTGACTTTTTCTTAATAGTTTGCTTTTTTCCCCCTGCAAATTACCAATCTGTTCTTGCATGATGTTCATCTTGTAGATTAAAAAAAATTAATTAAATTAAGCCCCTCTTAGTTCCAACATCTGTATCACCTCTTGCTCTGGTGATGTTGACTACTTCATCTTTTGACCATTATTTTATTTTTTTTCTTGCTTTTTGTGTGTCATGTAATTTTTGATTAAATGCTGGACAGTGTATATAAAAGAAGAGCAGAGACTGAGGTAAAAATATTGATACCTGCAAACAGAGACACTTGTGTTGTGATGTTACTGTGGGGAGTTGAGTCCATATAGTCAGTAACTGAACAGATGTGAATTCTTGTTATAGGGCAGACTTCAGATTCCTTCAGTGGTAGCTTGCTGTTACCTGCACTTAGCTGGGAACTGGAGAAACAGGGTTTTCCTCATGTTCTTCCTCTATCCAACTCTCAACTGGGCCATGTGCCTACACCAAAAAATGGATGTCTGTTTCTTGCCCCCTCCTTGAGGGCTAGCCTGCTGTTGCTTGTTATTTACTGTCAAGCTTGTGGTGGTTGGCAGGGTTGCTCTCTTCCCATGCTCCAGGCTCAGTCTTAGGCAGGTACTGTGGTTCTAGGTCCCAGGCATGAATAGGTTCTCTCTCACATTGGTAAGGACTCCTGGGTAGAAGAGCATTTGCTATCCTTTTCCAGTGGTAGCAGATCCGTGTTTTGTATATATGCAAGATGCTGTACCTGAATGTGTTTTTCTATTCCTTCCCGCCAGGGACAGACATGTTTTGCATCTAGCTCTCCTTTAGTTGCAGTGACCTTTACTTGTTCTTTCTCAGAGGCTTATGACTTGTGTGTTCTTTTTTTTTTTTTTTTTTTTTTTTTAAATAAGAGAAGGGTCTGGGAAGTAGGCAAGATTTCAAGCCTGTATATAATGTAGGGGATTCTCCTATGTCTTTTTCTTGGTCTTAGTCTCTCTTGTGAGTAGCATGGAAAAAAGCTGATGAGGGACTATGGACTGTTCTTGTGTCTGGGACTCTCAGGAATTCTAAAGTCTCTGGCTAGCTCACATTTAACATTTACAAGTCTGTTAAAATTCTAGCTGTTTTCTTTTTATTCACTTTTGTAGTGGCTGCCCCCTTCAACCTGTGCTCTCCCAAACATGAGATAGTTTGTGTGTCCTGTCTCCCCTTGGAGAGGGACAAGTCACACTTTGGAATTCAGTTTACTTGTTTGCCTTGTAACATCAGCTCTCTGATGGAGTAGAGAAAAGTTAGGATTTTGTAGGTTATGTGGCTTTTTCTCCTTAGTGTGGGAGTGATATTCTTTTGTGGTTTTGTATATCTTGAGAAGGCATGAATTCCTGAGAGGTTTTAAGTGACATTGGTCAGTGGTAGTGTGTCTAAGAGGTCAGAGGATTCTAGAAATCCTACCACATAGGAAATAATTAAAATGACCAAAGGACATTTAGAGTGGAGAAGAGAAACTTTGTTGGGGAGAAGAGTGTAGTAAATGATAGCCCCCCAAACTAGGTGTAAACCTGCCATGATGAAATAGTTGTAGATGTCTATCGATGTTGTTTGAAATGACATTAATCAATTAACTGATCAGTTCTCTTCATCTCTACTTTGTGCTAGGCACTGGAGATGCAAATACAAGTAAGACATTGCCCCTGCTTTCAGGGGCTCACAATTTGGGATTATGAATTATGGCCAGTAAAGATAATTATAATGTAGCAATCATCAGCTGAATTTTAGAGTATGTGTAGGAGGGGATTCCTACGATTATAAGAGATAGGATGGGATGATCTGATGGTCCTTTCCAGTAAATCCCAAGTGTCCGTATATACCTAATGTAGAGGGACACTTTCTGATTCTGCTGAGAGGAGTCTAGGGGCTAGATAGCCTTCTGCTCTGTTGTCCTGTAAGGCAGTTCTAAAGAAAACTGGAGACCAACTATAAGATCTCTACTAGGGGAGGGAGAAGCAGGCAAATACGAGAGAAGTTGTCGACATTTGAAGGAAGGGAGAGGCAGAGGGTGGGTTTTTCATTTTCTACAGGTTTCATCTTGAAGACAGGCTTCAGTTTAATGCTGTGCGGGAAGGATAAAACTTGATAGCATTATTTTTATGGGCTTGAATAATCAGAGATTAAAGTTCAAAGCAACCTTAGCCTCTGGAAAGAGGGGAATCCCTGAGAGGAGTGATTCAGTTGTTCTGTACATGTATAAAATTGTATACATGAAATCTCTAAATTGTATGGAGAAAGTCTGTTCTTATCTATAGTTGGACCTTGAGCCATGTGTAAGTTAGACGGACCACTAATAAGGCTAAAGCAATTGAACTGAAATTGGCATTGCTGCCTACTTCAGGGGAGACAGCGTTTTGTATTCTTCTTTCGGCGAAGTTAACTACGTGCTTAAAAAAATGATATTCAGAGAAACTTTACACAATTCAGAATTTCTCTGTATCATCCAAGAAATCCAAGACAAAAATCTAAAATTACTTATTGCTTTCTGAAAAGTAACAGGGACCAACTCCAAGATGACCCAGGTGATGGGATAGCAAGCAAAGATGTTAAGGTAGCTGTTACAAATATGCTTAAAGACATGAAGAGAAAAATATTCACAATATAGAAAAAGACAGGAAGCCTCCTCAGAAGAGAGATAGTATTTGATTATTCTATTCTAATAGTAGCAGAATAATAATAATCTAGACCTAAAAACTATCAATTCACTTTAATGGTAGAATGAAGATGTCAGAGAAAGAAAGTAAAGATCAACGGAAATTATTCCGTCTCAAAGAGAGAACAAAAAGGAAAACAAAAGGCAAACAGGGACACAAGGGCCTGTGAGATGGTATCTGACACCTTGGAGTCCCAGAAGGAGAAACGAAAGAATGGGGCAAAAAAAAAAAAAAGAAGAAGAAGAAGAAGAAATAATGGCTGAAGATATCTGATGAATGACACAAATTTGCAGATTCAGGAAGCTCAGTGATCACCAAGCAGGATTAATTTAAAGCAAACCGCACCCAGGCATGTCCTAAAATACCCCCTCCCCCATCTCCCCTCCAAAAGAAAGATAAAGAAAAAAAATCTTGAAAAAGTGGAGAGAAGAATGCATTGTTTACAGAACAACAACCTGAATCACATTCGTATTTTATCTGAAACAACCAGAGGCCAGAAAATAGTAGGACATGTTTAAAGGGCTTATGAGGGTTGGGGGTGGGGTGGTGGGTCAAAACCTGTGTAAATTGAGAATTCTCTATTCAGCAAAATTTCCCTTGATGAATGAAGGTGAAATGAAGATATTTTCACTAAGTAGAAAACTAAGATCATCACTAGCACACCAGTATGCCAAGAAACAACAAACGTGGTTCTCGGGGCTAAAGAATGGAAACTCATCCTCGAGAAGAAAGAAGAGCATCAGAGGTGACAAACAGGTGGTCAGCAGAAAAAGACATTTTCCTTTGGGTTTTTTTTTATAATTATTTTTTTAAGATTTTATTTATTTATTTGACAGAAAGAGAGAGAGAGATCACAAGTAGGCAGAGAGGCAGGCAGAGAGAGAGAGAGAGGGGGGAGGAAGCAGACTCTCCGCTGAGCAGAGAGCCCGAGGTGGGGCTCAATCCCAGGACCCTGGGATCATGACCTGAGCTGAAGGCAGAGGCTTTAACCCACTGAGCCACCTAGGTACCCTGCCTCTGATTTTGTTTTAAAAGATTATTTATTTATTTATTTGACAGAGAGAGAGAGAGAGATATCACAAGTAGGCAGAGAGGCAGAAAGAGAGAGAGGCGGAAGCAGGTTCCCTGCTGAGCAGAGAGCCCAGATGCGGGGCTTGATTCCAGGACTCCGAGATCATGACCTGAGCCAAAGGCATAGGGTTAACCCACTGAGCTACCCAGATGCCCCTCCTCTGATTTTTTAAGAAATGCATTTGGTCTTCTAGTCCCCAAACTCTAATGGAGTGTTTTAGAGTTGATAATGTATGTAGATACAGTATATGTGACAAGCGTGGCTTTAAGTCTGGGGCTGGGGTTACAGAGTCCTGTGGTTGTGTGATTTCTTCATTTTACATGAAGGGGTACAATAAGAGTTGTAAGCAGATTGTGACAAATGGAGGATGTAGATTGTAATTTTAGAGCAACTTAAAACAAAAATGCAAGGGATACAACCCAAAAGCCAAAAGATCAATTAGAGTAATACTCTAAAAAAAAATTATATAAGAAGGCAGGAAAGGAGGGGCAAAGGAACAAAAAATAGACAAAACAGAAGTAATATGGTTGATGTGAGTCACACCATATCAACAGTTACATGAGATGTTAATGGACCGAGTAACAGTTGGAATGGGACTGATAATGCCTGACTTTTTAGTTCTCAGGAATGTTTGAAATGGCCGTGGAAGTGTATTGGGATTTCAGGGGACAGTGTGGTGATGGAAACCAATGTTTTAGCCTTGCAAGATGGGTATCAGTGGACCAGATGAAAGGAAAAGGAAACTGTTTAAGGCTGATAGGAGGCACGGGTTCTGTTCTGTCCCAGTCTTCTAGCCCTGATTCAGCGCTGTGCGGTTTGGGTCAGAGGGGACCCCGGGTCTGCTTTGACTCGAAGAGCCATCTGGAGTTGGGAACGGAGCATGGGGCCAGACGCCTGTGTATCTTTCCTCCTGCTTGCCTGGCTGCGTCCTGTCCATCTTTAAGCAAGCTGTTCCTATTTTCACTAAGCTCTTCTTTTGTCCCCTCTTGAAAGCCATAAAAGGGATGGAGCTGTGTGTTGATTTGTTAAGTCCGACGGTCTTCCATTTGGGCCCCCAAGAGGTTTTAAGGACAAGGTGTTTTGATGTGGCCTTTCAGACTGATAAGCAGGGAGGTCTGGTGTGAGTGACTTTATTAAGTGGTGTCTAAATGCTCCATGAAACCTCTGGCATGGAGGAAACAGCACAATGGCATGATTTTAGTTTTGTGATAAAGGAAGGGATATGAAATATACTGCTTCACTGGGCAAACGGCACTGATACCCACATACCCTTTCCCCAGCACTCCTATTCGCCCCTCATCCAGCTTGGGGGAAAAGAGTGATTAGATGATGGTCAGTGGTATGATTTCTTGTTTTCTTTCTTCTCTTTTTTCCTTCTTGTCTGATTTCCCTAGTATCCGCTAAAATCTTTGAAAGCGCCTGACTGAAAATTTGGCTCTGTAAGACAGTTTGGGGTTTACGCGTGACCAAGAGAGTGTTGGCACAGTGGAATTCTAGTTCCCTTGGGAGAGGAATGCTGTTTTCAGGCACCTGGATCAGAGAGCAAAACTATCTGTTTCAGTAAGACTTTGAACTAGATAACATGAAATTAGTCCTCAAAGTATTTGTTGACTTGAATCCTATTTAAGGGCCTATGTTCAGTCTTTGATACCATTAGCAGCCCTATGATTTCAGCCTTGGGTCTCTTTTAAAATGAGGTGCAGTATACTTTGAAATAAACACCAAGGATCTTAGGAAAACCACTTCTCTGGATCTTAAAAATAGAGTTAATTGCACACCCCTGGAGAGTCTGGATCGATAAGCCCATGGTATGGGATAAGGCCTGGGAATCTGTTTTTTAACAAGGTTCAGAGGTGATCCTTTCGTTGTTTAAGGGCCTCTCCAGGTTGTAACACTCTGTGGATTCTGTGATTTTGCGTGAATGGCAGGAACAGTGAGTTTTGCCCATAAACTCTCCCTTTTAAAACAGTCCATTTAGGGGGTGCCTGGGTGGCTCAGTGGATTATAGCCTCTGCCTTTGGCTCAGGTTATGATCTCAGGGTCCTGGGATTGAGCCCCGCATCAGGATCTCTGCACAGCAGGGAGCCTGCTTCCCTTTCTCTCCGTGCCTCTCTGCTTACTTGTGATCTCTGTCAAATAAATAAATAAAATCTTAAAAAATAAAAAATAAAAAAAATAGAACAGTCCATTTAGGATCCTATGATATTTTTATTTACTATCCTTTGGGTCCCCTCCTATGGCAGTCTCTCTCCACAGTGAATGATTTTGATTGGCCATCCCAGAGAATGGAAATACAAAAATATTCTAGTCATCTGTAGAAGCAGTAGCTCTGGTACCGTGTAAGTGGGGGAGATTGTGTGGTTAGGACTTGCCTCAGGACCATCACGTGACCAAGGCAAGTCATATAGTCTTTGTGAGTTTAGGGGGGATGGTTTTGTTTTCTTGGGCGTATCAAGGTAATAGGAAAGTTCTTTCAAGAATAGAGTTTGCATTTTAAAAGCACAAAGACATTTGTCAGAAGACAGGGGCTAAATTCTTTCACTGGGGGATTACTGGGGCATTTTGGCAGCCATTTGTGCAGGGTGCTTACTTGAAATAGTTTTTTGTCTCTTAGCTGGGTGCTGGTTTGACTGCATCAGTGAGAGTGTGTTAGTTAATCCTTTGCTTAACTTGGTCTTTTTGGCATAGCCAGGGGCATTTCCAAAGATAAAAATCTGTCAACAGAGACTAAGTCCTAATCAAACAGGTATGGATAAGATGGGGAGGCTTAGGACTGAAGTATGAGAGAACTGAATTGTGGGAGCAGCCCACTAGTCAGGAAGTATCTGGAAGGAGAATGGGGCAGCTAATGGGATGTTTAATCAGCCAGTGAGTAGGGTCACGGAGGCATATGTTAATTTTTTGCTGACCAACATGGTCACCAAACTTTCCATTTCCTACTTAGCTTTAAACTTTAAATCACTCAGGTCAAGTCAGGTTACAAGACAGAAGAACTGAATCATATACTGCATTTTTTTTTTTTAGCACATCCATCAAAGCTCTCAGGATGAACTTCTAGGACACAGATGTTTAAAAACAGTGCTTTAGAGTTTTTTACCTTCAGATTACTAATCCTTTCAGTACTCACAGTCTATATTCTCTATCCCATCCCTTATTTCTTCTCCTTGACCAAGCTTCCTGAAAGTGTTTGTGCCTGCAGCTTCACATCCCCACCACCCCCTTATTCATCCCTCACTCTTGGTCTTCTAAGTGTAGACCAGTAGCACTGGCATCCCTTGGGAGATTGTTAGACATGCCCACCTGTGGGTCCCACCCCAGAACTAATGGGTCAGAATCTTCATGTTAACAAGATCCTCCAATGATTTGTGGTCCAGTAAAGTCTGAGAAGCACTTCTAGGGTTAAAAATTCTGGAAGATCTCAGATGGTTTTCTAGGCATAGAATCTAATGGCCAGTTGTCAGTCTTACTTCTCGTTGACCACTATGTCATTTGACCTGGTTTTCTTTTTTCAAAGATGCTCTGTCTTTGGCTTCTCTAACATAACTCTACCCAGATCTTCATGCTTTTCTGATCCTTCTTTCTCTGGGTCATTTTCTGGCTCATTTTCTCCTCTCAGTTACAAAATATAGATATTTCCAGTTTGTCTTCAGCTCTACTTTATCTTTCTCCCAAGGTCCATTTTCACTAGTTAACTTTGGGGCAGGTCTGCACCGAAGGTCCCTTCATGATTACTCTGTTGAAACTAATGAACGTTTTCCTTTACTTGGGCAGGCAGTTTCTCCTTTGGCCTTCCTTCCTTAGTGACATCCTTGGAGAGCCTCAGAGTCATCACTGATTTCTTCCCTTCCTTCCTTCCTCATCTAATCTGTCACCAGATTGTACCTCTGTCATTGTCACGTGTTCTGATGTTCCCATCTTAGTTAAGTTATTTAAAATACTCTCTGAAGCCATTATCAAGGCCTGATCTCTATAATCCTAGCCTTTGCCTAGAATCCATGCTCTCTTGCCTTCCACTCCCAGATTGTTCTTTCTGGGTGTTCTTTTTTTTTTTTTCTTTTTTCTTTTCTGGGTGTTCTAGTCCTGCCTCTCCTGTGGACCAAAGCACTTACTGTTTCTACACTACCTTCAGAGTTAAGTCTGATCTCTTTAATAGAGGCTTCAAGATTTTCTGTGCTAAGATCCCAGTACTTTCCTTTACTATTCCCTACAAGTGCTCTGTGTTTTGCCAACTGAAGCCCCATTTCCTCTCTTTGGGATTCCCCCACGAAGGTGATTCTCCCACCACAAGGTGACCTTTGCAATTTGGAATGAGATTTTAATACATATTACAAGGATGGATAGTAAACCAGCAAGTGTTGCTGAGTCAGTCTGGGTTCATTGTGAATGATCGAGTCATATGATCTTCCCCCATGCCTCCCCTCTTTTTTCTGACTTAACATAAATAATGTTAAGTATCAGGCATGTGAAGTTAACTTAAGGAAGTTAAGAAGTTTAATTCTGAATTTGTGCTAAACAGCTTTATCAAAAGAGAGCACCTGAATGGAGCTAATGTGTGGAGGAACATTCTGGAGGAATGTTTCTTGTGTGTTTCCACAGAGCTTAATTTTATAGCTGATATTTGGCAAAAATACTTAGCAGTGACTTAGGTAAAAGATACAGAAAGCACATGTGTCATATTTGTAGGAGATAGAACTGGAGACAGTAGAATAAAATCTTAGAATCATGATGACCTAATATTTGATGATCCAGAATATGGCCAAATCAGAAGAGATTAAATTTAAGAAGATTATACTTGGGCTTGGGCTCCCAAATCAACTGTGAAAGAAAAGTACCGGAATAGGGGTGATATGTGGAAAAAAATCAAGTCTTATTTGGCATCTTCAAATAATCTGAACATGAGTGTTTAAGGAGCTTATGAGATTGTAGGTTCAATGAGCAAAGCATATTATCTTGAAAAAGGAGGAGAGCCACACCCAGAATACTGTGTTCAGTTCTAGGCCCTACATTTTAAGTTGGGACTAGAGGAATTGGAATCTTCTTAGGCAAAGCATAACCAGAGTTGTTAGGCCAGGGTGTGGTGGAGTGTTGAGAGCTCACTGGGTGGTCTTTGCCTTCCTTGGCAAGCCCAGCTTTACTCAGTTATTGTCTCCTTGGTATAGGGTAATTGCTGTCCTATTGTAGTTTCTCCAAAGGCATTTAGCACAATGCTTTGCTCATAGCATTTGTTAATAAATATTGGTGAATGAATTTTGTATGATGGATTTTGCCTCCAGACCCAGAACATAACTTTCTTGAGGGCACATGACACATGTTTCTTTTTAGTATATTGTCCCCAGCATCTTGCTTGCGGTTGGATTTTTCAAGAGGTACTTAAATCGAGGGTGAGTTCATGCAATGAAATGTTAGGAAAAACCCATTAAACAGCTCGTAGTTCTTCCCCACATTTCCTCTTTGCTGTTACATAAAAACAAGGGAACAGTGTGGTGAGGCAGTGGGGGGGACCCTGGAATCAGAAGCCTTGGTGTCTAGGATGCCTTTTCCACAAACTAGTTTGCATCAGGCAGTTAGAACGTGCAGACAGGATCTGATGATGAGGGAGAAGTGGAATGGAAAGTGTCATGGCTGCTAAAATTTAGGGTAGAGCCTCTGAATACCACAGCTGGTCTTCTCCCAGCCTTTTGGTGTTGGTTATGGTAATGAAATGCTTTAAGATGACACAATTAAGACACTTAATCATTTGCAAATTTAAGTTCCTTTCAGTTGGCCTGGAAGCAGCAGAAATTGCATAGTTTGCTTCCTGGGAGATTGTAGCCTACAACCAATAACTCACTTGTGTCTATACAGCTGTTGTTTGCTATTCACTGGCAGGTGTGACTAATTCCACCACTGACACCACCTCTTGGATGAATGTGAGCTTCTAAAGCAAGTCGTTCATGAGTGTCTGTGAGAGAGAGCATTGTTGGAAGAGTTTGGACTCCTCTTTGTTGTCACTGGTGGGGCTGAACCCACTTCTGAGAGACCTGGATTAATGTTGGCGCTCTCTCCCGAGGGAATGTCTGCTCCTGGTGGAGCCTCTCCTGGCATACACCCACAAGTCTTGATAGTCTTTTTCTACTGTCTTTCCCTGTATTGTCATTGCTTTCTGGAATGGGTAGGCATGTTTCTGAGGGCTCTGAAAGGACATTTATTTGGAGAGGGACATAGTGATGGTGTGAGAGCAAATCTGCAAACACAAGGCTGGGTTTGCCTATGCCCCTGTGTCAGAAGAAATGCTCTCTAGGCGAAGGGAAGTGTCTAAGAAAGCCTGTAAAGACGATCTGCTAGCTATCGTGCAATCTTTAAAGAGTTAAAAGTTGAAGTAGCTTTTTACCATTTAATTGGGTTAAGCTTTGTTCTTAAAAAAAAAAAAAAGGCGCTTAAAAGAAAATCATGTTTCATTAATGTGCCAGCTTGGATTATTTTCCCATGTCAGTTTAGCAATCAACAGTAATAAAAACCCGGATATAAAATTTTCATACATTTATAGTAGTATGAAGACATTAAGTGAAAACCCTTTAAAACACTTTCCATTTTCATTTCACTTAGCAGGTGCTACCTATCGAGCTCTTATTTACCCAGCTAAAACGAACTGGAAAGTGATCCAAGTTGGTGAAGTGTCTGCAGACAAATCACACAACTGTTTTCTCTGTACTGCACCCAAGCTGAAGGGATTAGTTTTCGCACAAATCAGATCAAGGTGATGCAAAAGTTACTCAGGATTACTTGGAGGCTGTTGAGGTTAGCTGTGGTCAGCTGGCCAATGGAAAAACTAATTTTTATGCCTTTGCTGCCTGAATAGCTCATGCGTATGGAGGCAGTTTGATTTAAGGCATGGCCAGTGCTATTCTCCAGGCTAGTGGAGTGAAGCTGCATGGGTAATTCAGAGTGAGCAGATAATCCACCGGAAAGTTCTGTTTTTAGCTTGAGAGGAACATAGCACCTTCACAATACATTTGGATGGTTCTTTGCAGTCGAAGTGCTGTTGTGTACCACTGACTTAATAGCTGGAAACACCAATGGGAAAACGCAGGTATTACCCCCAGTTTTTTCTCTTAATTAGAGACATGATCTTAGGTAAGTCTTTGAGTCTCTTTGTATTTCTTCATCTCTTAAGTGGGAATAATCAAACTGGTCCTTCCTAGAAGGTAAGGGATTTGAGCTGATAATTATATCAGTATCTTGAAAGGTTAAAAATACTAGGTTGATCTAGTTACTTACTTAAAGACCTTTATTATTATTATTATTATTATTTTATTCCTCTTTAAGATTTTATTTATTTGACACAGAGAGATCACAAGTAGGCAGAGAGACAGGCGGGGGCAGGGGAAGCAGGCTCCCTGCTGAGCAGAGAGTCTGACACGGGGCTCGATCCCACGACCCTGAGATCACAACCTGAGCTGAAGGCAGAAGCTTTAACCCACTGAGCCACCCAGGCGCCCCTGTTTTATTACTATTAAAGCTTATTTTCTGTAAGGAGTTTCGTGAGACCTAGGAATGCAATGGTAGACTGGAAAGAGGGCAGAGGCTCCCACTTACTGACCTCACGTTATGGTACTACTCTATTTTTCTTGCAGTGCTTTAAAAATGGATAGAATTTCATAAACTTACACTAACTGGGTAGAACATAATAGGATTGAGCAAGGCGCAGAAGAAATGAACATGTAATTATTTCTTACATGTAAATAACGATAGTCATAACCTTAGTGGCTCTCTCTGAACTGATTATGTTAACTTTATCTAATGGACTTTTAATCCTAGGATCCGTCGGTGAACTTCAGAGGTCTTAGGGAGAGTCTGAAATTAGACGTCAACTTTGGGTCTGTGACTTGCCACAAAGGTGATAAAGAGCTGCTGAATTAATATATCCCTTCTTGCTCTCAGGACAGTGTGATAACAAATATATTTAAAAGGTTTCTCTTGGATTAAATCTTACATCAAATTGCCAGCCTCGATGCCACCACATTGCACGAAGTCTCATCTATAAGATGTGGGAGCCCTATAAATACCCCGAGAAGTCCCTTTTGGCTCTAAAATTCCATTATCATAACTTCAATTTCTCAGAGAAATGAAAGCATTTAATCCACTTTAGCCAGTCATTTGCACAATCTCTTTCCAACCTGATAATGTTGAAATAATTTGGAAATGGTCTTTAGTGAAAGGCACATTCTTTGACATTTCAGCTAATCTGGAACTGGCTCTATAGCCTGAAGAGAGAATTTTTATAGGGGCATTTGGGAACCTTTAAATATCTTCATAGATTGACTGTGGTTTGGCTGAATGCATGGGAGGTGTTCGGCTCCATCTTCAAGGGCTGATTTGGGTGGCCTTGCTGTTCCTATAGTTTGGTTATTGAATTAGCACAATAAAGAAACAGATTGGTTAACATGTGTGGGGCTCCTGAGCACATGCTTTGGTTAAAGCAGTTGGACTTGTAGAGAAAATTAGATTAACATAAGGTTTCTTTTCAAGTTCCAGGGTTATTTTCTGCCATGTTTTATGACAGTGTAATCACAGTGTCACGTAGTCATTACTCTGTGAATTTTTTTTAATAATTTATTCATTAGAGAACAAGAGCATGAGTGTTGGGGGAGGGCCAGAGGGAGAGAGGTGAGCAGACTCCCTGCTGAGCAGGGAGCCTGACCATCCCAGGACCCTGATGAGATCATGACCTCAGCCAAAGTCAGATGCTTAACAGGCTGAGCCACCCAGGCTCCCCACCGTGTGGTGAGTTTTGAGGCAGAAGGGGAGGTAGGGCAAATGCTGTGTGTGCTTTTTTGAGTAGACACTGCTTTCTTCCTTGATGGAAAAAGTGGAATTTTGTGTGGCTGTCTCTCCTTCTTCATGTTACTCAAACCCATCACTAGGAGTTAAGTCTGGATTATTTTCAGACCAACATTGGGATCCCATTTCCCTTGCTTGTGATTGGTGTAGATAAGGGCATATGACACTGTCTTGGTCAATTAGCAAGGGGAAAATCTGCCAAGGAGCTTCAGGGAAAGGTTTCTTTTGTTATGAAGAGCTACAAGTGAGAGATGGTTCTCTTCCCTCCACTAGATTCTGTTGAGTTCATACAAGAACTTTTGTAACTCCAGTCATCTTAAACTGTGGAGTCTGATAGTCTGAGGAAAATAATGGCATTCTGAGGAGGTATCAGAGGGGAAATAAAGAATCTAGAAACTTGACTTCAGTTTTCCATTATGAATTTTTTTTTCACTTTTAAGGTTTTGCTTAAATTCTAGTTAATTAACATATAGTGTAATTTTAGTTTTAGGTGTACAATCTAGTAATTTACTTCCTCCACTCCTGATGCTCATCACAAGTGCCCTACTTAGTCCCCATGGCCTCTTTCCCCATCCTCCCACCCACCTCCCCTTGATAACCATCAGTTCTCTATTGTTAAGAGTCTGTTTCTTGGTTTCTCTCTCTCTGGCTATTTTTTTGCCCTCTGCTTATTTGTTTCATGTCTTAACTTCCACATAGGAGTGAAATCATATGGTATTTTCCGACTTACTTCACTTGGCATAATAATCTCTAGCCCTATCCATGGTGTTGTCAATGGCAAGATTTCAGTCTTTTTTATGGCCAAGTAATATTCCATTGTGTGTGGATGCATACCACACACCACATCTTCTTTATCCATTCATCAGTCGATGGACACTTGTGCTGCTTCTATAACTTGACTGTTATAGATAATGCTCTACAAATATTGAGGGGCATGTATCCCTTTGATTATTTTCCTATTCTTTTCTCCAGCATGATGTCTGAGTCTCTTAAACCTTTCTGATCCAAGTGCTTCTTGTTGCCTTTATCTTCCTATCTGGAACCCCTTATTTTTAAGCCCTGAAAATTCACCACTATTATTACTTTTTAGTATTCAGTACACATTTGGATTTAGCACACAGGGTAAAACTTCTGTCTGTACTCCTTGCAGCCTTCTCCTGCTTTATTTTCATTGAGTGCACTTATCACCACTTGCCAGATTATATGTAACAAATCAGAGGATTTCTTGTATTTGTTATAGAATCCCCAGCAAAGAGAACTGTGTCTGACACTTATGAGAGACTGCTCAGTGGATATTTGAGAGACTGTTTTACCAATTTAGTTGATTTATTGCTGCTTCTATTTATTCTTCCAGTTTCAATTAGTGTAATGCTAAGCAGGACACTCTTTTAGTAGATATTTCAGTAATTCAGATGTAGGAATTTTCTCACTTTGTCTGAAAATGTATTTGCTTTGGCTTTATTTCTGAAGGGTAAATATACATTATCTGGGTATAGAGTTCTAGCTGATAGTTATTTTTCTTCAAACAATTTGAAGATATTCTGTTGTGGGCTGAATTGTGTCTGACCACATCTCCCCCCCCCAACTCCTCCCACCCAATTCATATGTTGAAGCCCTAACTATCAGTGTGACTATATTTGGAAATAAGGCATTTAGGGAGAAAATTGAGGTTATATGATGTCATAAGGGTGGAGCCTCAGTCAGATAGAATGGATGTACTAATAAGAGGAAGAGATAGCCGAGATCTATCTCTCTTTCTTCTGTACTCATTCGTGCATAAGTACATGTGAGCACCCAGTGAAAAGGCAGCTGTCTACAGGGCAGGAGGAGAATTCTCACTAGAAACCAACTTTGCCAATACCTTGACCATGGTCTTTGAGGCTCCAGAACTGTGAAAAACTAAATGTTGTAAAAGCCACCTCAGTTTGTTGTATTTTGTTATAGCAGCCTGAGCAGGCTAATGGATTTCATTGTCTTCTGGAATTTACTGTTAACAGTGATCAGTCTGCTCTAAATTTTTAATTCCTTTCAGAATAACCTTTTCTCTTGCTTTAAAGACTTTTCCCTTACTTTTAGGTTTTTCATTACAGTACTATGTATCAATGTGTGAAATTATTTTATTTAAAATGCTCAGGACTCTGTGACCTTACATAATCTAAGAATTTATGTATTTAAATTTTTTTTCACTTCTGGAAAATTCTTAACAATTCTTCTGGATTACTACCTTTCCCTCCATTCTTAGTTTTCTGCTTTTGAAACTATGACTAGATTCTACCATGGAACTTATTCTCTCTTCTTTGCCACATATCTTGGTTCATATATGCCCTGCCTTTTATCTCTTTCTGCTGAGTACTGGGTAATTTTTTTTTTTCAGATTTACCCTATGGTTCATAAACTTTTTTCTTAGTATAGAATATTTTGTTGAACCTATTCATCAGATTTTAAATTTTGACTTTTTAAGATATTCTGTTCTATGTAATTTCCCCCCCAAATCTGTCCATAACAGTTTCTATACATTTTAAATTCCTGTTTTATGGTTTGTCAGGTTTTTCTGTAACTGCTTGTTCTCTTGTTTGTGATTGGCTGATTCTCCCTCATAGTTACTTGTTTCCTTGTGTTATAATTTTTATTTTATACTCTGAGTTTCTCTTTGTCAAGGGTTATATTTTAGGTTGTGGAAGGGTTACTACTTCTGAAAAAGTTTCATAATATAAAACAGCAGTTTTCTTATTTGACAGCTTGGATTTGAAATACTGTGACTCTTTGTCCACGGTACGACAGGCTCAGAGTTTTATTTTCTTGCAGGAGGCCCTTTTTTCTGCTCAAACCCCTGAGAAATACCATGATTTCTTACTGCTTTTCTGAGCTTGTAGTTTCTCTTATCCCCCTTTTATATGTTGGGCAGCCCACAGATAGATGTTCAGCTTTACGTAGAACTATTAGTTCCAGTTCCCCATCTTGTATGAGGCCAAAGCAACAGGTCCTATCCCTTTGAGGACATTAATCACCAGGATCCTATGGTTTATATCAAAGTCTGATACTGGCATGGTCTCCTATGGTATAGGCTTGGATTTTAGCCTTGGTTTCTCTTGCTTGACGGTTTCTCTCTTGTCCCTTCCCCCATCCCAAGCTCTGCTATGCATCAAGATTTTAGGGGAGGCTTATATTTTTTCCAGACTTCTTTAAGTGTTGTGATGTGGGTTTATCAGCTTAGTCACCTATGTTGCCAAAAGTGACCTAAAGTCTGAAATCTCTCACTAAAGTCACCAATGACTTGGTAATTGCCAAATCCAGTGGAATTGTTCCTGTTCTAACCTTCCTGAACCTCTGACTACTACATTTGGGACTATTGATCAGTGACTTCGGTTTTAGAACTTCCCACTGCCTTGGCATTGATGATATAATAATTCCTGATTACTGAACGCCTCTCTGCCCATCTCCTCCTGCCCTCTTTCTAGACCCTTCTGCCTCCATTCCTTTCTTAATGTTGATAGGACCAAGAGTCCCTGGGTCTCTAATTGCTCACCACATGCACTCTGTGATTTCATAGGTCCCAGGCTTTCAGCTTCTAGTGTGTGCTGCTGAATCCATCTCTACCTTTGACCAGAGCTGCTTCCTGTCCAACTCAGGTGTTAGCTCCTGCTGAGCATACTTCCTGAAGTCACCATATTTAATGCCCCCGGTGCTGACCTCCTCACCTTCCCTCTTGTCCACCCCAACCTTCTCCCCATCTTGTGTATTTTTCCTTTGCTGTCAAACACCTGCCAGTTTTTATCAACTTCCCTTTCACCTTCCCTACTCGAACACCACACCAAATCAGTCAACAGGTGCTTCTGATTTTGCCACCTAAACATTTCTTGAATTTCTCTCCGTTCCAACCTCACTCCAAGTATTTAGCCTCAAAGGAGATTTGTGTTGAAATCTACTTGCCTCTTTCTCTCCAGTTCATGTCCCATGCAGTACCTTGATGACAAACTTAACCTTGCCATGCTCACTAACCCTTACTGACTGCCCTTCCTCTCTGGCATGAAATCTTCTTTGTTTCACAGGGTTTGCAAAGACCTTTGTGCTCTGGTCTTTGCCTGCTGGCCTCTGTCTCACTCAGATTTTACTCCCTCTAGTTCCACATGCCAGCAAGCACATCCCACATCAGCCCCTCCCCACCTTTTTCTTGTGTCCTTGACAGTCTTTTGGTGAACATACATACCCATTTCTGTTGAACATGTACCTAGGGTTAGACTTGCTGGGTCATAGTGTGTACACGTTATTCTATGTGTCTTTACTCCTGAGATCCCCTCTGCTAGGAGCTGCCTTTATCTTACTTGATGGGCCAAATTCCACTCATCCTTTAAGACATATTTTATGTGAAATCTCCTGTAGGAATTATTTCCTTTTCTCCCACCCCAAAAGCTGGCTTACATTTTCCTCTCCCATTTTCCCACAGTTCTCGTGTGTGTGTGTGTGTGTGTGTGTGTGTGTATTATAATCCTAGTTTTCTGTCTGTTTTCCATGTAATACTGGGAAGAAATTAAACTTTACATAGTATCTTGAGCACAGAGCCTGGCACATGGTGGGTGCTCAGTAAATGTTTGGGTGGAAGTATGGATGGATGGATGGATGGATGTGTGGATGGATGGATGAGTGAAGTAGTAAATGCAGCAATCTTTTTCGGAGAATAGGAGTTCTGTAATTGCTAGAGAGCTCTGGGATGGTCTCTTGGAGATGGCAGCCTGTGATATGGGGGGTAGGGGAGGTTCAAGGATTTGGCGTGAGTTTGCAGAAAGGTGAGTGGGACAAGAGAAAAATTAAACTGGCAGTATTTTGTGTCTCCTTTTGGGTGCTTTGCAAGTCTCTGACTGATTGCAGCAGCAGGCGACTAATGGCCAACAGCGTTCTGACAGCGCCTGCTGACAGGCGATAATGAGATTAGTGCCTTTTGATTCCATTATTAACAAGTAGCCAAAGAATCATTTGGACATGTCAGGAGCTAATGATAGGAATTAAGGGTCCCTCTAACTTTGGGGCAGCAGTTCAGGTACTTGATGCTTTGAAGAGTTATTACAGGCAATTTTTTTTCTAAACATTAAAAAAATTATTTTTTGATGTATAACATACATACAAAGAAATGCACAAATCTTAAGTGCCCAGTTTGGTTAATTACCACTGTGAACTGAGTAATTACAGTGTGGACATGCCAGTGGGACTGGCATTCGGATCAGGCTGTAGAATATTGTGGGCAGCCAGAGCCAGACGCTCCCCAAGTGTCCATCCCAAGTGCTGTTTATACCACTTCTTCCACCAAGAGGACCGTTCTTAATTATTTTTATTATTATTATTATTATGTTATGTTAGTCACCGTACAAACCTTTACTTAAATGGAATCCTATAAGATTCCCTCTTTCGGGTTTTGGCTTCAGTGACTCCACACTGTGTCTGTGAAATCCATCCATGTTGGTGTAGGAACAGCTCATGCATTCTCCTAGCTGTATAGTATTCTGTTGTAGGGATATACCACAGTTTGAAAAGCTCTTCTGTTGAGTGGACATTTGGGTTGTTGGTCAGTAGTTTCTGGCTATTATGTATGACTGCTGTGACTGTTCTTACCTGTCTTTTGGTGAACATCCATCCTCCTTTCTTTTGGATACATACTTAGGGGCAGAATTTCTGGGTCATGGAGTGACGGTGTTCATTGTGGGTATGCATTGCCAAGAATTCTCCAGACTGCTTGTACCAAATTATAGTTCTATCAGCAGAGTTGTGTACACACTTGTCAACATTTATTTTTCACCTATAGTAAAATCTCATTCATTGGGATGCCATTGATAGAGAACTTGGGGTGGTCTGCACACAAGGTTAAACTAAAATTTACCATTCAGAGTAGCTTTTGATAGTGGTCTGCAAAGGATGTTAAAAATACACAGGCTTGTATTTTTTTTTCCTACTTAAAGGAAACCCACTGAGTACTTTAGAGACCCCGTAAGACAAATAATGTTGAAATAATGCATTATTATCTTGTAATTCAAGTCTTTAAAAGCACATATTTAACAGCACTTGGCTAACCTATCTTTTACATACATACACCTTTTTATTTTATTATTTTATTTTAAAAAATATTTTATTTATTCATTTGACAGAGACAGACATAGTAAGAGAGGGAATGTAAGCAGGGGGAGTGGGAGAGGGAGAAGCAGGCTTCCTGCTGAGCAGGGAGCCCAATGTGGGGCTTGATCCCAGGACCCTGGGATCATGACCTGAGCTGAAGGCAGAAGCTTAATGACTGAGCCACCCAGGCGCCCCGCATACACCTTTTTAAATACAGTTTTGATAATTACATGTGTGTTATAAAATGAATAGATCCAGTGGCATTTCTGTAGTCAGTAATGGTATGTTAGGGTCCTCGTCTGTAGTTCTGTAGCACAGAACTGTAGTTCTGTGAGGGTCGTGATGACTAAGTCACTTGGTCGGATCTTAGGATAACCTGAAGCAGGGAGGAATCTGGAATCAGTAACTTTGAATGACAATGACAGAATTGGGGTCCACTGATCTGGCAGGCTGGACAGATGGATGGCCCCAATCTAACGTGATAGGTTGCTGCCCCCAATGGATGGCTACTCTTCAGCTGAGTATTGCTCTATCCCTGGTTCAGCCAATTTCAACTTCTGCATAGGTAACAGGCACATGTATTTGAAAATTAAGAAAGCTAAAGAAAGGAAAGATTATGAAAAGTTTTTTTCCCATTCTGTTCTTTATCTTCCCTAGTTCCCACTGCAACCTGCAAAGCTAATTATTTTTGGTTTCTTCTTTATCTTTTTCAGAGTTTCTGAAGTTCTGTATGTATAAATAAAACTAAATACATGATTCCTCTCCCATTTATAAGGCATATACCATTCTATTCATATTATTTTGCTTCTTGTTTTTCTCATTTGACAAAAAACACGTTTCCATTTTCAGTCCGTAGAGAGCATTCTCAATTTTTTTTATAGGTGTGTAGTGTTCCATTGTATGAATTCATCATAATTTGCTTCTCCAGCCCCATTGATGGATATTGTTCTCGTTCTCTTCCTTGTATTATTACAGAGCTGCAATCAATGACCTTAAGCTGTCACTTTTGAATGTTTGCAAGTATATCTAGAGGATAAATTCCCAGAAATAGATTTGCTGGATCAAAGGGCATATACATTTGTAATTTTGATAGACATTGCCCAATTACACTCCTCAGGATTTAAGTTAATTTATATCCTACCAACAATGTTAGGTGCATGCCTGCTCTCCACAGACTCACCAACAGAGTGTATTATTAAATTTTTGGCTTCTTGCCAACTTGGTAGGTTAAAAAATGATTTCTCGGTGTTTTAATTGGCAGTTCTCTTATTATGAATGAAGTTAAGCGTCTTATTATACATTTAAGAGTCCTTGGTATTTCCTTTGCTGTGAACTGTGTGTGTGTGTATCCTTTGTCCACTTTTCTACTGGGGTTTTGTCTTTTTTCTGATTGTTTTTGGAGTGCTTTGTGTACATGTGTTTTCATATGTGTATATAATTGTGCGTATGGATTTGTGTATCCTGTGCATATGTAATTAGTCCTTTTTCTGGGGTAGAGTTGTGGGTTTTTTCTGCATGCTTCTGGTTGCCTTCTCATTTGTTCTTGGTGGCTTTTCATCTTCATTTTCTGTTTTCTCATGCATAATTTTTGCTTCACATGCAGTTGATTTTTTTAAAGATTTTTTTTTACATTTTTAAAGTGAACATATAATTATTATTTGCCCCAGGGGTACATGTCTGTGAATCATCAATCTTATACAGTTCACAGCACTCAGCATAGCACATATCCTCCCTGATGTCCATAACCCAGCCACCCCCTCCCTACCCCCTGTCCTCCAGCCACCCTCACTTTTTCTCCTGAAATGAAGAGTCTCTTATGGTTTTCCTCCCTCCCTGGTCCCATCTTGTTTCAGTTTTTCCCTCCCTACCCCCCATGACCCCTCACCCTGCCTCTCAAATTCCTCATATCAGAGAGATCATATGATATTGGTCTCTGATGGACTTATTTTGCTTAGCATAATACCCTCTAGTACCATCTGCATCTTTGTAAATGGCAAGAGATCATTTTTGATGGCTACATAGTATTCCATCATAAACTTGGGTGGTACACAGGTGTTGCAGATCCAGTATTTTAAATTTTTATTTCTTTGTGCCAATAACTGTGAATTGCAAATAGCATTTAAAAACAAATGGAGTAGGCCTTTGTACCCTTTGTTAAAATAGTTCAAGTGTGTCCCAGTGATCATCAGGCCTTCATTATATCTGATGGCAGGTGGATATTGACACCAGGTTTCCTAACTCCTCTATTGAGGGAGGTAGGTCATGGGAAGTTTCCTTCCTTTATTTTGTACTTTGAACAAATAAGACCCAAATTTCTGTGGTTCACCCTTAATTCAGGAGCAGTAACTTATTACTGTATGTTCTTGGAGATGTGAAAATAAAGACTTCTTAAACATTCTCTACCGTTCCTCAGATGATCAGGACTCCTAGTGTCCACTCAGAAACCATCTTTTGAGTCAACGGAGGTCTCAGATTTGTTTTCAGAGGATATTTCCTCAACTTTGGGTATTTTCTCAACTATTTATTGAGCTTCTGCTTACTGGGTGCTGGGCACTATTCTCGGTGCTGGAGATCCTACTCTGAATAAAATTAAGTCTTCCCTTCACAGAGTCTGCCTGGTCATGGAGGAAACAGGAAACAAATATTTCAAGAAATTCATAAATGATGTGATTTGAGGTAGAAACAGTGACCTGAAGAAATCGAAAGAAATGTGGGAGGAGATGGTTGGGGGTGAGGTAGGGAGCAGGGGCTAGTTTAGGTTGTCAGGAGAGGGAAGGCCTTTCTCGGAGGAGACGAAATACGTCATGAAGTGAATAATGAGCCGAGCAAAGGGAGAAAAAAGCTTTCCAGTTGGAGGAAACAGCATGATTTTAGGCCCTGAGGTGGCGAAGAGGAACAAACTGGGTTGGCATGGTACTTCCTGTGCAAGTTTGAAGCACAGGAAGGGAGTGGGAGAGCTGGGGACTGACTGCCCTCCCAGGAATGAGACTCAGGGTACATCGGTGACCTGCACGTGCCTCCGCTCCGCTGTTAGAGCTGAATGACGGTTACTGGGGTTGCCTTTCCACTCCACATTTGTGGTGTTTTCCTTTGTTTTCTACTCTCTCTCATTTTAGAGCAGCGATGGGAGTCAGACCTCCTATGCTGTCCACAGTTATAATAAAGTCTTCAAAGTCTCATTTCCTGTACTGATAGGGACGTCCAAAGTATAGGTTTGCCTCCTCCATAGCTGATATCTGGGACCACAGGGCTATCAGCAACATCAAGCCGAGGGGAGAGGGCCTGCCTACTTTGATGTTAATTCATCTTAAATGGGCATGGAAAGACAACACGGAAAACATACTGGGGCAGCTCTTCTGTGGGCAAGTATAATGGGTTTCCTCACAGAGCCGCGCTCCTGACAGAGCAGGCCTCCCCGGCTCTGTCTGCACATACCTGTTCCTCAGGCTCAGTAAAATGGCTGTCAATCTATTTTAAGCGGGGGAAAATTGAAGATGGTTTTTCAGTGCCATCGCTGGCTTAGTTATGTCAAGCAATTTCTTTGGAGAGTAATAATAGGTGCTGTCTTCAGAAATAGTTTAGTCACAAATGCCTAGTTCTTAAAGTTTACTTGTTTCCCTCCTGTCCCTTTCTTCAGCTTTATCTCCTGCCCCTGCAATATAGTTTCTTCTAGAGATTTCTTCCTGTGGAGACAAGCAGACTGCATTTTACTTCTGGTTTCCTTCCAGAATCATCTTCACCCTTCCTCCTCCTCCCGGCACTCCCCCGTGCCCAAAGCTTCCATCAAGCAGTCTAGCTTAGTACTTTGAAACACGTTGTCAAAAACTCGAATGAACATCATAGAGAAAAGAGGCAATCTGGGGACAGTGATGTTAATAAGTTAATTTCTTCCCTCCCCCACCCCAATGTCAGAAAATTTATTTTTTTTAACCAGTTTTTACCAACCAAATGTTAACACATATGCCTGATTGCTAACCTCCTCTGGGCACCAAACCTGTTTTTTTTTTCTTGAGTGCAATAAGTGATTATCCAACTCATGCTGCTCCGAAAAAGAGGTTTTGTTTTAATAAGCAGTTTGCAGTTTGGCACACAATGCTGAGGAAAGCAACATTATCTCCAGCAGTAAACTCTGCAGTCATTGCAAAGCTTGACAAGAAAATGATTGAGTCTGTTTGTTATACCTTTGTGGGGCTGCCACTGCTGCTGCTGATGGAAATGTTGCTGTTTATTCAGCAATGCAATAACACTTTCTGTAATTTATGGATGCACATTCCCCAGATTACTAAAGGTAATATTGTTGACTAAAGGAAAGTATACGAATGGATAGTTTCAGTTGTTGCTGTCCTTATAAAAGTGATTGACTGTTCACTTTGCACAGGAAAGAATTTGCACAGGCTTCATCCCCCTTAACAATTACAGATTTTCCTTCCTCTGACAGTTACAAATAACGTGGCTTGTCCTAAGTGGTAAAAATTTACTGATTCCGTGGAAGTTCAGGCCAGAGGCAGCGTGGATCCCTCTCTCCCTTATGTCCAGGCCAGCTCTGCCATCTTGCCTCTTGGGGGCACCAGACCAGCCATGCCTGGACTCTTGGTGAGGCCTTCGGCAGGGGTGATGGCACCTGGTTGAGTACCAAGTTGAGTACCAAGTGTCTCAGACACTTGGCTTTTCTTGCTAGCAGAGCTGAAAAGGCTATGATGACTCATGATACATGTTTCTCACATGAGCTCTCATGTGGCAGGAAAATGTCTTTGTGACCGGTCATTCTGTGGGCAAGATTGGGTGAAGTTGGTCCTTTTGTCTCAGCCAATGTAGACAGAGACCCATGGGCAGTAGAAAATCAGCCACTTCTCTAAAGTGGTTTAGAGGACTGAAAATTTAGCCTTTGGTCGTCATCAGCACACCTGTTGAGGGGCTGATGTAGAATATACTTTGGGAAGCTGTGAGTCAGGGGGCCCAGTGCTGGGGCATAGCGAAACTGCTCGGTCTGGGGAATTTTCTCAGTGAGGGGTGGTTGGGCTTTCTCCTAGGTCACAAGGACAACAACTTTTTGATTTAAAGCCTGTCAGTTCCCACGGAACCCTGGCTTATACGTGATGGCATTCTGAAACCAGGTGTGGCTCTTACTGAGATGAAGAAATAAGGAGCTAAGGAAAATAAGAAAAAAATAAATCTTTGTAAATCTTTGAAGGCCAACGGCTTGAAAGCACTGCTTGCTCTTTGGGAAATAGGTCGTTACAACAGATGCACAGATAAAAGTATAGAGTAAGGTGTCATGTGTTTTGCATCTAAAATTCCCTATTTTTTCCAAAGTAAACTCTCACTGGGCCAGTGTGCAGCTTAACTGACCAGCACTGTGCTTCCTTCTGCTTTTGTCAGCCCCGCAGTTCTCTGTTTAATGATTGGGTTATTTAATTGGTCATAGTAGGGGGGAATCCTGGCATATGTGAGAGTGTTTGTTAAATCTTGGTGATTGATGTCAGGAAGACAATAGCTAACAAAAATAGCATTTATCATTTTGTTAGGCCAAGCACATATTGTTGACAGGGGAAGGGTTAAAATAGGAACGTCTCACTTATTTACTCTGGCTTGAAGGTGATGTTTTTCCTATCCCTGCCTTACCTACTCCCCTGTTCACTTTATGATTGATGAAAGATGAAAAAGTCTGGTCTAGTTAATGTAAATTACCATTCTTTTATTAATTTTATAGATATTTTCTCTATCCTATTCCATAAAGATTTGATGTGCAGTTTTGGTTTGTCAGTTTTTTCATTACATGAAAACATTTGATTTAGGCTTCTTAGCATGAAATACAAATCGTTGGGCATTTAAACATGCCTGTGAAACTCAAACCCAATTTTATGTGCTAATGGCCGCTAATGGCTCATAATCAAAATACTTGATCTTGATCCGATGAATAATTATAAAATTATGGATTTGCTGATTGTTGTTCTCTGTTGGCATCTGAAGTGCCGTCAGCTCTTGCCAGTTTTGATGTTAATCAAATTGAGAAGGAGGATAAGAATGTTACAAAGGGGATGTAACATCCCCTTTGTAATTGGGATAATCCTAATCTCAGTTATATTTTAGGGTTCAGTTGATGTCGACAGTGGGTTGCTGCAAATGATAATCCTATTCTTTTAATCTCAGTCTCAAGATTAGCCCCCTAATACTGATATCAGCTATATTTGGGGGCTAAAAATTGTTTTCCTGGTATATATTAGTGTGTGTTCACATTTTTATGTGTTTGTGTCTATGTTGTCTCCTCTTGTAATCCATATAGTCCTTGTATTTCTGGGTGGTAAAGTGGAGTAAATGATGTGTTTTGTTTAGTTTTTTAAAGAAGTGTTGTTTATTTGACAGAGAGAGATCACAGGTAGGCAGAGAGGAAGGCAAGAGTGGGGGGTGGGGAAGCAGGCTCCCTGCTGAGCAGATGCAGGGCTTGATCCCAGGATCCTGAGATCATGACCTGAGCTGAAGGCAGAGGCTTAACCCACTGAGCCACCCAGGTGCCCCAAATGATGTGTTTTAAATTAATTTGTTTCCAACACATACTGACTGGTCTGATTAGTTGTGAGTATATGAAGAAGCGACTTGAAAAGAGTAGAGAAAGACTGTTTAAAAAGGGGTAGGAAAGAAATTCAGTCCAGCTACATGATTTCTTATCTGCACATTTTAACCAAATGACTTAAAGCATTTTTGGGAACTGTATCCCCCCGTCCCCTGCCACCATTGCAAACTTACCCTCCACTGGAAGAAAAGTTCTTGAAGGGAGTACGGGTAATACTATAATATAATATGGTAATTTGCTCTTTTCCTAACCATAGCACTTACCCCTTCATGTTTTCTACATATGTTCGTATATCTGTATCTATACGAATGAATAAATGAACAGGTATTTTTTCCTATGAATGGAACTTTTTAGACGCATTTAATCCTCATCCTCTGAGGCAGACAAGTGTCGGTGATGGAACTGAAGCATTGAGTGTGAATACAGCTTGCCCAAGGCTCAATGACTCGTAAGCGGAGAAGCCAGTTTTTGAAAGCAGAACGTCCATCCCCGGCACCTGTGTTCTTCACTGTTGCCTAGACCCACCCTGCGAGAGGTGACGCTCACTGTGACGGGACGCTTTGCTGGCATTGCTGTTGCTTCAGAGTTCTGCTTGCTGGATGGGTGGTCAGTTTGTGTCTTGGTCCCGTGTCTCTTTCCTAGGACTTATCTCAGCGTCCCGTTCACACGCCCCTGCAGCAAAGCCTCCAAGGCAGGACTAAGTTCATTTTCCCATCTGTGAGGCCAGAGAGATTCTGCAGGAGCGAATGAGGTACATGAGAAATTACTCCAGCCACTTTCCAGTTAGACCTTTCTCTGTACTAAGTGGAGCTGGAAAGGCTTGAGTGGTGGAGATGAACAGAAATTTTAATACAGGGCTCTTTCCAGTATAAGTGCTCATGTCCTCCGTGTTTTCCCCTCTCTCAAGTCCCTGATGTTGCTAACACTTTTTTTTTTTCTTTGTGGGACACACGACTATAAAACCATGCCTGAAAACCAAGTTCAAGTTCTCAACTTGTGATTATTTTACAATAAAGATGCAGTCATGAAGAACGTGCTCTGTGTTGATGTGAATAAGATGAGAATTTTGAGAAAAGGTTACCTTGACACAGTTTGATCATTTTAGTAAGAAAGTGGTCAAGAGAGGTGGGGCTAACAGACACATGAAGGACCTTTGTCTTGGAGAAATCCTGAGGCTGGTGGACCTACCCCTAGCCTCTGCCTCCCAGCACCGCCTAGCTCTAGTCCAACGGCCCAGCTCTGGCAGCGGGCAGGCCCTAGGTGAGCGGGGAGGGTCCTAGCAGGCACAGCCCCTGCAATCTGGAATATTGTTTAAATACCGTAAAAAGCCTCCCTCATTTACTCCTGAGCAGCCGAGAGAAAAACCGGCACGATAATCCTGGCATAGCAGGTGGTGTTACATTCATATCAGTGTAAAATGAAATAGTGTGGATGTGTCCCCCCTCCTTTCCCGTTCGCTCTTTTTAATCTTTAAATAAGACGATTGGTAGCCTGTTGGCAAGAAAATGGGCCCTGAATTTTTATTCAAAGTTATACAAGGATGATAGTTGGAATTTTTGGCAGGAGGCACGCCATTGCTTTTCAGAAAGTGCTGTCAAGGGAAGCTTTTTCTGAATTACCTGCTGGGCCTGGGCGCTTTTATGTTGTTGTTGTGACAGGTAGATTTATAAGGCTTGAAATTTGTACAAATCAGTTGTCATTCAGTGCGAGCTGTCAATGTGTCAAGCTGTCAGCCTGCTGCGAGGGGACGCCTGAGGGGGAGTACAAGGGGGCAACCGTGGAGAAAGGAAATGAGTTCAAACAGACCTGAAATGGAGCTCAGTTCTCGGGGTTTGCTGCCCCCGTAGAGCCGGCATTGATTTTTCTTGATGTTGAGCAACAGCAAACCTTAAATGACACGTTGTTAGCAATCTAAAGTTGCTGTTTATTGTCTCTTAAATGGCAGCAAATCATGCAGAAGAGAATACCGTGTGTATTTTCGAATTGTGCATGTTTTGCAGCATCCTGTTCATGTCACTTTTCTGGCCTGGCTGGTTTCAACCAAGGGACCCGCTGCTTCACTGATGAGTCCAACTTTCTGTAGCATTTTGCAGACGCAGCGTGAAAGGAAGTGGTGAGCTCGTCTCTCCGTGGGCTGCGAATCACTAATAAACACGGTATTAAAGGAGCAGTGAGTCGACGCCGCTGTTTAGCCTAAAAAAGAGAGCTGCGTCCCTAGCATGGCTTCAGCTTCCTTTTAAGATGGATCTGGCTTCAGCTCCCTTTAAGACAGAAGGCCTCAGCCGAGAGGGCTCCCTGGACGTGGTTGGACCGAACTCAGAAGATCCTTTATTCGAGACTGATGATTTAAAGGAAAAAAAAAAAGTTTTCACTGATAAAGAGCAGCCGCAAAACGCCATGACTACCTAAAACAATATGGTGAATGTTTCCGTTTTGTTTAAAATCATCTTCATTCCATGCCCCTTAGTCAGTCCTTGGTGTGGCTCAGATTGTCCTCGGTTGTCCTGTGCATGGCTCGCGGGACACTTCAAATGCAATCCTGCTTTCACGGCCCCATGCCCTCCCTGTCCTTTCCATATGTGCCCAGGACATAGAGACCTTAGAACATTTCTCTTACGTTACCGGGGAGGAAGAAGCACATTTCTAAAAATTAGGCATGAAGGTCCCTGCTTTTTCAGTGTGCGGCCTTTAGCATGGAGGCCTGGTTTTCATCCAGATGTTTAAACTTTTGCACCTCTGGGTGGAATGTCCTGGCTTTCTTCAGTCGTAGGACTTTGGCCCTATTTTACCAGTTCCCTGTCCATCAGGTGGCATAGAAGAGAGGAGGTGTAGGGGTGGGCGACCAGGGCAGAGGGCAGGAAGGGGTGAAGTGGCTGGGGACGGAAGCTGGGAAGGTGACACTTGAGAAGCAGTCAGTACCAAGAGGTAAAAAAAAAAAATTAATCAAAGATTTCCATCGAGCCATTACCGGCTGGCGTTCACGGCCTCTGAGCCTCTGAGCTAAAAAGTCTGCAGAGAGGCTCCTGGCGCTGCAGAGTTTGTCTTGTAAAAGTGCAGCTGTCCAAAACATGACAGCTACAGCATTAGCAGGGCCATTAAGAGGTGTAGAACATTTCCAGGGAAATGATTTGAAAAATGACAATGCTGGCTCCTGTGTGATATTAATTATACCCTGTACTCGTGGCAAATAAGCTAAAATAGTTGGCAAGAAAGACAAAGTGAGGTGTCCTGTTTCTGACCGTCATTCTGATCAAACCGTCCCCAAACTGGTGGGGCTCTGTGGTCGGCAGGGAACTGTAAAGATGAGAGGTGTGTGCTCCAGCCATCCGTCAGGGCCGTATCTGGAAGATCGTCTTCCATCCATGGAGAGGGCGGGGTGGTTGGTGGTAGGGGCAAGCTTGGAGGCCGCACTACCCCGTAGCATGTCCTGCAGGGATGGGAGTCTTGGTGCCCCTGTGCTGCCCACTGTGGTAGCCTCTGGTCCCGGGGAGCTCTTGAACCCTTGGAGTATGGCTCGCATGACCGAGGAACTGCATTGTAAGTCTTACAGAAATTTAAGAAATCTGTAAATCTTACAGAAATTTAAGTTAAAGAGTAGGTCGTAAACACCCCACACATGTCTGGGATATGAGGCAGAGCAGGTCTCCAGAAGGGTCTGGGGGGTGGGATGTGGAAAGGAGTGGGGAATAAGAATCGGGACTTGGGCATCAAGTTCTTGCTGGTATAGAGTCACACATGGCTTTCGCTGGTCCTTCTCACTTGGTTTCATCCGTACATTACGTGTGGAAATGTGCACGAGCACTGACCTGTTTTACAAATGCAAAAAGGGAGACCCAGGAGGGTCAGAGAAATCTGCTCAAGATCACAGAGCACGTTAGGTACTAGGTCTGCCAATCCCATGACCCGGGGCTCTTCCTGAAGATGCGGTCTCTCTTCCAAGGGCTCTGATGGATGATCTCTTTCTAGGGAGTCCGGGGTCTGTGCTACCTGTCCACTTGGCCTTGGGCTCTTTCCACAGCATTCTTAACGTGAACGCTCCCTCCCCCATGTGTCAAAGGTGTACCCATGTCTGAGGCAGCCTAGAGAAGCTCCTTTCTCCCTATGCCTCGGCTCAACTATCTGGAAAGCAGCCAGCCCATTGGTTTTGCCCTGACAGAGCACCCCCCTTAAACGGTGGGCCCCGCATCTGTATTGTGCCTTCCACCAGTGGATCAGATGCGCAGGCCTCCTCGCCCCCCTGCTGATCCTGTAGCTAAATTACCCTATATAAACAAGCCTTTGTTACTCCTGACTGTGAGAGATGTGGGGCTGGCTCTTGTTGAAGAAGAAAATAGACCTGGGAAGGGAGAGGTCATGAACAGGTCAAAGTGCCAGAAGAAAAGGCTTCTGGGGCGAAAGTTTCCAGATTTGGGGGCTGCTGGGTTGGTGGTGGTGCACGGGGACCTCGCGTGGGTGTGTGTGTGCCTGCCGCACAGGCGGCCACCTATTTCAGTGCTGTCCTCTTGGGACATTTATTAAATAAAACATATAAAAGAAAGCCCTGGCTGAGGTCAGCCTAGACCTTTTGAAGAACCGTTGAAATGTTGCTGGGCTGTTATCTGCTAATCCTCCAAGTGTGCCGAACACGAGAAATAATATTCAGCGTTAAACCACCAAGCACAGAGAAAATGTCTCGAAATTATAGTGTTTGGTAAATTAGAGATTGCTTCTCTTTCTCCCCTTCCAGGGCTGAGGCAAGGCCACTTTCCCTTTCCTTGTTTACCTTGAAAACGCACTTTACTGCCTGTGGTGTTTCTGTTAACCTCCCTGAACCCTTGCGATTTCATTCATGTGATTTGTTATTGAATGACCTTTTGAGGATTTTACAAAACATGACCTTTTCTTGTCAAACATTCAAGGGTTTGTAAAGTGAAGCTGTCACGGGGACTCTGCGTGTTTGCTAATTATAACTAATATGTTTCCCCACATCCTTGGAAATGCAAATCACTTGTTTGTTCCATGAATGGCTGCTCTTTCTTGCCTGGTGGTTTGAGATGCCTCCGAGCTGCTCAAAGGGACATCTCCGGCCTGGGAATTCTGACTCCTCTGCTTCAAGTTGGGGAACAGGAACGCTGATTCCCTTGTAAGTTAATTTGACCCCTTGGGAACCAGGACGGAAGATGTGAGGAGAGAAGGAAAACGTTGAGAACGATGCACTTGTTCAGAAAGTTTTAGACATTCTTAAAATGTTCTGTGTGGTTCTAGTACTTCCCCCACCCAAAAGAAAGAGGTGGGGTTTGGTTTGGTTTTGCTCTGTTTTGTTTTGTGTGTGTGTCTGTGTGCGCGCACGTGCGTGCGCTTTTCTTGTGTTGGCAACAAAGACAAAAATAAAAACTTTGGTGCACAAGAACAGACAGAATCAAGGAAGGAAACATTAAGGACTTGCCCTCAATTCCTTGACTTCGGTACTTAAAAATGTAGTGCTAACAACAGCTAAATTCACATTTATGGAATGCTTATCATACTCTGAATGCTGTGTTCAGTGACTTACCTGCCTGAGCTCATTTAATCATTTCAACAGCCCTA